>NC_137776.1:40541635-41036227 GCF_963455305.1 Plecotus auritus
TGGCATTTGCCTTTCTGTGTCTGACCCATTTCACTTAGCATAATACCCTCTAGGTCCATCCATGTTGTTGCAGATAGCAACATTTCATTCAATTTTATCACTGAGTAATACTCCATTGTATATTATGTACCACCTCTTCTTTATTTATTCATCATAGATGTACACTTAGGTTGCTTGGCCATTGTAAACAATGCTGCAATGACCATAGGGATGCGTATGTTTTTTGAATTGGTGTTTTGGTTTTCTTCAGATAAATACCCAGAAGCTGGGTCCTTCATTGTGTCTTGCTGTACCCTTTGTTTTAAAGTCTATTTTGTCTGATACAAATTTTGCTACCCTAGATTTTTTTTTCCATTTTCATTTGCATGGAATATTTTTTCCATTCCTTTATTTTCAGTCTGTGTGCGTCTTTCAATCTGAAGAGGTTCTCTTGTAGACAGCGTATGTATGGACCTTGTTTTTTTTGTTTGTTTTTTGTTTTTTATCAATTAAGACAACCCATGTCATTTAATCCACTTACACTTAAAGTGATTATTGAAAATTATGTGGTTATTGTAATCTTATTATTCATATTTTTTGTCTTTTTTTCTTCTTCTTCTTTTTAAAGAAGTCCTTTTGACATTTCTTATAAAAAAAATACTGGTTTGGTGGAGATGAACTCCTTTAGTTTTTTCTTGTCTGGGAAGCTCTTTATCTGTCCTTTGATTCTAAATAATAGCCTTGCTGGGTAGAGTAATCTTGGGTGTAGGTACTTGCTTTCATTTTTTAAAATATTTTGTGCCAGGCCCTTCTGGCCTGCAAAGTTTCTGCTGAGAAATCAGCTGACAGTCCTATGGGAGCTCCCTTGTAGGTAATTAACTGCTTTTCTCTTACTGCTTTTAAAATTCCCTCTTTGTCTTTAACCGTTAGTGTTTGTTTTTTTTCATACTCACCTAGGGAGAGTATATTAAAATGTGCATATTTAGCTTTCCCATTTCTTTAATACACTTTATTAAATGCATTTTAAAATGAACTAACCCTGCAATAATTTGTTTTATGTAGGATAAAATTAATTTTAGAAATACAGGTTTTTTGTTGTTTCAAAAAGTCACATGTTTTTTTTGCATGATGCTCAAAGTTGAAAGGAAGAACCACCTTGAAAATATGATGACATTATGTAAATCTGGTAAAACACCATTTTAAACATAGAATCTGCGAGGAATACACATATTTTAATTGGACTTCCTGGGGTGACATTGGTTAATAAAATTATATAGCTTTCAGGTGTACAATTATATAGTACATCCACTGTATATTGTATTGTGTGTTCACCACCCCGAGTCAAGTCTCTTCTATCACACCATTTATCCTTCTATACCCTTTCTACCTCCACCTCACCCCCTTTCTCTCTGGTAATCACTATAGTGTTGTCTGTATCAATGAGGGGTTTTTTTGGTGTGTGTTTTTGTTGTTGTGTTTTTTGCTTAATCCCTTCATTGTTTTCACCCAGCCTCCCAACCCGTTTCCCCTCTGACAACTGTCAGTCTGTTCTCTGTATCTATGAGTCTATTTCTATTTTACTTGTTTATTTGTTTTATCCATTAGATTTTACATATATGTAAAATTATATGGTATTTCTTTCTCCAACTGCTTATTTCATTTAGCATAATACTCTCCAGGTCCATCCATGCTGTTGTAAAAGGTAAGATTTCTTTCTCAATTATGATGTATCTTGGTGTAGCTTATTTGGGACTCTCTGAGCTTCCTGGTCTTGTAGTCTATTTCCTTCACCAGGTTAGGGAAGTTTCCATTATTATTTCTTCCAATAGGTTTTCAAATCTTTGCTCTCTGTATTCTCCTTCTAGTACCCCTATGATGCTAACTAATGTTGATACACTTGATGTTGTCCCAGAGGACCCTTAATCTATCCTTTTTAAAAATCTTTTTTTTTTTTTTTCTGTTCTGAATGGTTGTTTTCTGCTACCTTATCTTCCAAATTGCTGATTTGATCCTCTGCATCATCTAATCTATGTTTAATTCCCCCTACTGTAGTCTTCATTTCTGACTGGTTCTTTATTTTTTCTATCTCCATTTTTATATTTTCTGTATTTTTGTCAGAGTTCTCACTAAATTCATCTACTATGCTCCTAAATTTACTTAGTATCCTTATAACCAGTGTTTTAAACTCTGCATCTGATAGATTGCTTGTCTCTATTTTGTTTAGTTCTTTTTCTGGAGTTGTTCTGGTCTTTCATTTGGGATATGCTTCTTTGTCTCCTCACTTTGGATGCCTCCATGAGTTTGTTTCTATGTATTAAGTAGAGCTACTATGTCCCCCTGTCTTGACAGGGTAGCCTTATGTAATAGGTGCTCTGTGGGGCCCAATGGCGCAGTTCCCTGACCTTGTTTGGGTTTGTGAACCTTTAAGAGATGTTAGGAAAATCTGAAGTATGAGCCAAGACAAGCCATTTATATGGAAAAGCCACTTGAAGCATCTTGGGTGGGCCTGCAAGTTGGGTGTGGCAGGGTTTCAGGGACCACCAGGACTGGGCCAATAGGGTTATCCAGGTTGATAGACCCTTAGCCTTGGAGACTGCCTGAGCCTGCAGGCTGGGTTGTGGGAGGGCTCAACAAAGGAGCCATGGCTTCTGCCAGCATTCTGTTTGGGTGAAAGCTGCCCCTCCAGCCCTCACCCTGGAGCTAGACAATTTAGTTCCTCCTTGGGTGTCCCTGGCACTTTCCAGCTGCTGATCAAGTGCTGGAGTTCAGAGCAAGAGAGTCATCAGCAAGTAGGTCCGTGTGTGGGCCCTTTAGGAGTAATGCCTGGGTCTCTAGCAGCCCTTCATCTCACTCAGCTCAGATCCCATCAGCCATAATCCCCGCTGGATTTTACAGACAGAAATTATGAGGACTTCTCTTCCTGGCACAGGAACCCTGGACTATAGGGCCTAGTGTGGGCTGTGAGCTCTCACTCTTCAGGGTGGACCTCCACAGCTGAGATATCACTCTCAATTTTTAAACACCACATGTGGGTGTGGGAACACCCAATTCTGAATCTCTTCTCTTCCTACCAGTTTCTATGTAGCTTCCTCATTATATCCTTAGTTATAGGACCTCTGTTCATCTATTCAGGTGGTTCTCAATGGTGGTTGCTCTATAGTTTAGTTGTCATTTTGATGTGGCTATGGGAGTAGGCGAGCCTGACATTTATCTACTCTGCCATATTTAAAAAAAATATATTGTTTTTATTGATTTCAGAGAAGAAGGGAGAGAGAGAAAAAGAGAAACATCAATGATGATAGAGAATCATTGATCAGCTGCCTCCTGCATGCCCACTCCTGGGGATCAAGCCTGAAACCTGAGCATGCAACCTGGGCAGGAAATGAACCATGATCTCCTAGTTCATAGGTCGACACTCAACCACACTGGCAGGGCCCTACTCTGTCATCTCGACCAGAAGTCCCCGTGTGTCTCTGTCTTCACAGGGCATTTCCCCCTATAAGGACACCACCAGTCATACTAGATTAGAACCTGTTCATTGAAATATGACCACATTTTAACTTGATTACTTCTGAAAAAACCTTTTTCCAAAATAAGGTCACATTCACAGGGGCTAGGGTATACAACTCCACCATGTCTTTTGAGGAGACACAATTTAACCACAGTAATATGTCTTTCCAGATCACTCATTCCATGAGTATGCCTCAATTATAAAACTTAAAAACTTTCCAAAGAGCAAAGGAGGTCATAATGTAAGGTTGAAATGAGGTTTTTAAGAGGTCAGGTCTCTTCTCAGATCATGTAGGTCCTCCTGCACATAAAGAAACTAAAAAAAACTACACAAACAAACAAACAAAAAATGAAGCTGAAAGAGAAATTTGTAGTCTTTTTGTATTCTTTCAAAATTTATCTGAATAATTTTGTAGAACATACTTCATGTTTATTGGAATAAACATCCCTCATTTGTTCTCTAGTTTTTCACACAAAACACATACATACATATTCTGAAATGAAAGCATATGACTCATTTCTTTCTCTTGTAATTATGCTTCATAGATGTAGAAAAGAGTTTATTTTTTTCATTGAAGTGCAATATGGGTTTGAAAGTGTAGTTTCTATGGAAACAAGCACCACAGGTGGGGTCAGATGATTTTTCTATGTCCCACGCAATGAGCTTTGTCTGTCATCCTGCTGGTCATAGATTTTCTCATTAACCCTCTCAAGGCTTTATTTAACCAGATTTATCTTATAGTCAAATATTAATTTTATGATTTTGGTAAGTGTTTACTTCATATCTACATCTCATTGGTAACAGGAAGTTAAATGGGGCTCTTCCTGTTTGGGGTTTAGCTGAGGCCCAAACTAGTGGTGACAAGTATACTCCCACTTTACACATGAAGTGTCAACTAACTTCAGCTGTTTTTGTACAGGAAGGGCTTTTGATACACTTAGCTAACCACTCAATTCCAGCTTATAAAGAAGCTTAGAAAGCTCATGAGAGGAGAAGGGGTTTCCAGGAGAAGGGGTTTCAAGTCCTGTCCTATACTTGGAGACTCATACTAGTACTTGGATTCTTTCTGTTGAGGAGAGCTTTGAAAGGTATATCCTTGTTACTGCAAGTCAAGTGAGAAAGGCTTCAAAGAGGCCACACAGAAAATTTCCTGGAATTACGGGAACACAGTGGGCTGTAGTCATACCTGAGCATCTCATGAGGGCAGGTGGCTGGCTGAAGTGACCCACGGTGACAGTGGAGAGTGCTACGCTTGGAAGTAATTGAATGGCCTATAGACAGAGCCCCAGATGGGGACCACAAATGAGAGCTGTCTGGGGTTTTTGTAAGGGTTTTCCCAACAGGACTAGTAGAGGGTCAAAGAGGCCTCAGCAGAAAGAATCTGGAGATGACTTGCTGGCTAACCAGGAACTAAAGAAAAAATGACAGCTGGGAAGTTGAGAGATGTAAATGAGACATCTCTAGTGATGAGGGATCTGAGAAGAGTCCGAGAAAATACACATAAAAGACTCACTTTAAACATCTGCCAAATACAGAGAATTGAAAAGTCATGGGCATTGCAGGGCAGGGAACGAGCTAGCCCCACATAACAGCTTTGAGTAACTGTGAGGAAAAAGAATAGAGTTGTTTTATGACTTAAAACTATGTTGTACTTTGTTTTTAAAAAATGACTGAAATATCCTTATGTAAGGAGGGATTTTTGTAGCAGATGATGATTGTATTCTTATCACGTGGAGAAAGCCTATGGAGGTAATTTATAAAATATTATGTCATATGGATCACACACCTGTACGCAGACTCCCAAAATTTGAATACTTTCTGTGCATGTTAAGCACCCTCTCTATTAATTAACACGCATCATAAAAGGCTGTGAGCAGAGAACTAGTGTAGTCAGTAGAGAGCAGAGTTTCAGCCAGGTGTGACTTATAATAGAAAAAGCAAGCAATGGAATTTTCTTCACTGCTCTTCAACTGTGCCTGATCAGAGAGGTTTAACACCTACATGATGTTGTTTATGCTTCCCTGTCCTCTGTCCATCATCGTTAATACTCTTTGGTAGGACTCAGAATTTAGACAGTAGCACATTAAAAACCTCAGGCCCTGCAGTGTTTCTTTTGGTATCAGAACACATGTTTTGAGGGTCACAGAGGGGCGTTCTCCCTTGAGAAACCGCAGAGACGGTTCAAGTCCTGTCCTATATCCCGTTTCTCAGGACATTTCTATTTAGATGTTATGACCTCATTATATTTTCTAATTCTCATTATATGTCTCCCTTGAATTCCTCTTTCCCACTTCCCTATTCTGATAACTGACAGAATTATTTTCTTTAGTTACCAGGATGAAAATCAGTCATGTTTTACTTCTTCCTATACTTTGCCATTATGTCCAAGTGTTTCTCTTTATATTTTCCAAACAGTTCCCATAGCTGTCTTTTTCTTTGCAGTCTTAGCAAATCTAATGTGTTGCCCAAATTTGTTAAGTCTTCAAAATTATTTTCCCAGCTTTCAGGTTCTCCTCTTTTGGTTTATCCCACATATAGCAGGAAAACTACTCTCTCTAAAATACAACTTATGACTATCACTCCATTGTTTAAAAATATACTGTGGCTTACGACTGCCCTCAGAAGAACCCTAAAACTTCAGACAGAACTGTAACGCCCTCTACGATGCCATCTCTCTGCACCTTGTCAATTACATGCTTTACTCCTACTCTTTAAAATGACTCCATATCCTCAAAGGCAATTTCATTCATTATTTTAAAATGCTTGCAACTCTACTAGATGCTGGGGATACAGCATGGAATATGAAAGACACAGTCCTTGAGCACATCACTTGGGGTCTAGAGAGGCACGTACACAAGTCAAACAAGTTGCAGGTTGGGAAGTACAATATACTATAGGATAAGGCATAGGGCAGCTCCACAATATCCAGGCTTGGATTATGAAAGAAGGTTTATGAAGGTTTGGATTATGAATGAAGGAAGTGACATTTATACTGAGGCCTGAAGGTAAAGCAGGAGTTATTATGATGAAGAGTAGGCAAGTGGCACACCAAGAACGTGAAGACTGTGTGGGGTCCAGAGGTGAGATGAGCATGGCAAGCTTAAGTAACTGGACAAAAAAATGTTGCTCTTTTGTGAAGTAGTATAGTGGTGTCTAAAATAGGAAAGAATAAGTCCTGAAAACCAAGGTGAGAAATTTGGATTTCATCCTAAGAAAAATGTGGACCTATTGGAAGATTTTAAAGAAAAAAAAAACAATGAACAGATTTGTCACAGAAAACACACTCTGGCTGAAGGGAGCTGAATGGGCCAAGAAGAGAGGCAGAGGACCAGGTAAGAGGCTGCTTTGAGAACCCAGATGTGAGTTTATGGTGGTCTAGATTTGAATAATGTTGGCAAAATCAATGAAATTAAGAAATATTTGAGAAAAAAATGATAGAAATTCTAATGAATTGTAAATGTGGTAAGTCAAAGTGAACCCCAAATTTCTGCTTTTGGGCAATTGCAAGAATGCTGGTATCATTTACTAAAATAGGAAATGCACATAGAATGGGTTTGAAATTAGATATGATGGTTTAATTTTTGACATGGTGATCTAGAGGTACCTATAAGACTTCTAAGTAAAGATGCACTAGAGACAGATGAGGGAAACTCAGAAGAAAGATCTGGGCTCAAAACATAGCCTCAGGAATCATGAAACTCTAGATGGTGAATAAAGTAATAAAAATAAATGAGGCCACTGAGGAGCAATAAGAGAAAAAGCTGTCTTTATAAGTCCTGAAGGACGCCAGGACTTTAAAAAAAGACATAGGATACAGACACTGCAGGTGAAGAGAAGTAGATTGACATGGCATTAAAGGATCACAAAAAGGAGAGTGTCAAGAAGAGGACAACATTGTTAAGTGCTACGGAAAGCCTGAGTAAGAAGACTCCAAGCTGCACGATAGATTTAGCAATAAGGTTGTGCTGGTTGTCTTCTGTTAGTCCCCATCCTAGTTCATTTCGCTCCATTCCCGGGCAGTTTGGCCAGTATGACCGACCTCAGTGAAGTCTATTGCATTCTACCTTCTGTTTGAATTAGACCAATGGTGAGCACTGGCAAGAAATGAGGAGGGAAGAAGGATAAGAGAATGAATGGGGATATATTTCCTCTGTTTCTTCTCTGTGAATCTGCTGTGGGCTATGCATCCCTTGATCGAAACCACATTTCCTATCCCGCAGCTCTCGCTGCTTATCCTTTTTGGGCTCAGGTGAGAACTTCCTGCACTTATCAGCTCTGAAGGGTTGTGCTGTCCTTTGAGGGTTCACTATATACTATCAATGGCCCTTAATAGTCTCTTTATTACATTCTCTTCAAATAATTCCTACTTGAATGTCCCATCGTGTTCCTGCTGGAATCTTGATTAACACAATGGTCCTTTGTGACTTCCATGAGAGTCTTTTCAGGCAGAAGCCAGGTTACAGAAAGATCAAAGAATAAATAAGAGAGATGAAAAGGAACTAGCAGGTACAGTATTCTTTTGAAAAGGTTAACTACTAAAGGGTGCAGAGGGAAGGGGTAGAGGCCACAGAGGAACATCCAGGGGGGTTTTATGTATTTTTCTTTTTATGATGGAAAGACTTGGTCATTTCATTATTTGTGAAAATAAGTTAGTATAGGAAGAGATTTTGAGGATACCGTAGAAAAAGGAGCTAGCAACCAGAGCATAGTCTCCTAAAAAAGGTGAGAGGAAATGAGATTCCCCTAATAGAATGGCTAGTGTTAGCAGAGACTCTGTTCCATAGGAGGGGAGGAGGAAAGTATGGCTGGCATACAGAAAATCTATAATCTGAGTGGGAGATTAGGGCTATTCTATTTTGCTGGCTTCTCTTTTCCTCATGAAGCTAAAGAAAGTTTTCCTGATGAAAAACAGAGTGAGGGTTGGAGATGCAAAAAGAGAAGTTTCAAATATTTTGAAAAACAAAAGAAACCATAGAATTAGCAGAACTCTTTGAGAGTCCATTTTAGACTAAAAATCCTGCATTTAGGCATACCCCAATCTGCAAGTTTGTATGAAATTTCTCCAGAGGTACTGAGCAGTGTGGGTATTCTTTCAGAAAAGGTGAAGAATTAGATTGGGCCATGGCTGTTTTTTTCCAAATACCCAAACTGAAAGATAACAGGAGAAGAGGGTTGAGGAATCAGGAAGCAAGCATTTGAAATAACAGAGCATGAAATTTCACTTGGATAGGTAAGGTAGGTAAGAGAGAAAAGAGAGGAGTCAAGAGACTAAATGTTCCTGAGAGAATGAAGACAGACATGGTGGAGCTAACAGAGTGGATTTGGTCATCAGAGACTGAACACTTAAATTTAAAGTTTCAGTATAGCTCCTCTGACAAGGTCCCAGACGAAGCCATGAAGGTGGCTGGCCAAGGCAGAGAAAATATAAAGGTCGTTGAACATAAGGGTTGGTGGGTGATCCAGGGGATGCTTGCCATTCCTCAGATGATGTCCTATTTGCATAGCTTGAGTTTGATGCTTTTTCAGTGCATATTATTTATAATTAATGCCTCATAATTACTTATCAAATTGCAGTGTTTATCAAATTGCAGTGTTTCACAAATATACATAGTATTTATTTATTTTTTTATTTTTTTAAAATATATTTTATTGATTTTTTACAGAGAGGAAGGGAGAGGGATAGTTAGAAACATCGATGAGAGAGAAACATCAATCAGCTGCCTCTTGCACACCGCCTACTGGGGATGTGCCCGCAACCAAGGTACATGCCCTTGGACCGGAATCGAACCTGGGACCCTTGAGTCTGCAGGCCAACGCTCTATCCACTGAGCCAAACCGGTTAGGGCAATATACATAGTATTTAAATGTATTACACTTTATAATTCAATTTCAGTTTTCTGAGTTATTTAAATATTTAAAGATACTAACTTCAAAAAATATTTTTAAAAAGAGAAAACAGCCCTAACTGGTTTGGCTCAGTGGATAGAGCGTCAGCCTATGGACTGAAGGGTCCCAGGTTTGATTCCGGTCAAGGGCATGTACCTTGGTTGTGGGCACATCCCCAGTAGGGGGTGTGCAGGAGGCAGCTGATCGATGTTTCTCTCTCATCAATGTTTCTGACTCTCTATCCCTCTCCCTCCCTCTCTGTAAAAATCAATAAAATATATTTTTAAAAAAGAGAGAGAGAAAAAACAGGTGGGTTTCTTAAACCAGGTTGCCCAGAAAAGTTTCTCATTTGGTTTTCTAATTATAAAGTGCAGAAGGAAAGGAAGGTATGGGTTGAAGTTTCAAGAGCTATGCAGGATTAGCTTCTTCTTCTTCTTTTTTTTTTTTTTTTTTTTTTTTTTTTTACATGCAATCCGGTATTTGACAGTTGTTAAATATTTGCTTTAACCATGAATTTATTTTGAATACAACATAATTGCACCAACTATCGCTGCATGACTTTCAGGAATGGCATACACTCACAATATCTAACTAGAACAATGAATGATTTAAAAATAGAAATGCACAAATTACTACTCCCTTGGAAGCACATAAGCTTTGACAGAAAGTGGAGTAAAGTGGTTGTGTAAAAAGTTTCAACATGTTTTTTTCCCCAAAAAAACCCTTTTATTTCTATCAGCTCTAAACACATTAACTCTTTAGTGAGATCTCTTTGGAACACATTAAAAATTCAATAATGTGCATCAGGCCTATAATAATGGAGCTTAACTTTTTCCCTTTGAAATCCCAACAAATTATTATCTAATAATGATAATACTGATTCACATATTTAGAATTTATATGTATATATATATACATATATATATATATATATATAGAGAGAGAGAGAGAGAGAGAGAACATATGTGTGTGTGTGTGTGTGTGTGTGTGTGTGTGTGTGTGTATCTCAACTTAGATCTAGATATATACACTTATATAATTATCCTGCTCTTGGCATATGAAGGCAACGACTAATAACATTTGTTGACAAGTTGTGAAGGATGATATGAAACTGGATTCTATGAATAAGAATACACTGGATTTCTGGATGAAAAGAAAGATACAGTGTATCTTGGTGCCTAGACAACAGATATGTTCAGTTGAATGAACTTGCATTTGATCTCATTACCTTCATGATATAAATCAACTGTGACAACCATTCAGGTAGTCATTCATGAAACATTTATTGAAGGTCCACTATGTGTTAATCCCTGAAGATAAAGTGAGTAAAATATGGGATCTGCCCAATATAGATTAGGTTTGTAACTGATCTAGTTACACTTAATGCTTTGTATATGACCTGTCAAAATGATGTATATTCATACTTGAAATATATTTTATAAACCAATTTATGCTGTTCCCAAGAACTTAAAAAAAGTTTTAGTAGTTTTTGGTTATAAATTACACTGATTCTCATATATTACTCCTATTTACTTTATGAAAAATATGTCTTTCTAAGTTGTCCTTTTTAATGACCCAGAGCATATTTCAATATATATTTGATTATTAGTATTTTCTTCTAAGTTATATAGATTGTTATTGTATTTCATAACATTTCTTTTGCTCTTAGAAAATATTTACAACCATTTACAATACAACAATATGAATGTGAACACTGTTTCTGTCCATGTATATGAGCTGAATTTTAGAAAAATTAGAGAGGAAAATGCTGATATTCCAACTATGGAGTTTTGTCTTGATTCATAAGATTTTCCTCTCAACAATTATGGATTATAGATGCTATAGATGTGACCAAACACTAAATGTTGAGCAACTAATACTATTCAAGCATGATTATTGCTTTGTTACATTTTATAACCTACTAGAGGCCCGGTGCACGAAATTCGTGCACGGCGGGGGGGGGGGGGGGAGGGAGTGTCCCTTAGCCCAGCCTGCACCCTCTCCAATCTGGGACCCCTCGAGGGATGTCCGACAGCCCGTTTAGGCCCGATCCCACCTAAACGGGCAGTCAGACATCCCTCTCACAATCCAGGACTGCTGGCTCCCAACTGCTCGCCTGCCTGCCTTCCTGATTGCCCCTAACTGCTTCTGCCTGCCAGCCTCATCACCCCCTAACCACTCCCCTGCCAGCCTGATTGATGCCTAACTTCTCCCCTTGCCAGCCTGTTTGCCCCTAACTGCCCTCCCCTGCAGGCCTGGTCACCCCTAACTGCCCTCCCCTGTAGACCTGGTCTCCCCCAACTGCTCTCCCCTGCAGGCCTGGGTCCCCCCCATCTGCCCTCCCCTGCAGGCCTGGTCACCCCTAACTGCCCTCCCCTGCAGGCTTGATCGCCCCCAACTGCCCTCCCTTGCAGGCCTGGTCCCTCCCAACTGCCCTCCCCTGCTGGCCTGATTGCCCACAACTGCCCTCCCTTGCAGGCCTGGTCCCTCCCAACTGCCCTCCCCTGCTGGCCTGATTGCCCACAACTGCCCTCCCTTGCAGACCTGGTTCCTCCCAACTGCCCTCCCCTGCTGGCCATCTTGTGGCAGCCATCTTGTGTCCACATGGGGGCAGCCATCTTGTGTGTTGGAGTGATGGTCAATCAGCATATTACTCTTTTATTAGATAGGATAGAGGCCTGGTGCATGGGTGGGGGCCAGCTGGTTTGCCCTGAAGGGTGTCCCAGATCAGGGTGGGGGTTCCCTTGGGGCATGGGGCAGCTTGGGCGAGGGGCCTGTGGTGGCTTGCAGGCTGGCCACACCCCCTGGTGACCCAAGCGGAGGCCCTGGTATCTGGGGTTTATTTATCTTCTACAATTGAAACTTTGTAGCCTGGAGCGGAGCCAAGCCTTCTGCTTGCTCTGTGGCGGCAGCCATTTCTATTGGGATTTATGTATCTTCTATAATTGAAACTTTGTAGCCTTAAGCGAGGCCTGGGCAGGTCAGGGTGTGCGGAAAGCTTGGCTTCCTCCATCGCCGGGGGCAACCCTAGCCTCCTGCTCTTTCCAGCTCTGTGGCTGCCGCCATTTCTGTTTGGGTTTATGTATCTTCTATCATTGAAACTTTGTAGCCTTGAGTGGAGGCCTAGGCCGGCAAGGGCAGGCAGAAAGCTTGGCTTCCTCCATTGCCTGGGAAACCCAAGCCTCCCTCCTGCTCTCTATGGCCGTAGCCATCTTGGTTGGGTTAATTTGTATATTCAATCCTGATTGGCTGGTGGGCGTGGCTTGTGGGTGTAGCGGAGGTACTGTCAATTTGCATATTACTCTTTCATTAGATAGGATAATAATCAACTACTCAATCTTTTGTGATGAGAGACCTGATCAGATCTAGGTAAATTAGAGGAACCAGAATATAATATTCAGAAAATAATTAAAACACTACCTTAAATTATAGTTTATTTGTTTAGGGAATATTTAAATATGTAAGGACTGATAATAATGCTAATTAGTTTGTAAAATACCTGATTTTTTTTTTTAAAAAAAGGCTAGTCACATTGATTTTAAATACCAAAGATTTGCTTCTTCATTTACATATTCATTAAGAACATTTTACAAGATCTTCAGGAATTAGTGTTCCCACTACTTCAATGGTAGCCACTGGGTATTCAGTAGTAAATAAAACAGAGTCTAGAACCTCATAGGCTTTTAGTCCGCCCTGGCATGGTTGTTAGAAATACATCTGTCTGGGCCTCGTTCAGAGATGTGGGATATGGACTAGGAAACAGCATTTTTAAAGACATCATCCCAGGGGAGTTTGAAGTATATTCTCAAGTTTGATTTTGATGAATAGTCTTTTTAAATAGATCTTTTTGAAATGTTTATCAGATTATCATTCTTCTACAAACAATCCAAAGGCTACCTGCTGATTTAGAAAACTTTCAAACTCCTTAGCATAGCTCCTGCCTTCTTCTGCAACCTCTTTGGCCAAGCTTTTCCTGATTGGTGAAGCTCTGAGTTGATTGGCTTGCTCCACTCCTGGAAGCCAGCCATGTAATACTGTGCTCAGGGCCTTTGTCCTTGCTATTTCCTGGGCTTGAAATTCAGTTCCCCTGAATTTTCTCATCATTCAAGCCTCACCTCTAACACCCCCTCCTTGGTAGGCTTTCCAGACTACCCCTAGGCTGGGATTCTCAATCAAATGCTTCCCACCATTGCCTAAGACAAATCTGAGCCATTTATAAAAGAATGGATGTCATCAATCTGCCGCTCTAGGAGACAAGCCCAGGAATCTGTGCTTTTAATAAGCTACCCAGGCAAGTCTTACTATCAAGCAAGTCTGGAAAACTGCACTAGCAAGGGTCTTAATTAATATTTTCACAGAAGGTAAAACTGTCAGAAAAGATCTTTGCTGGGTAAGAGCAGGAACTTTGGGTTGTTCCATGCTCTGTCTTCAGAACTTGAACATGGTCTGGTACCTTTGTGGACAAAAAAAGGGGCCACATACTGAACCTGAGAAGCTCAGCGGAGGCTTGCATGGTGAGTCTTACAAACTCAGAGACTGAAAGTAATCACATAGGATGGTCTGAACATAAAAATTCCTAACTAAAAGTGAGTCATGGTGAGCAGTCAAGTCCTAGGCCTATAGCCTCTTTGACAAAGGTCAATGTTTACCTTAAATGAGTCCTTTTTTTTTTTGCATCTAAGATAACATACATTCTTTAAAATGTCAGAGTAGTCTGCTTTCCCAGACCCCTCAGGCACAAGAGCCTAAGACCACAGATCCCCTCATTGTTATCTTGTTCCACCAATACCATTTCTATGTGCTATAAATGTCAATTATTAACTATTTTGTACCCACAGATGTAAAAGAAGTATCTATCTCTTATTTTATCCAATCTCAGAGATTTTCCCACTTTGCTTTTTTCCACCTCCCTAACCTACCAACAAAGAATTTCATCCAACCCCCTTAAGTCTCCTTTGGTTCTAATGTTGTGGAACTGCTCTTCTTTGGGGCACTTTCTCAATCCATTGAGATTTTGCTTCCTGGCAACTGTTGAAAGTTTGGCTCAAATAAAATCTTATAAGACTATTTATTTGGCTGCATATTATTTCATTGACACCTTGCAAAAATAGCTCAGTAACTACTTCTTGACCAAACTGATGAAACATGTCTAGGAAGCTTCCTAATCTCTTGTTTACAAGGAAGTAATGAGAGGTATGTTTAGGTTTTAACTATTGTTGTTAAGATGGAGCTTAATTTTTAAATGTTAATGTGAAGAGATTTCAACTTCCTTCTAACAACAAAAGTATTTGTAATTTGACACCAAAATAAAAATCTGAAATTTTTTATTTTTCTTACACTTTCTATGTTGACCTTACGGTGACTCCGAGTGAACACGAGTCTTAGCTATGATGGTCATTCAACAGGAAGTGATCACTAACATCTAACTGAAGTGGCAGAATTTCTGGAATGGTTACATTTTCATGCTGAATTGAAGAGGTAGGAAAATGATAAACACATAATGTCTAAAGGATACTTGGCATCCAGTAGACAAAACATGCTGTTATACAAACCTTCCAAACAAGTGTATGTGAGTAGAGATTTCTTTTTCCTTTGCCACTAACTTTAATCTTACCAAAGTCTCTCCAGCAAACAGAAAAGAGGGGGTGCATCCCCTACCCTGTTCCTCTTTAGTGTATATATTTGGAGGGAGCAAATCATAGCACATCATCAATTTCTTGCAAAAAAAAATAATTTATCATCTCCAATATCTCTCTTGATTCCTCCAACCCATTTCATAGACTGAGGTTAACCACTAAGAGCTGCAGAACCTACTTATTCCCTCCTTGAAAAGTCCTTATAGGTAGTCTAGCTTCTCACTTTAGAATACTGGAGTATGTTTCACCTCTAGTTTTGTGAACTCAGCTACAACTTAGGTAAAAATCCCAATTCAAGGTTTTATAACTATAGTTAGTGCAATGTAGAAAATTAAAATCCGATGATATGATAGACTCACTGGACAGTTTTCAGGCAGTTTTCTATTGACAAGAAAGAATGAGCTGTGAAAAGGTCCGAGGAAAGAGCCTATTGGACAGAGAAAGAGCTGACTTGAGAATGGTCATAGAACAAAAAGCAGTCCGGTGTGGGTAGAGTGTGGGGGTGAGGAAAGCATTGAAGTCAGAGAAGTAGTCAGAGGCCAGGATGTGTTGTGCTTTATAAACCAGAGAAAAGTTTTCCTTTCTTTCTTTCTTTCTTTCTTTCTTTCTTTCTTTCTTTCTTTCTTTCTTTCTTTCTTTCTTTCTTTCTCTCCTTCCTTCTCTCCTTCCTTCCTTCCTTCCTTCCTTCCTTCCTTCCTTCCTTCCTTCCTTCCTTCCTTCCTTCCTTCCTTCCTTCCTTCCTTCCTTCCTTTTAGTGGATGGGTTGGAAGGTGGGGGCTGGGTAATGACAAAGAGGGATCAAGGCTAATTCCTCAATATCACCAACTAAATCCGTGCTCATCATCATAAACACAAAGAGCAAGTAGAGAACAAGAGTCCTGCCTTTTTCCTTTAGGAGGAGGGGTTACATAGCTTGACCTCGGTGCAAGGCTTTTCAGTTCATGCCGCTAAACTTTTGCACAACATGTGGCTACTGGATTACCAAGTTCGAATGTTCACTTTTTGAAAATTAAACATTTTATTCAGTCATTTAAAATGTTTAAATCCATGCCATTTTGTGTGCTCCTTCCTTGGCCACCATGCCAGCTGCTCTGGTTGAGTCTGCTTTATTATGTGTTTGAGTTTCAGCCCTGATCAAAAAGGGAAGGGACTGCAGTACTCTAAAATGACCTACACTGTGTAATGGTTAGCAAATCACTCAAGGAGGAGAATAAGGAATTTCATTCTAGACTCTCGAGTTGGGACCTCAGACGAGGGCTTGTGAGCACCCTGCCAGGAGCCAGTGTTCCTCATGACAGGAAATGTCAGTAAGAGGATCACAAACATCCATCTATATTTAGTAAAGTGAGTTGCAGGCCAGGCTCTGGGGCAAAGCCAAGGGGATAAAGGAATTAAGTTCAATTTTCACGAAGAAATGAAAGGAAGTGTGGTGAGTAAAGAGGAAGTCATAAGATTTCATGAGTATAAGCAAGAATCTTTATTTTTCCCCTGGCTTGTCAGAATGTGGAGCCTGACAATGTAGAAGAAGCTAATGGGACTTAGAGAAGAGATGAAATGCAGAAATATTTGGCGTTGAAGCATGATTTGGGGCGTGGTGGTAAAAAACACATGCTCTGGAGTTAAACTGCCTGGGTAAGTTGGTTTCTCTGATGAGCTGGGTAACCAGCAAGTCACTTATCCCCCTGTGCCTCAGTGTCTTACCCTGTGAATGGGGAAAAGAATGCTCCTTATCTCCTAGCATTGCTAGAATTCAGAGTCTTCTATGTATGGAGCCCTTAGAACATGGCCCACACTGTGTAAGCACAATGTAAACATAGATAGTAGAGACCCCTGGGATCATACTGAAGTGGCTTTTCCAAGGACACATCCAAGATGAGACTGGTGGACAGGATCCAGTTCTGTTTTCTTTGACAGTGGTGATCTGCAGAGGTGATCTGCATAGGTAATCTGTAGAGGTGATCTGCATAGGTGATCTGTAAAGGTGATCTGCATAGGTGATCTTCATAGGTGATCTTCATAGGTGATCTGTAGAGGTGATCTGCATAGGACAGTGGTCGGCAAATTGCGGCTTGCGAGCCACATGCGGCGGTTTGCCACTCTGTTGACTAATGAGTTTGCCGACCACTGCCATAGGAGATCTGCATAGGTGATCTGTAGAGATGATCTGCATAGGTGATCTTCATAGGCGATATGTAGAGGGATATGTAGAGATGGTCTGCATAGGTGATTTCCATAGGTGATCTGTAGAGTGATCTGTAGAGGTGATCTGCATAGGTGATCTGTAGATGTGATCTGTGGAAGTGATCTGCATAGGAGATCTGTAGAGGGATATGTAGAAGTGATCTGCATAGGTGATCTGTAGAGGTGATCTGCATAGGTGATCTGTAGAGGTGATCTGCATAGGTGATTTACATAGGAGATCTGTAGAGGGATATGTAGAGGTGATCGGCATAGGTGATCTGCATAGGTGATCTGTAGAGTGATCTGTAGAGGTGATCTGCATAGGTGATCTGTAGATGTGATCTGTGGAAGTGATCTGCATAGGAGATCTGTAGAGGGATATGTAGAAGTGATCTGCATAGGTGATCTGTAGAGGTGATCTGCATAGGTGATCTGTAGAGGTGATCTGCATAGGAGATCTGTAGAGGGATATGTAGAAGTGATCTGCATAGGTGATCTGTAGAGGTGATCTGCATAGGTGATCTGTAGAGGTGATCTGCATAGGTGATTTACATAGGAGATCTGTAGAGGGATGTGTAGAGATGATCTGTATAGGTGATTTCCATAGGTGATCTGTAGAGTGATCTGTAGAGGTGATCTGCATAGGTGATCTGTAGATGTGATCTGTGGAAGTGATCTGCATAGGAGATCTGTAGAGGGATATATAGAGGTGATCTGCATAGGTGATCTGTAGAGGTGATTTGCATAGGAGATCTGTAAAGGGATATGTAGAGGTGATCGGCATAGGTGATCTGTAGAGGGATATGTAGAGGTGATCAGCATAGGTGATCTGTATAGAACTCGAACCTCTGAGATGAAATTCAGTCAGAAATGAGACTCACACATGGTAGCAGTGGATAATAAAAGGCTCAAATAGAATTACCTTAACCTGGGAGCACAGGGACAGTTGAAGAGGAAGGGAACTGCAAAGCAAGAGTCTTAGACAGCCTGGTGAAAGCAAGCAGGAGAGGAGCCACAGGTTTGAAAAAAAAAAAAAGGATATCAAATCAAATGGACAGGTTCAGGGTGAGTAGAAAAGAAAGAGTATGAAATAATTCAAAATACAGATGGTAAAGCAGTGACTATATTAAATAAATAGATAAGTGGGTAGGTAGATGGATAAAAAGCCCTAATTCTTTTGAGCGCTGCTGGTAAGCGAAAAGAATTCGTTTTGGCTCCAGATGTAAATATGGAGGGAAAAAGAACTGAAATGTTGAAATTGACAGATTGCTCGCTTCAGGAAAGATGAAATGTGTTGTCACTGACTGAGCGAGAAGCCAGGCCCTGAGAGCGTCAATTCTATCTGTTCTTTAGAAGAGCACTGAGATCCGAAGGGTTAACGTGGAAAAGGGTGTTATCTGTGACAGGAGGCTTTTGGTATTCTTCCAAACGCCCAAGCCACAGACCAAACACACTGCTCCAAGCATAAGGCTAAGATGGTAAATTTGAAAGAAATGGCTAGAAAACGTGTCTAGTTACGTCTGCCACATCTTTTGTGCTCAGTTTAAACGGATTCAAGTGAAAACTCCTGGCTGATCCGCTTTCACAGCTGCTTTGCCATGGAGCAGCTGCTGCAGGTGCCAGGTGAAACACGCCCAGGGGATGCCAGCGGCAGCGGTAATTCAGGGCAGGGTGCAGACAGCAGCCCCAGAGGGCGGAAAGTGGGAAGCACAGTGCGAAGTGATATTTCAGGTTTCTCAATTGGCACCTTTATAAAAATCAAGAGTAGATGAGCAGAGATGCTGGAGGTATACTGTCAGGCTCTTTGTCAACAAGCAACAAGACACATCAGGCTTGCCAGACTCTGCTTGCTTCCACTGGGGCCTGAGCTTCCTGGACTATTTACATTGTAGTATCTGGTCAGGTATTAGTAAAGCAATGTCATTTATACAATTACCTTCAGCAAAACAGGACTCGGGATTTTTTGTTTTGCTTTGTTAATCCTCACCTGAGGATATTTTTTCCATTGATTTTTAGAGAGTGGAAGGGAGGGGGAGAGACACACAGAGAAACATTGATGTGAGAGAGACACATTGATTGTGCCTCCTGCAAGCTCAGGACCTGAGTAGGGGTGTGGGGGAGGGGGGAGCAAGCCTGCAACCGAGGTACATGCCCTTGACTAGAATCGAACCCGGAACCCTTCAGTCCATGGGCTGATGTTCTATCCACTGAGCCAAACCAGCTAAGGCAGGACTCATAATATAACCAGGGACAGGAGAGAGCTATAGGAAGGAGCCAGAGAAAGTTTGGCCACTGTTGAAATCATCAAACTCTCAGAATCTCGGTTTCATTGAAAATGTTTCCCTCTCAAGAATTTGGAGCCAGAACTAGGTTTGGAAGTGGAGATGAGTTAGAAGAAAAGGGGGAACTGGGTGATAGTGGAGATGGAACTAGCTACCATGTGTTCAGGGAGGCTGAATTTTCAACAATGGTCTTTATAGCCTTACAATGATTCTCTTTTTACTTAATTCCATTTTAATGAGTTTTTATTGTGAAGACACACTTACTTCCTACCTGGTTGTAAAGGAAAAGGGAAATAATAACTGTATAAATCATCTTCGGATATGCCAACGTCACAAATCGGATAATAGAGATCAGGCTCTTCTTTCTCTCCCTAGTCTTAATGAAGCAGAGGCTGGGCATATACAACTTTAAGTTGAAAACATTTATTCTTGGAGGTTAAATATCCTAATAAGAGGAAACTGAAAAAAAAAAAAAAAAGGAAACTGATGAAGGAAGAGGAAACACTCAGGAAGATCATAGCATTGGCGTGGTGGATGTACATACTGCTTTGCAGCTCCCCACGACTCCCCCATTTTATGAAACAGAATGCTGAAGAAAACTTAAGAAGGTAATGGATACATTCATTCAGATAAGAATTTGGAATTAAAGTAAAAGAGATTATTTTCTTCTCAAATGAAGTGAAAATGTAAAGCTCACAGGTATATGTTAAAATTACAGAAACTTAACCCTGCAACTGGTCACAGGCTTTGCCCAAAGAAGTACGGAGCTGCTCTGTGAACTCAGCATGGATTCTTTTCAGCAGTCACACGCTTACATTGTCTGTGTTGTCACCTTTGGCTATGAAGGACGCCGGTAAATACAGCCCCCTCCGGCCAGCATAACAGAGCTCACAGACACCGAACAAGAGAGGAAGTCACCAGCATGGGACAGAGAGGCTCTCCGTTTCAGAACATTGAATTTTATGATTAAAAAGGGCTGGTTGCTAGTAAAATTCAGTGATTATAACATGATTTCCCCAACCATATTTAAGGTAACACCAAGGTTACCCAAATCAAATATTTTAATAGATTCACAAAGACCGGAAGGCATTTCTAGATTTCCCAGATGTAAAAGTTCTAAAATATAACTAGATTTCCCAGCTGGAAGAGTTCTAAAATATTACTATTACACTGAGCTCAACAGAACAGTAAAGCAAAAACGTTTAGTGCTGGTGACATTCCAGGGAACAGTTAAAATTGCTTTATGGCCTTTGGTAATGAGAGTGGACAGCAGTGTAACAATACATAATAAGGTGAGTTTAGTTTTATGTCCTGAGAACAATCTGCTTGACTTTTATGGTTCCATTCTTTAAACTGCTTCTGTTTTAAGTAATTACAAATGATAGCTGGCAAGTGACAGTTATAACCACTGTAGCAAATGGACATTGTTGTAGCACTATAGTTTACCCCGGAGTACTGTTATCTTAGACTTCTAGAGGGTTTAGTGTAAGTGACGGTGTCATAGGAAACAAATGTCCCCGACTTACGCTAGACGTAGAAGGATCTCCTTCAAGCAAGACCAGCTCCAGTTTGTGCTAGAGGTGCTTTCCAAAAGGTAGTGCATCTAACACTGGTGATGCTTGAGTTGCTGTTAGGAGATCCAAGAAAAAATGTATTTTGTTTTAACAGTTATATTTTTATTTGGAAATTATTAAAATAAGTATAAAGACCACATCTAAACATGATTGCATGGTATTATTGCTTAAGTTGGGTTTATTAAAAAATTTCATATAGGCCCTGGCCCGGTAGCTAAAAGCATCATCCTGATACGCCAAGGTTTCGGGTTTGATCTTTCGTCAGGGCATATACAAGAAGCAACCCATGAATGCATAAGTAAATGAAATAACAAATTGATGCTTCTCTCCTCTCTCTCTCTCTCTCTCTCTCTCTCTCTCTCTCTCTCTCTCTCTGTCAAATCAATAATTTTTTAAAAAGCTCATAAAAAGAAAAATATTAAATAAATAATATTATAAGTGGTATGTGGTAGAAAAGGAAAAACTATTTTTTGTTTCTTAGATTTTAGAGAGAAAAGAAGGGAGAAGGCGAGAGAAACAACAATGTGAGAGCAAAACATCAATTGGCTGCTTCCTCCACACCCCCTACCAGGGTTGAGACCCCAACCCACTTCCCGGGCTTGTGCCCAGACTGGGAATGGAACCGGAAACCTTTAGGTGCACAGGACGATGCCCAACCAACTGAACCACACAGGCCAGGGCAAAAAGGCAAAACTTCTGACGTTGGTGGGTACATGACTGTGTACCTAGCCTTCGAAATGGCTTCAGTGGTCCTCAGCTCCTGGTATTCATGCCCTAAAATCCCCTCCCACACAGGTAGGTCTGATGTGTAACCAATAGGCTCTTGTGGGAATGCAAGAGTGTGACTTCCAAAGCTAGAGCAAGTCATTGAGGCTTCACTTTGACCTTTGACCATTTGTTCTGAGGGGAGTCAACTGCCTTGCCATGAAAAGCGTCCTGTGGAGCGTCCCATTTGCTGAACAACCGAGGAACTAACAGCCAACAGGAACTGAGTCTTCTTGTCCACAGCCACGTGAGTGAGCTGACATCTTGACAGCAACCTGTATGACCCCCGGGCCCAGAGCCGCCTCAGCTAAGCCACTCTTGAATCTCTGCCCCACAGAAACCGTGTGAGATAAAACATGGTTACTGTTAAGATGCTAAACTTGGGGGTGGTTTGTTAAGCAACAGTATAAACTAATGACAGATAAAGA
The DNA here is from genome assembly GCF_963455305.1 of Plecotus auritus. Classification (NCBI taxonomy): domain Eukaryota; kingdom Metazoa; phylum Chordata; class Mammalia; order Chiroptera; family Vespertilionidae; genus Plecotus; species Plecotus auritus. Next base: position 40,563,878 of record NC_137776.1, read on the forward strand.
ATATAAATAATATGATGACCATTTACCATTGCTCACAGGGATCTTTGTTTTTTCTCCTCGTTTCTGAAACTTCCGTTACATGGAGCTGAGATCTAACACAGTGTACCTGCTGCTTCTGTGTTTGCTGAGCTTGTACATGGTATCTCCTACCTGACAACGTGTTGACTCACACTTCTTCTGACAATGAGAGGATGAGAGGCTTTTCCTGGATGCAGACTCTGTAGTCCAGAGAAATTTAGCAGCGGTCCGAGAGACGTGACCTGAAGTTTTGGATTCCAAGTGTTAAACAACTTGCTGTTTCTCTTATTTCCTTTCTGTTTCAGGAAAGATCTCAAAGCAGCTGCCATCTCTCAGCTCTATCCTCATGTGTGATTTTACAGTTTTCCTGGGCCTCTCACTGGGTCCATGGTTAATTCAGAATCATTGTTACAGTTGTTATTTTATGCTACTTCTATAACAACTTACAAATACACATTAGGTATTTTTCTTATTTATTAACACCCTCCGCATGTCAGCCGAAGCAGGTTGCTTGAAAAAGTTTCTAGACACATTGGTCCAGGTTCTTACCTTCACGCAGAGGACTCGCTGGGAAGATTCTCATGATGCTGTTATTTCCTCCGATCAGGGAGCAAAGAGCTGGTGAAAAGAGCAGAGACTGTGTAATGAGAATTCAGCTCATTTTCTATATTTACTCACATACTCTCACTCTTTTTATTTCCCAGTTATTTTCTCGTCATCGCCGGAAGTTTCTTATTAGGTCTTGGGCATGCATGCTGAAAATTAATTTGGTTTCCACTATGTTCTATGTTCTGCTGTGTCAGCATTTCCATAATTACAGCCCACCACTGGCTGCCCCAGATGACTGCTAAAATTATATATCGTGGGGTTTAACTACAGACCAGACCATGGTGTCTTTTGATCTTCGCTGGAATTCCTTCCAAATAACTAAGGAGCCAATCACCCTAGCCCTATTTTTCTTTGTCTCTATTTTGGGGCTTTTCAAGCACCTCTCTTTCAACGGAACAGGAGTTCCTATACCTCTTACGTTTTCAAGCTGCTTCGGGGTCATGGTGTTGGGGAAAATGAGCAGAGCCTGCTTTTCTCCATAATCCCATCCAAAGAGGCTCCACGAGACAGAATCCTAATACTTGGCAGGATGTTCTGACCCACAGACACATTCTTTGCCACATAATAAATGTAGTGATTAGCTAATTTTGTGGAAATCTAAATTCCACATGATCACTTCTTGATTCCCCATGGATCACATTTTTTAGTGCAAATAACCCAGATGAAAGCAAATATCGGCAGAGGTGTAAATTAAATATACCAAGAAGGCTAACTTCCAGTTCTGGTTCTAAATTTCTAACCACGACATAAATGTGTCTCATCACTTTCCAGGTGCCAGTCATTCTATTTGTAAGACAGGAAGGATCTAGTAAACGATTAAAGATCACTCCCAGCTCTGCAGACCTGGAGCCTCAGGAACAGGGATGGCAGCTCAAGACGCCCACCCCACTTCCCACGGCCACATGCTCTCCCAACCTTGGTGTTCCTGCTCGCTGGTGATTTTATTGTCAATAGTCATCTTTGCATTGTTTCTTTTTTTAAATTTAGATTCCCTATCCTTTATTTCTCTCTCTAAAGCCTTTACAGACCCGAGGGTGTGATAGAGACAGAGACTGGCTACCTCTTGATATGAATTATGTTATTCTAGAGTGCTTAGAAAATGAACCCTCTAGGAAAGCATCACCAGTCATTGTTTATGTGCTTATCTTTTCTTCCTGGAATGTGCTCCTTTAATTATTTGATTATTTATTGATAAACGAGCTCTCCACACAGTCATCTATGTGCCACATTCCTTGCTTCAGCCCCAGCACCTAGGCCATCGTTGGGCAAAATAACAATTCTACTTGTTTGTATCAATGGATATGCTCAGTATACTAAGTTAATTAATTGAACCAGAATCCCTTTTTAGGAAATCTCTTTTGAAGAAGTATGCCTCCAAAGACATCAGAACTATTTAGAAATAGCAGCAATTCAGAAAACACTTAGTGTAGTCCCATTAAATTGTCCCCAGTGTGATATACAACAGAAAATCAGGAAGAAAAAATTCCTAGACAGAGTAGTATCTAGTAAACCTCTAAATAGTGCGCAGCGGAATGGCATGTGGTACGGCTGGATAAACAAACTTAAGCACATTTGGGTTGGAGAGTTCTGGCTGTAACTGTACTTTACATCTCTTTCTGTGGTCAGGCGTAAAGTAGAAGCCTTAGCGGTGCTATTCTGAATGGCCATGCCATTTTAGGTTACGTAAAACCTCATTAATTTGAGTTCTATAAATGTAGACTTTACAAATCTAAAACTGATTTAGTTTTTTGAGTAGGAGTGATTTCTAAGAAGAAATATTAAATGAAATGAAGGAAATATAAATGAAATTTTTAAAAATTAAAATTCATTATGAGATCTAGTTCTACTTTGTAATTTGTTTTAAAGGAAATAATGAAATGAACTCTTCAATTTCAGTGATTAATTATGTCTGTTTATTTGACTGGTGTTTTGAAAGTACATTGTTCATTTTTAAATAACTGAACAGTCCTTTGAGGCTATTATGCAAGAGAATACAAATTTAAAAGATTAATAGTATCGATAAAAACTCAATTATTTGCACTCCTTTTATATATACCTAAAGGTATGACTCACTTAAAAATTATGTTTCAGTAAAGTTTTGCAATTCCAGAAAAAAAAAAGAATTATCCTGACGTACTTAAGTGAAATTGTCTTGAGGCTTGCTGTTTCATGATAAGAAAATATAAATCACAAATTATTACATTGCTATCAGTAGAGTGACACAATTGAAATAATGTCTCTATTTTTATAACTAAAATTTAGTTTGAAATTATAGAAAGCAGAAGTGTAGAAATATATTTTAATGTTTCTTCTGGTCCTTTATTTTACAACTTACATATATTTTTAACTTCATGGGATCAGCAGGCAACATACCTTTTGATGAATATGAAAGGAATTTGGGGTTGAGTAAATATAATCTGAAAATCTAATGTTAATGAAAGTCAGTGACAGATAAAACAAATTTAATTTCCATATAATACTTTAAATACTGAAGATAACCTCAATGATAACCTATGTGACATGAGACATAGTTTGCTCACCACAAAACACTTATTTTTTAAATTTAAAGATTATTCATAATTAATGTATAAAATTGTAAAAGCAAAAGAAAAATAAAAGGAGGAAGAAAGTGGCCCATGTGGAAAGAATCGCTGCTAACATTTGACTACTTCTATTTATTTATTTTTAGTTTACCTTTGTTGTTGAAAATACTAGAGATGTTCCCCATTTTTTTACCATTGACCCTCTCTCCCTACACTCGTCTCCCCCAGGCCTTCACCACACTATTGTTTGTGTCCATGGGTTATTCATATATGCATATAAATTCTTTGATTAATCTCTCCCAACAAACTCACTTTTGTTTCTATATATTTAAAAACATAATTAAGATCTTATAGAATGTATATATTTTTATATACTGGCTTTGAAAAAACAAAATTTATTTTTTCTAATTATAAAAATCATATGTCTCTTGTAGGAAATTTAAACATAAAAAAAAAATAAAAGAAAAAAGTAAGTACTCAGGATCTCATTAACTAGAGAATATTAGTTGGACCCAAATGTATATCAGGATTTAATAACTCATGCAGTGGCAATGCAATCAATAGGTAAAAGATAAACTATTTAATAAATAAACCAGAAAAAAAACACCATATATGGGATTATTCATATTGTACCTGAACATCAAGATAAATTTTAGTTAAATGAGAGATATACATGTTAAAAAAAAAAAGTATTATTCCTAGCTGGTTTGGCTCAGTGGATAGAGTGTCGGCCTGTGGACTGAAGGGTCCTAGGTTCGATTTCAGTCAAGGGCACATGCCCAGGTTGTGGGCTCAATCCCTGTAGGAGATGTGCAGAAGGCAGCTGATCAATGATTCTCTCTCATCATTAATGTTTCTATCTCTCTCTCCCTCTCCCTTCCTCTCTGAAATCAATATATATATATATATATATATATATATATATATATATATATATATATATATATAGAAACCAAAGTAGGAACTTTTATCACTCAGGATCAAACCAGGAAACAGAAGGTTCTCTCCAAGAGACAACTGGAGAGATTGTACTGAAGGGGACATTTACAGAGGTGTGGCAGGGTTAAGGAAACAAACAAGGAATGGTGAAGCACCCCAGGAGTAGCAACTGTGGAAAGCCATTACAAAAGTACCAAAAACATGGTACTGAGTGTGATGAGAGCTAAGTAGTGGGAAATGGACCAACTAACTGAGCTGTGATGTCGGGAGAAGAATCTATTTATTACCAACATTCACTCTTTCTGTGGTTCACTACTTGGCTTTCCTTTTCCCCAGCCCGCTGCTCTCTGAAGTCTACCCAGTCCTTCCCATTGGATGAACCCAAGGGAAGTGAGGGAAGTAAGAGGGTGAGAGAGCCCATGGAAGTCAGCCTGACGGAGCAGGAGCCCCACGGGAAGAGCAGAGAATGGATCTGGAAGGACAAATGGAAGATCATCAGTACAAGGCTCCTTCCTGTTTTCTTTGGATATTGCTATTCATAAAACGTGTTGCTGTTTGTGATTCTCTATTTTTACCAAATAATATAAGGATGGTCACCAGATGCAAAATAACTTATTTATTACCAATCACCAAATAATAAGGTTTTCAATTATGTTCTTTATTTCATATATGGCTTTTTTTTTTTTTAGTTTTTCTGAAAACCATCTTATATGGTTTCACTGTTTTTATATTTTATTAGAGTTGCCACTTTAAACTATGAACAATAATAAAAAATAGAACTTCCTCTTGTATTAATGTATGATTTTTATGTTAACCTTACTTCTGATTGAAGTCTATAATTCATCTCCACTTGGTATGTTTTTCAGGACCATTTTGGTCCTTCAATTTTTTAAACTACAACTACATATTTATTGTAATTATTTAAAACATATAGAAAAATACATCAAGTATTTTCAAGAAAAATACTCTGTGAGAAATGTAGGTGTGATAGTACAATTTTGCTTGTGGGAAAAGTTTTTAACACTGTTTAGCCCCCCAGAAACTAGCAAGAAACCACACTAGCTGAAGACATCAGCTCCCCTGCTATAAATACAAAAATTAAACTTCTCCAAGGGTCCTTGACCTTAGCACCCCTTGTTCACATGCTAATTCAGGTGCAAATTTTGACCTCTAGATGCAGAGCAGATTTAACTTGCACCCAAATGTCACATTTCCTATTTTAATTGATGTTAGAAGAATTCAACCATTTCTACACTGATAAAGTGACTGGCTACCACAAAATTAAGTCTGCCTTTTACTGTACCCTGTGTAGATGGTAAAATGCGACTTATTGGGGTGGAGAAGACTGCAGGAAGAGAAGACCTAAAGAAAAAAATTTCAAGGGTTTGAATGACTTATTGAAACAAAGAGGCTTGTTCAACTTCGCAGGGAATAATTCAGTTGAGAGTTCACAGGAGAGGCATGAACCGGAGATAAAGTTAAGGAGTTGAACTATGAAAGCTCTGAGCCTGGATAAGATCACCAGGGAGGAAGTAGACTGAGGATGAAGTATTAAACAGCTCTTTGTGAATTATAAGGCATTTTGAAAGAAAGGGAGCTTTCCAGGTATTAAACTGTGTTTTTAAACTCTAATGATGAAAACATTGTGATAATGAATTGCAACAGAGACCAATGATGAAAAATCCATAAAGAGACTCAAGAACACATGGGAATTAAAGCATGATAAATGGAATGTTCCTAACCTGTAGAGCAGGCAGAGATTATTCAGCAGAACAAAACCAGCATGGGGTTTCTTCTCCATTCTCTTGGGTATCACTATCTTTAAAACTTGTTGCTGTTTTGACTATTTCAACAAAAAAAAACTAATAACTAAAAACCTGAAAAAAATGTTAGAGCCTATCTTTAACCTGTATGTCATTCATTCTGATGTAATTTACAAACCAATAAATAGCATAACAGTAAAATTTTAAAAATAATTCTGGGGTAAGGAACATACAAGCATGGCATGTAAGATAGAAAACATTGAAAAGTTAGAATGAATAATGCAATTAAACAGTAAAAAATAACACACGGAAAAAAATATTTTCAACAAACCCTACAAAGGGTTATACTCTTAATATAGTATATGAAGTTTTATACATCACTATTATACAAATGAATACATCTATAGAAACATAATGGTTATGTCAAATAAAAAATAATGAAAAATATAAATGGCAAAAAACTTACAACCAATGTTTGGCACATTTGATTATAAAAACAAACTAAAATGATAGTAAAATACCATTTTTCATATCACCAGGTAGGCAAAGATATTACCCAAATTTTATATTATTGATGAAATTTTATATTATTGATCACTTTGGTGATATATTATCAAAAGTTCTAATTCTGGCTATGGTAGATACTATTTTCTAAAGACATCAGTCAGCAGCAATATAAGCCCATTCCATTTTCTTATAAATGTGACATCAACACTCCAAGATCTAGAGATGGGGCCTAAGTCTTCTCCCCTTGAACCTGAGTGACCTTTGCAATTGCTTCAACTAGTAGAATGTGGCAGAGCTGCTGCTGTGTGACTTCCAAGGCTAGATCATAGAATGTAACATGGTTTCACCTCTCTCTCTCTCTCTCTCTCTCTCTCTCTCTCTCTCTCTCTCTCTCTCTCTCTCTCTCTCTCTCCCCCTCCCTCCTTTCTCTTGAAACTCAGTCCCATGAAAAAGCTAAGTCCTCAGTTGATGCCTAGCATTAACACCTATCAGGTGCCCTCAAACTACGGCCCGCGGGCCACATGCGGCCTGCCGTGGACATTTAATTTATCCGGCCTGCCGGGTGCCACGGCCTGTCCTGCTTAGCAGCCAACTCGTCCTGGGCCCGCAGTGCGCATAGGAATTTGTTCATAGATTTTTTTTTAAACTATAGTCCGGCCCTCCAGCAGTCTGAGGGACAGTGAACTGGCCCCCTGTTTAAAAAGTTTGAGGACCCCTGAGTCCTAGATAACTAGAAATAGAGTGATTGGCCACGCCCCTAGACTTCCAGTCTTGCCTCTGAGATCCAGCATCATAGAGCACAGGTAAGCGGTCTCTGAGCCTGAATTTCTCACTCACAGGAACCATAGGTGATAAGAAATGATTAGTGTTATTTCAAGCCACTCTGTTTGGGAGTGATTGTTTAATGTGGTTAGCAGGTAACTAATACACTGGCTTTTGGCACCATATGTAAAAAACCTGAATACAGGGGATAGATGCTAATAATTTGTCTTGAGGAAGCACTTAAACAAGTATACAAGGATTTATGTACAGGGAAGTCAATTACAGCTTCCAATTTTTTACTCTTATAAGAAGGAAAATGTCAATTGGGTACTGCTTAAATTAATTGTGATACATCCACTAATGAAATATTATTCAACTATTCAAAATATGTAGTAAATCTGTATTTGGCATAGGAGCTCTTCAATTTATATTATTAGGCCAAAAAATCAAATTTCAAACATTTTACATATAGAGGCCTATTTTGAGGAAAATATTTCTCTTTAGGCATAGAAAAATTTTGAAAAATATGCATCAAAATTATAATAGTGAATAATCTTCATAATCAAGTAAAACAAGCAATTTCTATTTTGGAAATTGTAAAGAAAAATCTCAAAGCACTTATTTTTTTTAAAGATATATTTTATTAATTTTTTACAGAGAGAAACGGAGAGGGACAGAGAGTTAGAAACATCGATGAGAGAGAAACATCGATCAGCTGCCTCCTGCACACCTCCCACTGGAGATGTGCCCGCAACCAAGGTACATGCCCTTGACTGGAATCGAACCCGGGACCCTTCGGTCCGCAGGCCGACGCTCTATCCACTGAGCCACACCAGCTAGGGCTCAAAGCACTTATGACATCTCACTTAATACTCACAGATGCTCTGATATACCTATTGTAGGGCTTTTGTTTTGAAAAAGATGAGGTACATATGTCATAGTTTGAAAAATACTGTCTTTGTCCTCCCTGTCCTCCCACAGCCCTTTTCATACTCCTGATCAAGCTGACAAGTGCCCTTCTCATTCTTAAGAAATATCTAGGGAGATGGGAATAAAACTTTATTTGAATGGATGTGCATAGATACTACCCTGAAAATAAATGAGTCATTATATCACTGAATATCAAAAAGACTCTGGATACTATTATAATGCCTATTTTTATAAATGGAGAAAATGCCTCAAAAACTCTAACTGCCTTGTCCATTATCAGTCAAGAATAATCTGAAGAGAAACTAAATATGCAAACTCCAAAACCTGTGATCTTTGCAGAGTACTAGGAAGCACTGCAAAGCATTTCAAATTTCAATACCAGGTGCAATACCAGGTATTATGCAAAAAGAATTGTACAGGAATACTGCCCTAAGCATTATGTAAATTAATACTCAGTGACTTCATTTAAACAGAACTATAAGGTAAAAAATAATGAATATTATACATTGAATTTCACAAATAGATTATTGTAGAGAGCGCCTGGGAAGGCACAATGAGCATTTCTTTAATTATTGTCCGCTGAATCCAGTGGCGTTGGCAGAGCCACATCCTGGAGACGTACCATGCCAGAGGCAGGTACGTCGTCAGCCTGACCCTTAGCTCAGGTGCCAGGGGGTGGGTTTCATTATCTAAGTTCAGCCAGGCGCAAGGAATGAACGCAATCATCCGGGTTTAGCCAGGAGTGACTATTACAAAGAAGCCACAAGAATGAAAAATTACAGCTTGATCTTTAACCATGATTTCACGTAATTTCCTTTGTTTTAAACTCTAGTTAAACTTCCTGGAATTATACTGTATATAATAAACGCGCTGCACTGCCTCTGGGTCCCTGTCTCTCCATCAGAGGACAGCTGTCCCACCCGGTCCCAGCTTTCCCTACTGTTTCTGTGTGTCTGTCTCTTTCATTTTCTCAATCCCCTCCACCCCTACTCAGGACTCCGGTCCACTCTCTGGCCGCACTGGACGTGGTAAAGAGAGAAATACTTAATAGATTATTATTAAATGATACAATGAAAAAAGCCCAAAGTTAGTGTTCTCTTTAAATCTGTTCTAATTATGTACCAAGATAATTCATTTATTTAGATGACTATTTTGATGGTGTTAGTTAAATAGATTCTACTTACTTTTCATAATCAGAAGGGGCTTATTTCAAACCTTAATAAGACTGGTCCAAGTCATCTTTATGAGTTCAGAAAAATTTGTGTTCAGAACTCACTCATTTTCCTTTATCCTTCAAGTCTCATTTCCTAGTCCTAGGGATACGTGTCTATTTCCCTCACAGGAAGGTTGATTCTGGCTATAAAATCTACTGTTAAAGTACATGGTCTGGCAATTCTATATCATTGGCCCAGAAGTAATTACACATTTTGACAATTGTAAATTAGTTATCCTGTCTTAATAGTGTTTAACTGATTTTTCATTATGTTGCTTCAGGATACTGCACAGAAATAAGTCATTGGGACTTTTTATAACTATCCTGGTAACACTTTGGAAAATATTTCTACCTTTAGGATAAATTACCTAGAGGTGTGCCATTAATTAGGAATGTCTAAGAAATTACCGGCTGTAGCTCACATTCCACATAGAGAGGAAACTGAAGCTCAGAGAATATCATTACTCAAGGATCCAAAACCAAAAAGTAACAGACCCAGAATTAGAAATTAGATTTCCTAAATCTCTGTCTACCTCTTTCTCCCTGGCTTCCTTTCTACCCTATGGCAGAACACTACGTCTGCCTAGCTGGACCAAGGAAAACAAGCGACTACGGTCAGTTCTCCAGGATAGGGTGTCTGCTGTCCATGGGACACTCAGAAAGAACACAGTGGTTGCTGAATTCTGTCTCATTAACGAGACAGTTCTAAATGTGTTCTAAGGATGCGCCTAATGCTATAGGTTGTATCCAAAACCATTGCTTAATTGAGTGGTTATGGCAATCTTCCTAAATCATTGCAAATTATTAAGCAGCATGTGGTACAATCGGGACCAGAAAGGCTCAGGTGTAATAAATGATTTTCCTTTGAGAGAGTCATTTCTTCATATTATGGAAGTAATTCATTAGGGAAATAAAAGAAACTTCAACTGTAGCTATTAAGCATATTGAAAGATCTTTTATACATAAAATCCTTTGCTTCTTGTCTGAATCAAAGCATAAATCAAAGACCCATTTCCATAAAAATCAAAACCAAGCAAACTCATTTAAAACAGAATTGTTCTTTGACTCATTATTTATATTGTGGCATAAAAACAGTGAAATTCTTCTATGAAGAATTTTAAATTTCAATTTGTATTGTATGTATTAATTCATATTTTTATGCTTAATAAAATACAAAATGAAATAACCAATCAAAAAAGGAGAACTTAGAAATTATGGTATTATTGGTATTTAGAGAAGTATAAAACAAGTTGAAAATCCAGGTAACTTATAAAACAGAAGTATTTAAAAAATAAATAAGTTATCAGGAATAAGTCTATAGTGACTGAGACAGCGGTAATAAGCCAAGAACTAGAACATTAAGAATTTAGGGCAGGGTAATTTACAGTTACCCTGCAAGCCTCATGGCTTTAACAAAACTGACAATAGCCTTCCCCTTCCCCCCCCTTCCCTCCCCTCCCCTCCCCTCCCCTCTCCTCCTCCTTTCCTTTCTTGTTCTTAAAGCCCATGTACATTGTGTCTGTTATATTTCAGTTTGTGTATACAATTTTTGAAGCATGTTTTCCCTTTTTTTTGCTACATATTAATTAATTTCTTAATACTTTTTTTCTGGGTAATAAATGATTATCCTAAAAGTTCAAGCTGCATAGTTTAGATTATTCTGTTATTTTAGCATTTTTCAATACTAGTGAATACATTTCATTCAAAAGCATTTTTATTAAAATCTGTTATATAAGAAGTGGTTTGAAAATACAGTACAATTTAAGGGGATTCCAAAGTGGATAACAACATAAATCGCCAAAGAAAAAAGACCAAAAATTTACATTTTACGTGCCTACATTTTAAGAAAAGTCTAACATCCAACATCTGGGAGTCATGATTAGGCATTAAGGCAAATGAATGTCAAGAATCTCACATGAATTTTATTAATCCGATTTGCTAGTACATCATTTGAATGGGAGCCCTTTATTTCTCCACTTCGTAAATAATCTCTCGTCAAGGACCTACCAGTGGGTGAAAATATGACGTAGAGTTTACATTACTCTGAGAAAACCATATGCAGAAAGGGGCATATGCCTGCGAGACTCTCTGCTCATCACCCACACTTAATCCACCCGGCCAGGAGAAAGTAGCTTGTTTTAAAATGCATGTCTCATTGTTTCCTTTAAACAGGTATATAGTTTCTGGTTTTGGTGATGAAAAAGTTTTGGAATTAGATAGTGGTCATGGTTGTATAACATTGTGAATATTATTAATTCCACTGCAATATACATTTAAAAATAGTTAATGTATGCAAATGTCAATTCACTACATTGTATACCTGATACTAATATTATAATACTTATGCCAACTATACTTTAATTTAAAAAATTTTAAATGTTATCTTTTTTTTAAAAGAAAGAAAATAAACTACATAGTAGTGTCATGATAACAGAGCTTACTAAGAAGCCAAAATCTAGCAAGTGCAAAAAAGGATCGGATAAAGATTTGTCTGAAGTCCATGTGTTTTGATGTTGTACTAGATCAGTGGTCGGCAAACTCATTAGTCAACAGAGCCAAATATCAACAGTACAACGATTGAAATTTCTTTTGAGAGCCAAATTTTTTAAACTTAAACTTCTAACGCCACTTCTTCAAAATAGACTCTTTGTGGAAGAGCCACACCCAAGGGGCCAAAGAGCTGCATGTGGCTCGAGAGTCGCAGTTTGCCGACCACTGTACTAGATCTTATTTTTCACACACTAGACAAATATTCATGAATGACTTTTTTCTTTTTCTTGAAAAATAGGAAATCGTTGGAGGCAATATGTTAATTTAATTGCATTTATTTCTAGAAATCAGATGGAATGCAACATTAACAAACTCAAGAAGATTTTAAATCTAATTATTTTGTGTAGAAAACAGTATTTTATACATAATTGATATCTGTAATGTTAGCTGCTACATATGCAAAGTGAGCAGAAAGACAAATGTTTCCTTAGAGAGTGCTCAGCCTGAATACCAGTAGATTGTTTGGCCATGTGACATCCCCAGAGGCAGTTCTGTGCTGAGTGCACAACTGCCTGTGTAGCTCACCAAAAGGCCAGATGTGGCTACTAGAATGTTCCAAGGCTTGGCATCTGGGTATTGGCAAGACCCAGAGGTAGCCTCAGGTCTTGTGCTAAAATAGGAAATAAAAGAAAGTTCCACAGTAGAGAGTCTAAATGATTCTGAAGACATACACAGGAATAATAAGTAATTCAAAGTAACATAGCTCTCAGTAAGTGATTGGTTTGTCTCTATACCAATTAAATATACTGAGAGAACGTCAAAATAGTTTCAAGGCTTGAGAGAATGAGTTTTCATGGGCTTTAAGCATGTTCTAAGTTAATTGTATCAATCGAATGAATTACTTTCCAGTAACCGAGAATACACAGCACATCTCTCAGTGCTAAATAACAAGAGAAAGAAGGCACCCATAGTCTTACCCTCAGATTTCACACACTGGTAGAGTGCTTTGAACTGTTCTTTGCATTGCCATAAAATTTAAGGTTGGAAACCATAATATGGTTGGTGGAATACAAAAATGAACCGTTTTATGGGTATGACTTTATAGAGTTATTTTCTTATAGATCTATAGGTAGATTCTGAAAAGTAGCACGGTAAAAATAAGAACCTTGAAATCCATACTTTGAACTCATTAATTCCACTTCTCAAGAATCTATCCAAAATTAATTAGATATGAACAGAGATTTATTTGTAAGGATGTTCATTGTGAAAGTAAATAGCTAAATAGTGATACAAATATGCATTTATAGGGAATGTTACACATAATAAAGTATTCTGCAGCACAAAAATAAATTTTAAGACTGTTTAATGGCATAAAAATGCTATTAAAGATGAGACAAAACTATATAAACAATAGAGCCTGAATTGAAAAAAAAAATGTATACCGACTCAATACTGGAAAAAATATATAAAAGTATGAGTATCATTATGTCTGAATGGTGGATTATGGGTAATTTTTATTTTCTTCTTCATTAGTTATTGTTAATACATTTTATAGAGATCATAAAATAAACATTTAAATTATGCAAATAGGAATGAAAACAATGTGCATATTTACAGTATTAGTGGAACATATAGAGTTTGAAAGGGCTGAAAAGCAACCACAACTACTTCAAACATAAAACACTGAAAACTCTCCACTGAATTTTCAAAATGCTCTTGGCAATGACACCCAAGTATTGGGATTTCTGCTTTATTGTTACTGAGGATACGGCAACAGATTCAAAGGGAATCCTGATACTATTGCTTTGGTGGAAAGCTGTATGTGAAAAGGAAAATCCACTTTTAAACTAAAATAGCTCAGAAGTATTTCTAATAGTACTGCATTGAGAAATAATTTCAAAATGGGAAACAAGTGACCTCTTGTTATAAAATTGATTTATTCCAACTTATTCCAAATGTTAGATCACTTATAGTTTCCTTCCCAAGATGCATCCCCTGTCTCATTTCTCCATTACTTAATACTGAAAGTTAGTTACACCATTCTCATTGGGCTTCTGTTTTCTAGTTAAAGATCATTAGAATTCTTTATTTTGTTTTATTTATCTCTTGTGCCCCTTAAGAATATTTATATCAATGTATTAGTATATATATATATATATATGTGTGTGTGTGTGTGTGTGTGTGTATACATTTATACACACACACATATATATATATATTTCTAAACATTCCTGGAATTTAATACTTTAAGTATTTAATACCAATACTATATATCTTTATACAAATTTCATGTTTAACCACAAATAAAAGTTCTCCTACTTGTAAGTGCCTCCTAGCAGCTGGCTTAGCATTTCACTTACTCGGGTTTGATTTTCACTAAACAGCTTTCTTTTAAATTCCAAACAAAATCGTTGTAATCTATGTTAGATGCTCATTTAGCAGTATCATTGAGAGGTGGGACTTCCAAGAGTGGCATCAAGAGGGCAATACATTAAGTCAGGTTCTCTCTCTTTCTGAGGATAGCAGCGCGAGCTCAGCTGGGCCCTCGGTCCTCAGCCCAGCCCTCGGCGGCAGCAGTGAATTCAGCCATAACTATAGCCGAGTCTCATCATTCTCCTGATGAAATTACACTGATCTAATTTGCACGCTGTGAAGACATTTGGCACTGGCTGGATCTGAGCCTTGACATCTTCATTGGAACTAAAAGTACACTAAGAACTGACATTACATTTCACATTCTCTTCTGCCAGGCTGTGGCATTTCGTCCTCTTTAAAGGCATTATTTCAAGAACATTTAATTTGGCTTTGCTATGCCTGCCATTTTGCTGGGTGGAACATACTGTGCCAGAAAAGCTCAGCTGTAATAAAGTTTGGCACCAACAGCCCACCATATACCTGCACCATCCTGTGCGATTTAATTGGCATTCAGCGGGTTGATAAATGGATTGGCTTAATGAGACAATATACTTGACATATGCAGTGCTCTCCTGAGGAACAGGATTCATTTTTCCACTTCACACATCAACATGTTACAGATACCAACACAGTCATCTCCAGCAGTTGTGCGGTAGCCAGTGAATGCAATCCACTGGGCTGACCAGTGACATTGTTATCTTCCAAACATCTCCCTCCTTTCTCCTCCAGCACAAAACAAAGCATGGGTTTTAAATTTCATTGTATTTTGTATTTTCCCAGACACACAGAAGACGATAAAGCCCATGCTTTATTTACATAAATCTGTATTTCCCTAGGAGATCAAACAGCCTTGTGGTCTAACCAAATTAGTTTTACCTGCTATAAAATCATGACTATACAATGCAAGTAGTAATGAATGCTAGGTATAACTACTGACATATGCAATCATGTAAAGGAGAAAATAGGTGGGTGCCATTCTATCTTCAGAAATGCTGGTTGCAAAAATAAATTAATTAAAACAACAAAGAGACACCATTTTTCACTCCTCTGATTATCAAAGATGAAAAAAACCCATAATGCTGAGTGTTGGCAGGGGAGCAAGGACATCAGTGCCTCATGCGCTGCCTGTGGGATCCTAAATTAATACAACTTTTCTGGAAGGCAATTGTCAGTATGTATCAAAAGCCTTAAAAATGGGTATAGACTTTCACTAAAGCACTTCCACTTCTGAAAATATGTCCCAAGGGAATAGAGACATGCCAAAGACGAATATTCAATGAAGATCAACACATTGATTATAATAGGGAAAAATGTAAACAATGCAGATGCCTAAAAAATAGATTTCCTAAAGAGAATGTGGAATAATCATATCCTAGAACACTAAGCAGTCATTAAAATGCTGTTGTAGCCTGGATGGTGTGAGTCAGTGGTTGAGCATTGGCCTATGAACCAGGAGGTCACGGCTCAAATCTCCATCAGGTTGTAGCTCGATCCCCAGTAGGGGGAGTGCAGGAGGCAGCCAATCAATGATTCTCTCTCATCATTGATGTTTCTCTCTCTCTCTCTCTCTCTCTCTCTCTCTCTCTCTCTCTCTCAATCCCTTCTTCTCTGAAAGAAATAAAAATGATTAAAAAAATAAAATAATAAAATGCTGTAGTAGAAATATGCCATGAAAATGGTTCTAAGTATTATAAAATACTACTTCATTGTTAGCTATTTTTTGTGTGAAAATTTTATATATCTATACATCTATACTCATACTAAAAAAGTCAAAGGACAAATACCAAAATAATAATGCTTGCCTTTGGAAGTGGGATTAATTAGACCTTCTTTTTTCTTTATGCTTATCTTGATTTGTAAACAAAATTTATTTAAAGGATTTCATTAAGATGGCATTTTAAACTTCTCAAATAATTTCTATCTGACAACAATGTGAATCTTGGAAAGTCTTTTACTGTGTCAAATCATGCCCATGTAATTCAACTCTTATGGTTCCAAGTTACTTAAGTATTCAATTGAATAGCTGTCCAGACAGATAACCCATCGTAGACAAATTACCTTTCTTTCTACTTCCAGCTTCCTGGGATTCTCAAGTCACTAGTAATAGCTGAGTAGTAGAAAGCAGCAGATTTTTAGAACACAGTTGACATTCAAAAGACTTCTGGAGTGTCTATCTCCTAGCCATGGTCTTTATTAAATAAAAACTACTTGGTCCACTCTGTTTTGTTTGTTTTACAATGCCAAAGATGTCTGAAAAAGATAGAAAATATGAGGATCCAGATATGAAAAGGTTATTTATTTAGATTTTGCTAAGGCCCCATGGGAACCACATTGGGCCTGGCAATAGGAAAATTAGGGTCCCTGCCTTCAAGTCTGCCCAGGCAAATAGAAAAGGAAAGCTAATCGGGATGGAATGAAAGTGCTTTCAAAGGGAGATCAGCTTAGGAAAGCCAAAGTGCTCCATAATGACCACTGTAGGGCGTGGTCAGCTTTTCAGCCCAGGCGGGAGGAGGGGCCCTATGAAGAGCATCCAGGGCAGCTGCACCTCTCGCAGCTCGGGGGTCCTCCCTGGCGCTGCCCACCCCTGGCTTCCTTCCTGCCTCTGAGGCGGGAGGGCACCCAAAGCCACTGCCCCTCATTCCAACTGGGGGCCAGTTTGATGCTCTCCATTCTGCTCCACAGGAAGTTCCAACATGCAAATAAGCCCGAGGAAATGGAAAAAGGAAACGGTGTGTGACAGTTTCTAATTACTGTATAAAAACAGCATATGGAAACTTCATTGTCCATTTCATCTCTTAACATGTACCATCAAGTCAGACTTCTTTTACTCAAACCCCTCTCTAGAGCATTTGGATCTGATTTACTTCAAAAAGAAGTTGTTGTGTTTTTTTTAATTTCTGATGGAATAATAGTATTTTTTATTTTAAACATCTTGCTCATTGGGAGGTTTTCATAACCTTGTTCTATTTTCCATTTGAGTTTTCTCACTGTGTGTTAGGTAATTCTATTCCCTTGGGTTGTTCACAACCTGGATTGAAGTTGTTCATTCTTCAAAAGTTTAAATTAACTGTCCCTAAGTACCTGTTATAAATGCTTGAATGAGTCCCTAATCACTGATTAGAGGCGGCAGGAGGATTGATTCGGCTCTTGTGTCTGCTTCAATGTTCTAAAGGCGATGAACAGGAGGTCAAAAGAGGAAAACGAAGCAGGCAACATTTGGTGAACTAAAAAAAACAACAGTGCAGCAAGTAAAAAAAAAAAGTTAGTGAAACCAATGTGTCGTTGAGGTAGAAAGACTGGACTGGGGCTCCAAAGATCTGGAGACTGGCCCCTGCTTAGCACACGAGTGTGATCCTAGGCAGGTTCACTTCCCTCATCTTCTGCTTTCAAATAGGATTTAGACTACAAGATTTCCAAGATTTCTTTCCTGTTTCCTGAATTCTCAGACTGTACAGAATGATTTAAGTACTACTTGCTGTCTATATGGGACCAGACATACCAAAGGTGGCTTGCATTTAAATGCTAACCTTGGAGTAATGTTTAAAAGTTGAGGCAAAACCAGAGAAGCAAAGCATATATCAAGTTCCCATTTGCTGAAGGCAAAGCCTTCCAGATTCTCCTCTCATCCCTCCTGGCCACAGAAGCAGAGTCAGTTAATGAATCAGAAAAAAGCTGGTTACCAGATGTCCTGGCTTATTAACACGCACATCGCATACTGTAACGGCATTCACAAGAGCAAGCTGTGTGGAACCGAGAGATGGCAAAGGGAAACTTCTCCTCTCACATAAGCTTCAAAATGTGGGTGTGCTTCGCTACATTTCAGGAATGGTTGCTGCCTAAGTTCGTGTAAGCTGTTGGCAGGCATACTCTCCGGCAGGAGCTTGCCTGGTTCCAAAGAACCCCTTCTCCAAGGTCATAGGATATCTCGCCTCTCTCAGCTCTTCCTCCTTCCTCTAATCTGTGCAGAATTGCTGACGTGATCTCTTATACGTGGAAAGAAAGACAACGGTAATAAAGTTAGGAGTGATGCAAGGGAAAAGCCAACTCTGTTTGATTGGTTTTCACCACAGCTAATTTTAAAGCCACCCATTGTTCAGCTCTGCAGTGTAATTTTATGTTAATATCCTGAAAGTTGTCAAATCTTGGCAAAACCTATGCATAAATTACACAGAAAGTAGCTCGCAGGAGGGGGAAAAGTAATGACTGTCATGGATAGCCAAACCCATTAATAGTCTGACAAGCAATAACCCAGGAGCTCTGGTCAACTGCTGCAGACATCTGTGAAACTTTTGCAATTAATACCATCCCCCTCCCCCTTTTTTGTTTGGTTGTTGGAAGAGGTATCAGCTGTGAAATAGCATGTAACGGACTGATCATTATCAGCTCTGTGAGCAAGGGTTGGGCTTTATCATCTCTCTTGGTTGACCATGCCCTACTTTTCACAAAAAACAACTTAAAAATTTTTTTTAAAGTAATGCCATAATTATCAACACAGAGACTGACAGTCTCTGGAAAACAGGTGCCAATGGTGTGACTACTCAAACAATAAAAAATAAGATGCTTCAATCTCTTATTCATCACTGATTTTTCTACCTGTGAGGGTGAGAATAAAGATGGAGAGACACAATCTCTCTTAAAAGCTGCACCCTAGCTCTAGGCTTGCTGGTAGAGCATCTATTGTGCCTTCTACCCCTTTCCACATCACTTTTCTGTGGGTAAGGGTTTCAGGGTAAAATAAATGGTCAGTGTTTGTGTCGTGCTGGTGGTTAAACCATTTTGAATATCACTCCGTATACATGTATACATACATCTATTGATCATTTTCCCTAAGAATATTGCAGGTAAATTAGCTGAGTTTGCTACAATGAAAAACTCTAAAACAAGCATGTCAAACACGCGGCCAGCAGGCTGCATGCCTTGTTTATTTGGCCCGTGTTAGCCTTTGAGTTTGACGTGCTTGCTCTAAAGGCTCTTCAATATTTCCCCGGAGCTGTTACAGCTGCTGTGTCTTACACAGTGCCTGGCACTGAGTAGATGCTCAAAAATCTCTGTTGAATGGATGGGTGGATGAATAGATGGATGGATGGATGGATGGATGTTAGCAGGGAATATTTCCCATTGATGATCTTGCCATTGTAGCTCCATTTGTTGATTTTATGCAGAACTTCCTTGCTGCTTAAAAAATCATTGCCTGTGTGTAGGCTTTCCTTAGAGAATGCTAACAAAAGACTTGCTTTTCTCAAAACTTATAGCCTGAAATGCCTGCGTTACAGAATCATTTGGTTAACAAACTCTTTCCTAGCTCTGGCTTTATCCAGGGCCTATGCTTAGAGATAGGAATAAGAGATGAATAAACACAGTTTTTGCTATCACAGAGCTCACAGAATGTTCAGAGCAGCCACATGGAAAGGTGATTCCAAAAATACTAGTACATGCACATATTATAATACAGGTTTCAACCGCCTTTAAGGACCAGCACACTTTAGCTGGCATTGCAGGGAAAGGTGTCATAGTCAAAATGCATGTGGGATGGGTTTTGTAAAACATGGCCTGGCAGAAAGAGCGAGGAAAGGCTTTCAAGGCTCAAGGTCTGCATGTGTAGAGTTACAGTGTAATAAAAGGACAGAATTTTAGGGAAGAGTGAGATAGCTAGTGGCTAGAAGCAGAGGGTGTGGGAGAATGTGGCAGGAGTTGAGGCTGGAAAGGGGAACTAAGGAAAGATAAGAAGTGGCCTTGGTGCCATACTAGTGCCTGCAGGCAGTTAGGGATGAATGGAAGCCTTAGGCAGAGAAACAGGTATTGCCTATGATGACCAGTAATATGGGGGGAGGGCTGTCAAGGAGGGAGGAGAGAGGGAGTGCAGAATCAGGATTGGAAGGCCAGTGAGAAAGTTATTTTGAAAACCGTGTAGAGAGACCATGAGTAAAGAGAAGAAGCAATGGATTTTGAAGATATCTCTGCAGCAGAACTGTCAAGATTGGATGATTGATTGCATGTGGGGGGTAAAAGAAATGTGATAGAGGATGACTCCTAGCTTTGTGTAAATGGCCAGGCCTTTCATTAAGATGGGGACACACAAAAAACAGCTGGCTGGGGTAAGTGTAGGAGTGAGGGAACTACAAGCACAACATATAAGTTTCCCAGAAATTGGTTTTTAAAAAACAATACTATTTCAACTATCACTGTAAAGCCAACAAGTCAAAAAAAGAACAAGACAAAATCTAACAGATGCTTATCAAAGGCAAATGCAATTGGAAAGACTTCCTTTTAATAAAAATATCAGGGGGAACAATAATAAAATATTAAGTTCTCTGAACTTAAATAAAAAGAGTTTATTCATTGACAGCTATTTATAGTTTCTGAGTTCGGAGGTTTCTGAATTGGCTATGGAATGAAATGTTCAACCTGACCTATTTCTTCTTCCTTCCCTAAATACCATAGTAACATTTACCCAATGAAAATGGTATTTATAAAACACAAAACACCCCCAACCGTCATAGCCTTCAATTTGGCAAGCCATATGGATTCCTCTCCAGCCTTGTCTGGACAAATCAAGAAAGAAGGAAGTACCAGAGGACTCACATAAACCGATGCCAGTTGTCTGAAAAACAAGTTTGCTGTCATCTTGGGACACATCATTTTCAGAAACAATGACCCATTTGGCAGCCTCACACATGTTCCCATCTCTGAAAGCTCTCTAACATTCCAGGCCTTGCTTTATTTAGGTTTGGGATTTTCTTCAGTGAAGCAAGTGCAGAATCCTAATTCCATTCAGTATTACTCATTCCATTCACACAATTCCTCCCCCCCCCTCCCCTTCCCCCATTGTGTTAGCAAGCCTTGTTTCACTGTCTCAGCTACCATGTCTAGGCACCTCATATCAAATGGCAGCAGTGTGGAATGTCTAGTTATTTCACTGTTGAACTTGTACAGCTGTCCTAGATGGTCTGTTTAATAATGTGAGTCCTCTGGCTTTTGAAAACAGCCTTTGTTACATGAAGGATCTGGCTTTCCTCATCAGAAACAAGTTTCTTTTGGGCCCAGTCAACTTCTAACCTGAGTTAGTTTATCCAAAATACCACACTCTATTTTTTTTTTCAGTTTTCAATGACTTTTTATTGATTACATGGAGTTTATAAAGGATATATCCCACCTGTCTCCAAACATCTGACAACATCACTCTTCACTGAATTTTTAGACTTTAAAATTTCTGTTAACTTACTGTGTGATTCGCCAGCATGTGTGAACTCAAAGTCAAAATAAATTTCCTGGAGAAATTCTAGCCAATTGACCTCAGTTGGGAGAGATTCTGGGGAGCTACATGTTTTCCCTTTCGAAAGGGAGGTCAGACTAAGTTTCAGGGGAAGAAAATGGGGTCATGGACGTAAGAGGGGGGATCCTATCAAAGAACAGCCTTTTGTTGGGGAAGTGCAGGGTGGTGGGGTCTAGGGGAGCAAAGGGACCCTGTTCAGTGGAGGCCTTTGACTTCTGAACCCATGATCACTTCATCCCTTTTGGGATTTTTCTCCATGTTTATGGCTCTTTTGTTCATTTTTGTCACTTAACTTGATTTCCATTGTAGGGTGATGATTTTTCTCCTCCCTATCCTTTGGATCTTCAGATACAAATAGTCAACATGACTCCAAGTTCTTTGTAGAAATAGCCTAATGGGCTGTTTTATTTTTTTCATTTCACTCAGCTGCATAGTTTCAGTTTAATTGTGTTGCTATGAAATGAATATAATGTTTTCCAACATTATTATAACCAGAAGTAGCTAAAAATATGTATATTGTTCATCTTATAAATCACTTTTATAATATATCCCATTTATTAATTCACAGTCCCTGAATAATTGTTGATTTGAGGCCATTAGAGGTAACACATTTACAAATTGAATTAAGTCTTCTTCAAAAGATAGTTTGTAGATATTTGCATAGGCTAAATAAAAATAATAGAACATTAAAAATCCTTCTTGATAATTAAGTGTAAAAAAATATTTACCACTTCTTCCCGATCCTAAGCATCCTTTAGGAAATAGCTGGAATTGAAGTCACTGTTTTCAGATTATATGTTTGAATCTAAATGAAGCAACATTTTGGTTATGTTTATTCAGCAAAGAAGAATTAAGCTCAACTATTGGCACTCATGAATATTTAGAAAAAAAAATGATTAGGGACAGAAATTTGCAACTACATTAGTTAGCCTGCATTCTTAAGTCTATGGATACTTTCAATAAACTGACATAATTGTGTGAATAAACACATTCCTTTGAAAAATTACTACATTTCAAATAAAAATTATATTAAATATACTGCATTAGAGTAGATATCATTTTTTTCTTTTTAGGAAGAATAGGCTAATTTATAACTTGTCAAGGGTCAACAAGGCTAAATGCTCTGAGCAATATAGAGAAAACCTATCATGAAATGGCTGGAGTACAAAGGGGTCATTGATTTACAAAGTGTATGATCTCTGGTTCTCTGCTTTATATTATGAACATTCCTCTGTAACCCTTTTTTCTCTAGATTAAGTCAGCAAAAGAGGTTGGAATGTAGAGCAAGCCTGAAGCCCACATTTGGGCCCAGTATCAGTTCTTTAGTAGGTCAAGGTTTTGCCTCTATGCTCACAGATAACTTCTCATCTTCCTACCAAGAGTGAAGAAGGACCAGAATCTGCTAGATGCCACTCAGTATCCATTCTCTCCCTCTTTCTCAGGAATATATGTTTATTTGGGGTAAAAAAATGCAAGCAACCTAAAGATTACATTTTTCTTCCTCTCTTACAGTTAGTTATGGCCAAGTGACTAAGTTCTGACCTATGAGATGAATAGACTTCTGGGTAGACTGCTTGAGGGCAGCTGATTCAGTAGGGGGATTTAACTTTATATTTTTTCTCTCTGATGTTTGGACTGCAGAGTGATGAATGGAGCTCTGGTTGCCATCTGGAATTATGAGGTAAACTTGAAGATGGAATGGGAGCCAAAAAATAAAAGAATCATGGATTGCTGATGATTGTATTGCTGTCATACCAGCATGGACCATCTAATTCCTGATTTCTTATGTTTGAGAGAGAAATAAATGTATATTTTTTTATTTATTAAATTGATTGGATTGGGTGGGCACACGGTGCAATATATAGATCTTATAACATAGAAACTCACATCTGAAACCTATGTGTTCATGTTGACTAATGTATGTGTTTTGTTTTGTTTTGTTGTTGTTGTTAATCCCCACCGGAGGATATCTTTCCATTGATTTTTAGGGAGAGTAGAAGAGAGAGAGAAAGACAGAGAGAAACACATCGATTGGTTGCCGCCTACATGAACCCTAACCAGGGCCCAGGCTGGGAGAAGCCTACATGCAACCAAGGTAAGTGCCCTTGACTGGAATCGAACCCAGGACCCTTTGGTCTGCAGGCCAACGCTCTATCCACTGAGCCAAACCGGCTAGGGTCCAATATATGTTTTTAAAGTCACTATTATTAAGGGTTTTCCATTTCATGGATCTAATACAAGATGATAAGAGTAGTTGTTTTATTTCAGTTCTGCTGTTATTGGAAAGGGGCTGTATGACCTTCAGTTTCTCATTATATACAGGATTACATGTTGTAGGAGATAATAATAATGACAAAATTATTACCATTTAATACAAACTTGGTCACTGTTTGAAGTTGTTTAAATTAATTAAATATGTGTGTGTGTATATGTGTGTGTGTGTGTATATATATATATATATATACAGTGTAGATTATACATATAGCAAAACAATCCCAAAATGTAGGTGCTATTGTTATCTCTGTTTCATGAATAAGAAAATAAAGAAGGTTAGGGAGCTAATTTTAAAATGTAGAACTAGGAAATAACCCCTGGACCAAAGTCTATGGCCTTAATCATGAAGTTATACTGCCTCCCAGTGAATGAACTAGCCATTTCCTGAGCATTTTTCTCTCCCGAGAATAGTATATTTTCATCTTTTATTCCCTTACCATTGATACCCTTTTGACATGAGGTGGAAACTACACAGACTAAGATGTGCATGTAATGATTCATAGTCCTGTTTTAACGGATTTAATCTCAGAGCCCTAGGGGACTACCAGTTTAGCCAAGTGGCCCCTCAGACTTAACACTGGTAGCCCTAATTAAAGGGGGAGGGGAAAGTATAGGACAAAGGGGCAGCACTCAGTCACACAGAAAGTGTCGTAACACTGTAGAAAACAACCAGACATCTACACATTTGCCTCCCAGAATTCTATTCAGGGTCTGCATAAGTAAGGTGGCAATAGCACACTGATATGAAGCATCCCTGGAAAGCTGCATGAAGATCCCTCAAAACACCCTAACCGGTTTGGCTCAGTGGATAGAGCGTCGGCCTGCGGACTCAAGGGTCCCAGGTTCCATTCTGGTCAAGGGCACGTACCTTGGTTGCGGGCACATACCCAGTAGGGAGTGTGCAGGAGGCAGCTAATCGATGTTTCTCTCCCATCAATATTTCTAACTCTCTATCCCTCTCCCTTCCTCTCTGTAAAAAATCAGTAAAATATATTTTAAAAAAATTATAAAAAAAAAAAATCCCTCAAACCTAAAAACCTCCTCAGAGCTACTTTGTCTTCCAACTGTAAAGTGTAAGAGGGCATACTCTTATGGTTTTACTTAAGATAAAATAATTAATAATGACACGGAAAACAATACTTTCTCCTCCATTATTGTTTTGATTTTTGTTATTGTTGCTGCTATTTGTTTGGCATTGGACACCATCAAAATACACATAGAATAATAAACCATTAAAATGGGTAAGTTCTTTCTATCAGTCAGGGTGTTGTAGGCTACAAACAAAAAAAGGAGGAGGAGGAGGAAGAGGAGGGGAAGGAGAAGGAGAAGAAGAAATATGCAAATCTCAGAAGCCCCAGCTAGAGAGATGAGAACTGCTCGTGTAAATAATCAGGCACTGCACACTATTTCACTTTTCTTTTAATCACTTGCATCTAGTAACAGTTAAGCCTAAACCTCCTTTGGCCTTATACGCAGATAAGTCAAACCAGAGAAAATGCTATTTTCCATGAAGCTCTCAGATATCACACTTTAAAATGCCTGCTGACAGCAATCTGGTTTAACTCCAAGAGACTAACCATTTCTGGCAACTGGATTTCAAAAGGGAGAAGGGACATGAGAAGGAAGTCCTTCAGAATAGATAGCCTTGCCAGGGAAAAGGAAGGTCACTGCCTCATTGTTTATGGGCATGTAGAGAGAACAGCATTGACAACATCCTGAGTATTTGGGGAATGCTTTATGAGAATTTGGAAAACATAGAGAAAAAAGAATATCAAAGTCTGGCTAAACCTTGTATGGCATCATTGGACAAATACGTAGTTCTTAAGGTTTTTCTTATACCTTTTGCATATACTATCCTATATAATAAAAGGTAATATGCAAATTGACCTAACAGTGGAACGACCGGTCGCTATGATGTGCACTGACCACTAGGGGGCAGAGGCTCAAAGCAGGACCTGCCCCCTCGTGGTCATTGTGCTCCCACAGGGGGAGCGCTGCTCAGCCAGAAGCCAGGCTCACGGCTGGCGAGCACAGTGGTGGTGGCAGGAACCTCTCTTGCCTCCACTGCAGGTGGGCGGTAAGGAGTGAGGGGTCCTGGACTGTGAGAGCCCTGGACTGCTAGAGGGATGTCTGACTACTGGCAGGCAGACATCCCCCAAGGAGTCCCGAACTGTGAGAGGGCACAGGTCAGGCTGAGGGGTCCCCTCTCCCGAGTGTACGAATTTTGTGCACTAGGCCTCTAGTTTAATATAACCTACATTCTGCATTAAATATAAATTAACATAATTGCTACTTTAATGGCTATAGCCAATGCAATTACTGTACTGCTATAACTTAAAGAAATTATTTTTGTTCTTTTTATACTTTTAAACCTGATACATTTCAGACTCAGCTGGATATCATTTGTAGTGAGCTAGTTTGTCTGGGCAAATATAATGACCCTGAAGTTCAAGGTCTTGTAGCTAATATAGAGTATATCTGTTTTCAATATTAGGATCATGACCATCTGGCCAAGTTACCCTTTCCTACTTTCATGATGCCATAATACTGGCTTGTCTCTTTGTTTGGAAGGCAGGGGGGGTCAAGCTAGGTTGAGAAGATAATGTTAAGGTAGAGAGAGCAGACTGAGTTAATTCCCTGTATGTCTGTAAACTTCCAAAAGGCTTTCAACCTCTGCCTCAGTCACCAGGAGTCAATGCCATTATTTGAAACTACCAACTGACAAAAGTACAGAGTCTTTACCTGGAGCCCTTTACTTAGACTTCATTTGTTCCAAGTAGCATTTTCCTTAAATTACTTTCTGTTTTTCAGAAGTTCTGTTTATTCCTGAGCCCCAAAGAAAACTTATTTAGGGGGGGTAGGCTAACATGAGCATTTTGTGACTCTATATTGCTTCAGAGTTCTTCAGTAGTGACAGCTAAAGGGAATGTTATGAAAGGATGTGGGGGAGCTCATAGGTTCAAGTGGTTTGGAACAAGTCTGTCCCCTGTCCAGCTGCTGCAAAAGGAAATGAAACTTCATCATTTCTCTGCCTTTGCAACCCTCTAACCAGGGAGAGAGAGTTTTATTGACTAAATTTAGTTCAAGGCCTAACAGAATCCAGTGAAAGGAATAGAAGGGAGTACCTACCTTTATCACCCTAGGGCCGTGGTCAGCAAACTGCGGCTCATGAGCCACATGCGGCTCTTTGGTCCCTTGAGTGTGGCTCTTCCACAAAATACCATGGCCTGGGTGAGTCTATTTTGAAGAAGTGGCGTTAGAAGAAGTTTAAGTTTAAAAAATTTGGCTCTCAAAAGAAATTTCAATCGTTGTACTGTTGATATTTGGCTCTGAATGAGTTTGCCGACCACTGCCCTAGGGGAACTGCACACATTGGGGAAAATTACAATTTCATTGGAAAGATGGAAAGAATAATAAGAATGGAGAATGGATGCTAGATGGCCAAAAAGCAATAACTATTCCCCCCCCTATTTCTGCTTTTGTGAGAGAGGTGACAAGACGGGCTGACCAGCAGCAGGAGCATATTATGAAAGAAAAACAAAAGCTTATTAAAAGAATTGAAGCTAAAGAATGTGGGTATTTTTATACTAAATGAAAACAAAAGAAAATAAACAAAACATGCCCTTGAGTTGAAGTGGGGCTATTAAATTTTAGTCTTGTGAACATTTCCTTTTGTTTCTTTCCACACACTTTTTTACTATGGGATTCTGGAATAAAACTGGGCAAAGAATACTAAGTGGCTCCAAAGGTAATACCAGTTGCTTGGCTGGTTGGGTGATTGTATTTTGCCATGTGATGATTTATTACTTAAATTTCAGAGCCATGAGGACTTCGTTGTGGAGGCTGAGTAGAATTTAGTTAAGTGAAGAACAGACAAGACTAGGTTTGGAGGACCTCCCTCGTTGCAGAAAGTTGGTGAGGTTAGGGCATGGAGTAATTCCTAAGAGAGCCTTGTGTCCAAACTGAAATGTGACCAGAGAGGCTAAAAGCACAAGTCAAGGACAAATAGTTAGGGAAAAACATATGGTAGATGCATAGGATCTTACGTGCATCAGAGACACAGCGATTTGGAGTGGCAAATACTTGGCTCATCAATGAACCTGATCTCACCCTACACTCATCACCAATCAGTCAAGACACCCTGCTACTGATCAACTGCAGAGAAAATTACCCATTGCTCTGTCCCTTCCAAACCCGTCCACTATAACACCGTTTTCATTATCATTCTACAATTTCAAACTGGATCTCTAAGACACTTGACAGTCTGCTCCAAAAGCATTTATCTGCCCACACATAGCCTCTGCTTCAAGTCAGTGATCTTCTCTGCATTTTTCCTATCATGTACTATTTCATGACTTTGTATATGTGGTTTCTTTTTGCTCAAATACTCTGACCTTCTTACCCAATGGTGAACTTCCTCCCATCCTTCAAAATATTTCAACCCTTATCTATGGCACCTTCCTGAAGTCCACCAAACTGAGTTAGTTCTTCTTACCCTTTATACTTAACACTGCATTTCTCTCTCTCTCTCTCTCTCTCTCTCTCTCTCTCTCTCTCTCTCTCTCTCTCTCAAACTTCCATTGAATTTTAGTGTTTATATTCCTGTGTCCCTCATTAGGCTTCATGCCACTTGAAAGTAGACATACAACTTATTCTTCTTTTTATTTGCTCTAACCTGAGTATAGTTTGGCATAAATGCTCAATAATGATTACTGATTAAATAAGTGAATGTCACCTGAGTTCTGTGGTCAACTTCCCATAACACCCTGGAAAGGAGGAGTCTTTTGACTCAATGTTATATTTTCCTTCCCACTGAAATGTGTGTGTTTGAGGTTCACGGGTATAGTGTTTGACCTGCTGTCATTTGAAATATTAATTGAAGTTTATAGTTTTGCTTGTTTCATTTTGCTTAAGCCTAATTTGTATATTGGTCTTTATAAATGTAAATTAAAGTCTTATGCTATTTAGGGAAGCTGAGATTAATCAAAACCCTGTGCTTTAAAAAGAATATCCATATTTATTATTTGAATTACATATAATTCTGTTTATTTCAACAACATTTTTCTGGGTAGAGTTTTGAATCTCATTGACTAGATATTCATTTTCAACCCCATCTCATCATATAGTATTCACAGGAGCGTTTTGTTTAAAAATGCACAAAGGTATCTTATTAAATAATGTCACAAACACGAAGTTCATTATTATGCAAATGCCATCCTAGGAACAGATTTGTTAATTGCAACTCATTTGCATAATTAATGAACTCCCAAATGAATTATGCCTTTGCAGATTTGTGCAGCATTGTTTTAAAATAAATTATAAAATACATGTCAAAGGAAGAGTGCTTTCTGGGTTCCCATAGCATTGTTTGAAAATTAATTACCAACTGCTTGTCAAGTTAAAATGAGTTTGTAATTTTTACAATGTTATTTTAAAATTAATCACAAAATAAAATGTCACTGCATTAAAATAAACAACTTATTATTTTTCTCTAAAAAGAACCACACAAAAAATAGCATTTTTAACTTCAATTACATTGTTTGGTACAGTGATTTTAGTGTCTTATTTATTTCATCTTTACACTGTAACTTAACAAAGTTGGTAGTTGTTAGCATGTTAATGTTTTGATAAATTGAGATTTAATTTAATTTTATTATGTAGCTTATTTTATACGGTTGATGATTAATGCATTGCATATGAACCCAGTATGGGTTTATACATGATAAATTGGAGTTTAAAAAGACATTCAAGGTCACTTAAATCTGTTATGTAAATAGTATTCTTAAGAATTTTATTGAGATTTTGACTGCTTCCAGTTAAACTGATTAAAAGCATATAGCTTGGATGTTTTTCTATCAATTCTGACAAATGTACAGTATAAATCCTTCCTTGGGCACAGCGAAGGCTTTTGGTTCCTCACACTATTTCTGTCCCTCAATGGAAACTCACTGTTCTCCCACAGAAGCCATAGCTGCTTCCCAGTCTAGACTCCACGGTTCATGGGATGGAGAAAACCCCAGTATGCCTAAACAATGAGTCAGCCAAAATTATTTTCAAAATAATAGATTTGATAAAGAGTTTTTAGGAATTAAGGTTGCCAACCAAATGCCTTTTCAAAACATTAAAATGTAATAATTATCCCTGCCTCCTGTAGAGAATCTCTAACCGTGAAACTCTCATCTCAAAGAGATTTGTTTGTTTCTAACAATAGTATCCTCTCTTTGCTCATCTCTCCTCTCTTTCCTTCAAACCAAACCACGGTCTGTGGTTTATACCGCATTTTGTCAGTTCTTGACCATGGGATGTAAATCCATTCGGGAGGCCTTTGTTTGACATGATTGCAACTATGCAAATTAAAACCTACTAGACAATAATTCTTAAGTAAAAAGAGAAACCTTCTGCTCTGTTCTGTATTCTGTATAGAGCTGCCTTTCTAAACCCCTACATGCTACTCTATGTTGTCTTTTCTAAAAAGGATAAATGTAGTAGTCCTTTTTAAAAAGGAACCATTTCTTCTTTTTCACATCTGGAATGCAAATAAGTGGCTCATGCAGATACATGGTTTTTGACCTTTTGCCATCTTCTATTCAATTCTAGCACAATAAGCAAACACCTTAAAACATATATTTTTACAATCAAATCAAAGATTACTACTATTGTCTAAGCTATGATGAGTTCTGTACACCAAGTATGTCAAATGCAAAGGCTAACTCGGGCCAAATAAACAAGGTTTAAGTTTATGTGGGCCGCAAAAAAACAAAAGCTTCAATTTTCACAGAAACGTAAGTTTATTTCGATAGAGACATGCTGAAGACAAAGGGCTGAAATAAATAAGTAATCGTTAACATAAAATAATAGAACATTTTAATAAAAATTAACATTTTTTTCTTGAACATTAACTTACCAGACAGTAAATAACTGCACAAATTAATAAGCGTAATGCAAATAAACCCATTTTTTGTATTCTCCAAAAGAGAAATATTTCTTGTTCCGCACACCAAACAAGTCAGTCCAAGACTAATGACATGGCAATCGGCTGCTAAAATATTCGCTGCAAGTATTAGTGGAGAGAAATGGTGCACCTGTGCGTAAGGGACATGAATGTAACACAATTATAGTAATCAATCATTAGCAAACGTTGTAGTTCATTATTAATAATTATGTATAACAGGATATTGTAAAAATTAAGTTATGAAATTTTTATTAAAACATTTCTTATATACTGTTATATTGCCTGGGCCACAAAAATATTCATTGTGGGCCACATGCAGCCTGTGGGCCATGAGTTTGACATGCTTGCTGTACACATTCCTTTGTTTAAATACCTTGGGATACTTTAACTTGACACCCTTTTTTTTGAAATTCTCTATCATTATGCTCATAAGTAAAGAACAACAAAACATCTAATATAGACAAACTACCTCATGACTAAAATTTTTAGTGGACCAATAACCACATGCTGAAAACATAAGTAAATTTGTGTAGATGCAGGATCTTTCATCATGAATATGGTTTGGGAGGACTCCCACTGAATTAGAGCAGAAGTGTTGTGAGATCATTCAATCTACATTTATTCTTAATGAACTGTAGTCTGCAATGCAGTTGCAAATATTTCAGTCTTTGGAAAAATTACGTATTGATAAGAATAAGAGTAAACAAAGATACACTTTTTGTCAATTTAATGCCAATCTTTTTGTGAAGTTTTGTAAGGGTTACAGGTCTACTCCTGACATAATCTTCACGGCCACTCTCTTTTTAGAGTGAATTCATTTCTTTATTTCATTATACATGCTCCAGAAACTTGGGTAGGATTGATATTTTATGACATAGATCAAATTCCAAACTTTCTTTATTAAAATCATGACTTTTTAACTGAGTTTTGGTGTCAATTTACACAGAATGTCATACACTATATTGAGGTCAGAAAGGAAAGTTTTAAGTTCTCTTGAAGACCTTTTCAGGTCCTTCATAAAATAACGCTATTGCATTTTCTTGAGTCTTTACTAAAGAGCTTTGTTGTTCAGACTAATATTAGAAACCATAAAATCCAAATCTATTTATTCTTTCTTTCTTTGAGTCTACCAAGAAAAAATCATTTCAATGCTACTTTGCAAACCAAATCTATCCTTGAGGCTTCAATGTCGAGAATGTTAGTTTTCCACGATTTCTGTTCTATTTATCTAAATCACTTTTTGATAGTATTTCTAGGCATTAAATACATGCTAATCCCAATTTGTAAGTTAAATATATATATTTCAAGCTACAAGTTAGAAAACCATCCATTTGTCTCCAAACAAATGATGAGTCATTTTTGTATTATCACTGAGCATAAACAGATCATATTCTTCAGAAATCATTTTGGAAAATAAATTGTCTAATTTCATAACAGAAATAATTCTCTTATGCAATGTTTTATATAACGTTGCACATATTTAAGTGACCAGAGACTTATTTATCTTTGATGGAGGGAAATGTCTAAAAAATGCTCAATAATAAGGGTAAAATAATTGAATTGTATTTTTTACTTTTTCAATTAGATATTTAGGTTGTGTGGATACACAGCCAGAAAGAATAACATGCATTCTGTGGCTTTGACAGTAACACAGAATTCCATTTTATGTCTTCATTTTCTTACATGAATACCTATCCTCCTTTCTTGTAATTGAAAGAGTCATAGACTCACTGCATATTCATGCATACAATTTGAGGTCTTTTTTTTTTTCTCTAGAGTTCAAGTTGAAATACATTGTTGATGTATGCCCACTGTGACATGACAATTTTTGGAGTTATTTTTAATTAGATATAAAATATTAATCCATTTGAGTTTGTATAGAGAATGTACTTGGAGGAGGAGGGAACTTACTAGTAAAGAGGTATACAGTGACAGAATTTTAATGAGTTTTTTTTTAAAAAGAGAAGTCACTTTAGCTTGAAGGGCAGGAAAGGTTTGTCCCTAAAGCCCCCTTTGTGACATAGGGGAGGGAATTCACAATGACTCAACTTACAGAGAAAACAGAAATCCCTTTAGGTTTGGTTCCTCTCATTAACCCAAAATGGCTTGTTTTCTCCTGGGTTTGAAACGCGAGAAACTGAACTTGTGAGTCTCCTTTGGATTTCAGCCTTCTGCTATTAAGGATACCACTCTGTGCTGACTTTCAGTGAAGATGATGGAAAGCATCTAAGGAAGCTATATGAGTGGTTGGGCCCCTGTCATGACACGTCAGGTTCCCTTCAGAAGAGAGGTCTAATTCCTGGAATTTAAAGAATGAGTCAAGGCGTGTGTGCTGAGACTATCAGATGACCAATAGTAAGGAAGAAGTGTGACTTCCACCTCTGTGGCATTTTACAAATGTCATGATTCAGAACCCCATCTTGCCAACATTATTGCCCTCTTAAACGACCAAGTAGCATCAAGTATTTCTATTAAATTAGAACACTTATTTATTATAAAGACTCTGTACCCATGAAGTTGGCAGTGAAAGTTAACCCATATATTCTGATTCTTAGGTGTTTTTTTGCTTCTCTAATTCGGTTCCATCAACTAAAATGGTGGGGCGTGCGGGAGGCAGGTGGATGCCAACCAAATGACTCCTCCCTGCCGAAAACAAAACCATGCTCCAAAGCGTACACACCTCCACATGTAGGTGAATTATTAACAACAAGTGAAGAAAGGCAGAGTTGTCCACCTTACTCAAAGTGACTAAAATGTATTTTGGAAATTACCACATGAATAAGGAAGATTCCGAAGGAGGAAGCATGTTGCCTATGCCTATGCAGGACCGCCAGACAAAAATCCCCTGGCTGCAGGGGAAATAGCAAGTTGCTCTACATCATGCATGACCGAGCATTTCCAAGTAGAGGCCACTCTGACCTGGAAGTGGCTCCTAAAGGAAGTACGCCAAAAATAAAGGGAAATAAGGATCATGCCTATATAAATGGCCCAGGTAACCTGTATGTCGCTGCACAGGCCTGCCTGGACTACACGTGGTTTTCTACTTTTCACACTCCTGGATGCCGCTGTCAAAAGAGTCAACCTTTCACTCAGAGTTGTTAGAAATCAACTTTCACTGAATATGTATACAACCGCATTCAATAAGTATTTATTGAGGACCTACTATGTGTCAGATAGTGTTCTAGATGCTTAGGATACCTCATGAACAAAAATAGAAGAAACATATGTGAAACACTGTTTGGGGCTGATAACAACTACTAAATATAGAGTAAGAACTAACTGACGGCAAGTACTAACATATGTAAAATACCATCTTTATTCTCAAGGCGTTTACAATCTTGAGTGAGGAGTGACCTAACATAGGAGGTAAGCACACAATAAGTATCAGAATGCTTGACACAGTGCCTCCGTTGGACTAGTAAGGAAGTTGTAAAAGTGTGCACTGCTCTCTAACATACAAAGCAGAAAGTTCTAAGCGTCATAAAAAAAGAGGTGCTAATAAAGTTCTACAGTGTTTGGAGGAGGGAGACATCACTTCTAGCGAGTTATCACAGAAGGCCTCATGGAAAACAGGTGGCATTCAACAGGGCCTTATAAGAGAGGAACATACGAACAAGAACCTGATTTACAGCAGGTCAGGAAAGGAGCCTGATGAACAAGTGGGAGAGATTAGAAAGTAGGAAGGTCATTTCAAAGGTTATTTTGCAAGTGAAAGTAGGGTACTCTAGGTAAGGATCCAGAGTTCTCTTGAGTTTAAAATTATAATTGGCCACATCAACTTTCTTGATCCCCTACCATCTCATAAAATATTTTGTTGTTTCAATCACCAAATCATAAACATGCAATTTTTTAGTATTTAACATTTATATACTATTTGTTTTCTTGATTTAATTTTTGAATTTTAGGTATTATGGTGCCCATATTCCATTATCACATCTGATTACTGTCTTCACTAGTGTTTAAGATTATTTTTATTATTACAAAATGATTTTTGACGTGGTCACTGCTCATTTTCATCTATTGTCACTGTTTGCTGAAGTCTCTGCTTCTCTAACCCTCTCCTAGACTTAGAATGTGACTCATATTTTTAATGATTTAATTTATAGCTGTACTGTATGTGATGAGTTAATTATGTCAAAATAATGAGAAAAACAACAACAATGAAATGTAAAATTCTGCTAGAATTATATTCCAATCACCCCATGTTTTGTCTCTGACAGTGGCACTCAAGACAATTATATAGAGTTCCCAATTTTCCTCTCTGAGGTCAACTTCAGAAGGTAAAGAATGCACTTGAAATAGTACAGTTTCCTACAACATATTTTTTTCTGTGCATGTGTCTGAGTGTGTGTTATGTGAATAGTTGAGGGTGACTAAGGCCGTATGTAGAGGCAGCAAATTGATGGCAGTATACTAAAACTTTGCTAGTCTCAGAATGAATGATGTCCCCATCTGTGTATGGCCACAGGGGCAGGACATCTAACACCAGAGCCAAAGGAGGAGGAAGTGGGTATGGACCAAGCAGGGATTTGGAAACAGTAGAGGAGCTTGGCACCTGGGTCCCCTCTGCCTCCTCCTAGGGCCCCCACTTGGCGCAACAACCCTAGAAAAACCAAGGAGAGTAGGAGTGGAGGAAAGCACAGGATGCCCGATTCCCTTCTGTGTATACATTCCTTAATTCAAAAGGAACGCTGCCACCTGCTTTGTGCTGGGGACATAGTTAAACTTCTGCCATGAACCTTGACTGCTCACAGTTTGCAGTCTAGTGGGGGTGACAAACATGAAAGGAGTCATTTTATGAGTTACATCATTACAGTTGTGACAAATGCTCCAAGGCGAAAGTGCAGAGTGCTTTACGGGAGAATTACTGGACACCATGCTGTGCCAGCATCCCCAGAACAGAAGAAAATACAGCCAGTGTCCTTCAAAGCACAACAATTAACATCAGAACAAATGATAAAATTCGACTTCCTCAGGGAAACAGCAATATAAATAATATCCTAACAATGGCAAGGAACTTAGAAAACTTGAGCTGTGTGATAACCTATGCATAAAGCTTTGTTATACAAATGGCAAGGAACTTCTGGAACATTTTCCCCACTATCTTTTAATAATATATATTGCCCATAAAAGGAAGGAAATCTCATCTGAAATGTTATGTACCTGTATGGCTAGTCCATTATTCACAAAGCATCATGGATCTGATATATATTTGCTCTACCTATTTCTGTTAGACAGTTAATTTGTAATGCTACACAAAATGTGCACAGAAACCTTAAACATAGCCGTGCAGGTATTCCCTGGACATCCATGAATTCGTTTACTGTGGGATATTTAGAAAAATCAGATGAGCACGCACATCATCCTAGCACATGTCCACCTGCCATCTAGAATTGCCAATAAACACACTGCTTAAGTAGGAGTAGTTAAGCAGAGAGACCCTGGTGATGACAGAACCTAGGAGCACACCATATAAATGATCATGGGCTCCACAGATGACTACTAGACCAGACACCAACAATATAGTTGCAACCTTGATTATTTGCTCAGGTGCTCCATTCCTAAGGATTCTCGGGGAAATTTTTATAGTATAAGTTCTTTCAAAATAAATGAGAAAAAGAGGAGTTAGTAAATATAGGTTGTCCCAAAAATGTATACACACTTTGAATAATTATTAATTCCAATGGATTAAATCTGAAAAGAAAGGAACATCAATTGAGAGATCAGCTGTTAGTGTGTGCATACCTTTTTTGGGACACCCTATATATACCACTGGAAGAAACTTAATTCTAGAAAACAAACCTAGATTTTATTATTCTCTTCTTCTCGCTCACCACTAGGAAGTGGAGGCTACTGTTGCTCTTTAAACAATATGTTCATCCAGGTTCTTTAGCTGCATTTGCTAAAAAGCTGAATTTTGTTGGTGTTCTTGAATTCCAGCACCTCTAGCTGACAATTTCTTTCTTAGGCTACAGTGGGCTTGTGAGAGAGATTCTGCCTTCATCAGAAAGGAAACTTTTTTTCTGAACTTGGGTCTTTAGGTTGATGAATGTAGAGGGAGCAGTTTTTGGAAGTTCCCTGTTCTCACTATACCTGCCATTATAACCAGAGAGTAAAAATCAGAGCAAGAAACACCTTCTGAAGAGTATCCATAATCCCGGTGTTCTCCAGACATAAATAAATGTGCCTCCAGTTTTGCACTGTAAGATAAACAAACCAAGGAGCAAATAACGTATCCCCCACAAAAATAAAGATTCCTGTTTTACAACTCTTTTTATTGTCACCAAAAATACAATAATATAGAACATGTGTATAATGCTTTTTAGACTATATATTATTCTATTTCTATTCTGAGAGAGCTGCAATTGCTTATGACCCACCTTACACTCATACAGTAAACAGCCACCCAGTGGTTAGAGTTCTAATCCCTCTATTCTTCACAGAGTAAAAGGCTTCTTATTTGATGTGTCTGGAACCCACGGCTATTTGTTTAATTTTAAAAATGTAGGTTAAATTGGGAATCATAAAAAATGATACACATATATCTTAACATATTAATTTAAGCAATATACCCATGCATTTGCCAAACTTCAAATGTAGGGCCAAGATCATTTGGCTGGAAATCTGAGCTGACCTGTCACACAAACAAATCCAAATGCATCCTCAACAAGTGACAGTTATTCTGCTTTGTTTGTTTGATGTTGCACATGTGAAATAAGAACTTAAAGACATAGATGAAGCAATCCAAAGCAGAGTCTATTGTTTTATTTTTTCCCAAACTTTTCTGTTTTCCCACCTTAATTTTGCACTTAATTTGAAAACAATGTTAATGAAGTTTTCAAAACTTTCCAAAGCATTAGAGTTAGTGCTCATACAAAAACTTTTTAACAATTACACCTTAACTATTTATTTCTATTTAATATTTAACTAAGTTTTATTATTACAAAACAAGAAACAAATGGAATAAACAAGTTGGAGAATAAATAGGACTGGAACAGATTATGAATAAAACTCATTAAGCAGCAGCAGAGGTGTGTGCTTAACCCGAAAGAGCCTATTTCCACAAGCTTCTGGGTGCCATGGGACAGAATTAACAAGACCAGCAAGTAGGTCAAGTGTGTGGGTCTATTAAGAGAACATTCATGGTAATTTTATATTTCAGGTGCTTCTCAGGAGTTATTGTGATATATAAATTAGAATGAAATTTGTTTTAAAATTATTTGATATTTCCACACTGAATAAAGGTTTTCAGAAAAGAACTATTGGGCCTACTCGGCAGGACCCAGTCTTGCTGTTTAACACTGAGAATCAGCAGTTCTGCGGGCCCAAAAGTAGTAGGTCCTGTCCCATGTGGTGCTGCTTTAACAGCTCCAGGAACGCTGTGAACTCCACTCAAATCTATGTATTCTTCAGCTACTACTGATACCCGAGAGGCTTTTACCTTGAGAATGTTATTCGTTTAGGCCAGTGGTTTTCAAAATGTAGGGGCAGAAGAATTTCTGACAGCGCACTACAGGCGAGAACGCAGACCAGGGGCTCTGATGAGAGATTCTGATGCGCAGTACTGGGGCGAGCTCCGGAATCAGCCTAACAAGCATCGCAGGTAATTCAGGTAACTACGCTTATGCACTATTTTAATAAAATTTTGAACACTATGCAAAGTATCATCCTCAAGGGTCATCCCCACTTTCTTTTCACTCCAGCCAGCTTGAATACCTTTGGTTCCCAGAACAAAGTAGGGTCTATTTCTCCTCAGGACCTTTATTTAGGTAGATCCCCTTCCTGGAATGATTTTCCCATACTTTTTGGACCAACTCGAACTTCTTCCTCAAGTGTAAATATCATTCCCCCAGGGGAATTCCCTGCCCCTGTAGACAAGGGTAGCAACTCTTGCCATACTCGCCCCTGTTCCCTTTACTTCTCACTTCAAAGCACATACTAGTCTTATGCAGTGTCTGTGTTTTCCCACGTGTTTCACCCCCACATCATGAGCTCCGTGAAGGGAGAATCCACCTTTGCCTTGGTCACCATTACATCCCCAGCACTTTTTATGGTGCTGGGCAGACTGGCCACTCAGCAGTCGAATAAGTGAAGAAAATGAATGAATGTTCATGAAAGGTAATACTGCCTGCAATTGCTTATTTAACTGCTACTTAGATCCATTATTAAGAATAGGGTCTAATAGGGAAGAGGATAAATATATTTATTTTGGGAAAGGAGCAAGAGGAGGTGAAATCTAAAAGGGCTGACTCCTCAATTGCTCTAGGACTTCCTTGAGATAAATGTGACTTCCTGCATTGAGCTGTGCTGTAAAAAAATTTTCCACTCAGTACTTATTTATTGTCTGCATATCATTCACTGATGGCTACTTAACTTTATCAGCAGAAGTTCTTATTGTGAAGAGTTATTAAACACTAACCACGTCATGGGGATTAGCAGAGACTCAAGGAAATTATCCCTGAAGTCTTAGGAGGAAAAATGTGATGGTTAATTACAGATTCATTCACTGAATTGGCCTCTGATATTAGATTTTGAGGCATTCCATTGTGGCCATTAGCATGTCTCTCAGAATAACACAAAAGAAATTGAGAAAAATTCTTTTCAATTGATCTTTATTCATGGAGTCATCTGTATTCATTAAATAAGCCCCTACTAAGTGCAGGACAAAAGGAGTAAAACAAAAGCCCTGTCCTCAAAAGGTTTTTAACGTGCTGGTGATTGTATCAGGTTTTGTCCTGAAAACATCTGTGTAATAAAAAACAACAAACCTCAGTGATTATCTATATATATAAAACCCTAATATGCAAATAGACTGAACAGCAGAACAACTGGACAATCGAACAACCGGTCCCTATGATGTGAGCTGACCACCAGGGAGCACGCGTGGAACATGGCAGGCGTTGGCCACAGTGGGATGGTGGAGCAGGTGAGCAGGGGCATCAGACCAAGGTGGGGTGCCGGTCGCTGTCATTGGGGCAAGCCTCTGGTGGGTACTGAAAATTCTTTGCTCCACGCGCTGCGGTCCTGCCCAGCGCTCGCACCCACTGCCAGCACCAGCACCGCTTGCACCCACTGCCAGTGCCATCAGCAGGTGCGAGTGGCGGCTGCCGACCCCAATTGTCCCTCAGGGCTTCTCCACCTCCCTCTGCTCCTGAGGGGAGATTGGGGCCAGCAGCCACCTCTCACATCAGCTGCCAGTGCCAACCCCACTCCCACCCTCTGCTGGTGCCAGAGCCGCCGCTCGCACCTGCTGCCAGCACCGGCGCCCGTCCCAATTGATCGGTGCTGTCAGAGGATGCAAGCAGCAGCTGCAGGCCCCAATCACCCTTGAGGGCTTCTCCATCTCACTCTACTCCTGAGGAGTGATCAGGGCAGCAGCCGCCACTCACACCTGCTGCTGGTGCTGGCCCCAATTGCTCCATACCATCAGCGGGTGCGAGTGGGGCTGGTGCCGTCAGTGTGTGGGAGCAGTGGCAGTGGGAGTGGGGCTGCCGGCAGGGGACCGGGGGCCTCGGCAGGAGGGGCTGGGTGGGGGCCTGGAGGATGTGCCCTTGTGCCCACCACAGTCTCACGGCCCACAGTTTCTTTCAAGGTGCATGAATTCGTGCACTGAGCCCCTAGTACAACAATAAATATCTACTATGTGTCTATAAGTTTCAGTTTATCTACACTGGATTCACTCCTGAATCTGAATGTCAACTGGGTGTGAACTAATCCAGGCTGATCTTGGCCAGATCACCTTGGCTCTGCTTCATGAGTCTCCACTCTCATCTTGGGTCCAGCAGGCTAACCTGGGCCTGAAGTGTAATGGCTCAGCACAAGTGAATAAACTTAATCTCAGAAGCGATTCTTCCAGCTTCTGCTTGCATCACATTTATTGACATCCAATTGGACAAAGCCAGTCTGAATTAAACTTCTTGATAAAAAGTTGCAAAACTACAAAGCAAAGGATGTGGATATGGGAGGGGAATAATTGAAGCAATTGTGATCTACTATCTATATATATAAAAGCCAAACGACTGGAATGCTTGGAACAACCGGTCACTATGATGCGCACTGCAGCCGGCCAATCAGCCCAATCGAGGGCGGGGCCTGCCAGCCAACCTCGAGTGTCCCCTCCCCCGAGCTGGCCCAATTGGCTCCAATCGGGGC
Source organism: Plecotus auritus (assembly GCF_963455305.1). Classification (NCBI taxonomy): domain Eukaryota; kingdom Metazoa; phylum Chordata; class Mammalia; order Chiroptera; family Vespertilionidae; genus Plecotus; species Plecotus auritus. The sequence goes on from NC_137776.1 coordinate 40,604,718, forward strand.
AGGCCAGCTGGACCCCACCCATGCACGAATTTGTGCACCGGGCCTCTAGTAGTAATATAAACACAAGATTGGGATTCAATAACAAATTTTGAAGAGCATCAGTATCAATAAAATTAAGTTAATTTTTTTAATTTTCATACCGTTTTTAGTGCAATTAAAGAACATTATAACCTGATGAATAAAAAGATAGATACAGAGGCAGAGAAGCACCACACACAGACTGTCAAACTACAGTGGGAAGGCTGGGGAGGGTTGTGGGGGGAGGTAAGAGATGAACGGAAGGACTTGTATGCATGTATATAAGCATAACCAATGGACGCCAGACACTGGGGTTGGGGAGTGAGGGCATGTGCCGGGGAGTAGGGGAGGCCGGGGGAAGGTCAATGAGGAAAAAAAGGAGACATATGTACTACTATTTGTAATACTTTAAACAATAAAAAAAAAACAAAAAAAAAAACACCACACAGCAGCAAGATAGTAAGTTTGCTTAAACTTTTGTAGTTGGTCAAATTTAAGAAGGATCTGAAGGATTAAGAACTTTCCATATTCCCACAAATCTAAAGTTTGCTCAACATTAGAAACCACCAGGTAGCAAGAGTTTTAATAGCATGGAATAATAGCTGTGGAAGAAAAGTGACATACAGCTATTTTAAAGCTACTAGGTATTAGAATACCACAAAGAAGCTGCTCTAAATGGTATTTCCATTCTTTATTAAGATGCTTTGTGTAATTAGTAGTGTTTCTATCAGAATAAATAGTAATTTGGAATTCATCCAAATTAAAGGCCCAAATGAAAAAGAAAGATCAGTGGTGAATGGAATGTTTAAAAGAGTCAAACTTCTCTAGGGTAGATATGTCTCTGCACGACGGTGCAATTTAGATCAAATCTGTAGAATCCATGTGGAATAAAGGCAGAATAAATATAGAGGAAGTCTGTGGGAGGGGGAACCAGGAACCCAAACAGGCTTTTAGTCACAAGTTTTCTGAAAACTCTAAAAATCAAACTAAATTCTGTATATAACGTCATGAAATCTGCATTGGCATATTAAAAAAATAAAAATATATACATGTAAAATAAATCATTATGCAGTTTTGTTACTTAACTTCTTGTTTTGATAAAGGTGGATGCTACAAAATGGAAAGGGTAACTTCTCCATATAATATACAACTATAACTATAGATACCACCTTCTACAGGGAAGGTTGTGAAAGCATTTCTGCCATCACTTACTATGAGTATTCAAGAGAAGGGACTAAACTACATCATTGGGTCTAATTTCTCTCTATGTTGACAGCACCATCTTGCTTCAGGGCTCTCTGGCCATATAACAATGATTTGGCATAACCATACACAGCCACATTGCATCTAAGCAATGCTGGCTGGCCTATAACATTCAAAATTAGTTCCTTCTGATGTCTAGAGGGAAGTCAACATGGCAGTCCTGGCCTGTGCTTACCATAGAAGTAAATAACTGTGGGCTCAGGATAATATAAATAAGTTTAAATATTAAGACCTTATCAGCTTCTACAAAACAGAGACAATTCTGGTTTAGTGGAAAGAGCAATGGCCTCCAAAAAAATGAACCTCTTATGAAAAAATTTTAATAATTAGCATTATCCCATACCATACATAAAACATCTAAAACTATAAAACTTTTAGGAGACAATATTCATGGACTTAGGTTAGTCAAAGATTTTATTAGACAAGACAATAAAAAAAATGAACCATAAAAAATTGATAAATTAGACTTTATCAAAATTAAAAATTACTCCTTGAAAGACACTGTTCAAAAAAAAAAAAAGGCAAGCCAAAGATTGTTAGCAAAATTTCTACCTCTTAAAGAAATTGATTTAGAACATATAAGAAATTTTTACAACTTGATAAAAAGAAGATATATACAATATTTCAAAAATTTGACAAAAAATGTTAACAGATACTTCACAAAAAAATTCAAGTGGCAAAATTAGCACATGAAAAACTTCTCAACATCATTAGTTACTAGTTAAAAGCACAATGAGATACTACTACACTGTGTAATACTTCATCAATTACATTTGCCAACATTTAAAAAACTGAAAACACCAAGTGTTGGCAAGAATACAGAGCAACTAGAACATTTCTATATTGCCAATGGGAGGTGCAAAATGGTACAGCAACTTTGAAAAACCATTTAGCAGTTTCTTGTAGCATCCAATATACACATAATACATGACACAGCAATTCAACTTCTAGATATTTACTCAAAAAAACCACATTTTTCCATACAAAGACCTATATGAGAATGTTTATAGCAACCTTTTTTTTTTTTTCATAATAGCCAAATACTGGAAATAATCCAAAACTTTGTAGAAGAATATATAAAATGCCTATAATTTTCTTCAATAGATATTTATTAAGTACCAGATGTCATGCTACAGGTTGGAGACATAATCTAATGCTAAACAAGATATCTGTATTCTCAACAATGAACTTCTAACTTGGTGAGACTTATAAATAAACATGTAATGACAATAGAAGGGCACCTACTGTAGTAACTGACCCTGCCCCAACCAGAGATTTAAAGATAAGAGTCAAGAAAATTCTCATTATGGAAATTATAAGTAAACTGAGGATCTGGTGGGTAATTATAAGTACACTGGTAAGAGCAGGTGATAGTGGTTTGTGGAAAGATGGGAGGGAAGAACATTTTTTGCAAAGGGGGGTGGCAGTTTGAAGCCTCAGACACAAATGGGGGCAGGTGCATTCCCAGTGTTACTACAGTTGGAGATGAAGGAGGGCGGGAGCACAAAGAGTTGCAAGGGGTAAACCTGGAGAGGTAAATACAGTTGAGGTTAAGGTGAGCTTGGTAAACCATCATAAAGATTTTAAACTTTATCCTTAGGATGATGGAAAGCCATTGAGGGGTTTTAAACTAAAAATGATCCATTCTGATTTGTGCTTAAAGAAAATTACTTTGGCATCAGTAAGGAGGCCTGGAGAATGTTGGGACTAAGTTAATGGAAGGACCAACAAAGATACTGCAGTGGGAATGGAGAAGAGTTAAGGATTCAACACATTTTTATCAAAGTATAAAATTCAGAGATTGATTGGCCACCAAGGCTCAAAGAGTGGTAATAATTAAGAATGATGCCCACATCTCTAACTTATGTGTCTTAGAGCATGATGATGTCAATTATTAGAGACTAGAGGCCCGGTGCATGAAATTCATGCACTGGTGGTGGTGGTGGTGGTGGGGGGGGTGTCCCTCAGCCCAGCCTGCACCCTCTCCAATCTGGGACCCCTTGGGGGAAGTCCAACTGCCAGACATCCCTCTCACAATCCGGGACTGCTGGCTCCCAACCACTCACCTGCCTGCCTGCCTGATTGCCCCTAACCGCTTCTGCCTGCCACCCTGATCATCCCCTATCCACTCCCTTGCCAGCCTGATTTACACCTAACTGCTTCCCTGCCAGCCGATTGCCCTCAACTGCCCTCCCCTGCTGGCCCGATCGCCCCCAACTGCCCTCCCTGCTGGCCCGGTCACCCCCAACTGTTCTCCCCTGCAGGCCTGGTTGTCCCCATCTGCCCTCCCCTGCAGACCTGGTTCCCCTCAACTGCCCTCCCCTGCCAGCCCAATAGCCCCCAACTGCCCTCCCTGCTGGCCCAGTTACCCCCAACTGTCCTCCCCTGCAGGCCTGGTTGCCCCCAACTGCCCTCTCCTATAGGCCTGGTTGTCACCAACTGCCCTCCTCTGCAGACCTGGTCGCCCCCAACTGCCCTCCCCTGCCAGGCTGATTGCCCACAACTGCCCTCCCCTGCTGGCCATCTTGTGACCACATGGGGGCGGCCATCTTGTGTGCGGGTGTGACGGTCAATTTGCGTATTACCTCTTTATTATATAGGATGGGAACTATTGGAGCAGGAGAATATTGGAAAGGAGGATGATGGTTACATTTTTGGGTCATACTGTAAAAATGCTAGTCAAAAGTACTATCCAGCCTTTTATTTTTTGTAAATGTTCCTTATGTCCTGAGATGAAATTCACATCATGTTAAAAACCTTCAAACTTCTTACTTTACAAAATACTAAACTTGCTCATCTAATAATTGGCATTAAAAGTCATTACACTTTCATTACACTTTTTTTTTCATTCCTTTAGTGCCAATTTATATTTTTAGAACAAATTATGAAGTCTTATTCTAAAAATAAATCTTTAATTGGTTTGACCTTTCCCTTTATTTTCTTTTTAAAAATGTATGAGTAAAGACAATTTGTCCTTCAAAATGCTTAGTCACCCAAATTTTAGAATACTTAATCTGCAGTTGTCCAGGATTTGAATAGTGAGACCACAATATATTTTCTCGGTTGCAAAAGCACCACCAAACACATAAACCATGAAAACCAAAATGTATGAATTCCCTCAACTGTCACACAGCTGTAAACAGTTAATGTGCTCCGCTGAAGCCACAATGTGATGTTACCAGAACCGCTCAGCATGTTGTAATCAGAACCTGAATTGTATTTTGGCATTGGCTATAACTGTGACATGGTATAGTTCAAGCTGATTCATTTTAGTTTTAATGCACTTGCATATTTTCCTGATACCTGAGGTTCTTCTCTTTTCTTTTTGTTTATGCTATCTGACTAAGAATAGACTGCTTTGTGACTTGGGTTCTAGTAAAGGATTTAATCTATTCATACGCAGGCTGACAGTTGTGAGTATGCAAAACACAGAGTTTATTCTTATATTGTCATTTATTAATTATTGCATTGTTTTCCATACAAGCAATTATAAACCTACTTTTGCCCCACCCTGTGCCTGCCATCTGAAAAATAAGCCATATCCTCCACCCCAACTGCAAGTACAAAAAGCAAAAGGGAGGACGCTGAAGCTAAGTGTTTCCCTTGAGCCACTACTGAGTCTGAACCAGCACAGGGAGTGGCTACAGCTGCAGCCGGAGCATCAGTGTCCCTGGGCCAGGCTCTCCTGACAGCACGCAGAGTTCTTGGTTCCTGGAGGAGTGCATCAATGGTGTTTGAAGAAAAAAAGAAAATGCACCCCAGAACTTTCATCTATCAGTATATGTTTTAGAGGGATAAGGCAGTCTAGGAATTAAAAACCTATGGGCTACATTTTTATTATCAGAAGCAAAACTGTCTATTGTGTTCATGAAAGAAATCAGAAACGTATCTGAGTTCTAGGCAGAATCAAGTTTTATCTTCTTGCAAATTGTCTTCTTCTTCATCCAGCTTTACCCATGACTTTGTTTCCTTTCTACATAGCTCTCAATTACCGTAATCATCTGTTTATATTCATATTGACAGTTTTCTAGTATCATATCTTCTATTTTGAGAATAGGATTATGCTTAGTTATTTCAAAGTACTAAAATAACTTGGAAAGTTCTGTGAGGTAACCATTATGGTGCTGGGCAGAGTGGCCACTGAACAGTCAGTCCAATGAATGAAGAAAATGAATGAATGTTAATATGCAAATCTCTTCATGAAAGGCAATACTACCTCCAATTCCTGTTAGCTGCTATTTAGATCCAACCTTATTAAGAATAGGGTTTAATAGGGAAGAGAATAAAGATATTTATTTTTGGAAAGCAGCAAAAGGAGGTGAGGATAAAATAAATTTTATTAAAAATAAAAAATACTCAGGGCAGCCGAAACCGGTTTGGCTCAGTGGATAGAGCGTCAGCCTGCAGACTGAAAGGTCCCAGGTTCGATTCCGGTCGGGGGCACGTACCTTGGTTGCGGGCACATCCCCAGTGGGAGGTGTGCAGGAGGCAGCTGATCGATGTCTCTCTCATCGATGTTTCTAACTCTCTATCCCTCTCCCTTCCTCTCTGTGAAATATCAATAAAATATATTTAAAAAAAAATACTCAGGGCTAAATTACCACTTGAGGTGTGTGTGTGTGTGTGGGGACTCTGAAGCACAGCTTTTGAAAAATAGATGACTTTCTCAATTGTATCTTGTCTTGGTTAATAAAAAAAATTCTGTCCCTAACCGGTTTTGCTCAGTGGATAGAGCGTAGGCCTGTGGACTGAAGGGTCCCAGGTTCGATTCCAGTCAAAGGCATGTACCTTGGTTTCGGGCACATCCCTAGTAGGGGGTGTGCAGGAGGCAGCTGATTTATGTTTCTCTCTCATCGATGTTTCTAACTCTCTATCCCTCTCTCTTCCTCTCTGTAAAATAAATAAATAAATAAATAAATAAATAAATAAATAAATAAATAAATAATCGATAAAATATATTTAAAAAAATTTCTGTGTTTTCAACGATTACTTTGTGGGGGGCAGTTAGGATAGAAGTGATACGAAAACTTACAGGAAAGTAAAGACTAGCCATAGCTACTGCTATTGAAATGGATAATCTACCCACAGATAATCCAGATGGTATTTTATCATTGAAATAGAGTTCCTCATTTGATAACATATTGCCCACATTGAATTTTTGGACACATTAGAGGACTGAGGTTTTAAAAAAATCACGTCTCTTTGGACACTGCATAAATAAAACTTGCTTCTTCAATGTCTACAGTGGTTGCTTACTTTTTGGCAAAACTATCTGTAAAGATTTCCAACTGGAAATGTATTTTGCATGATAACAGGTTGAAGTCATGAATCACTTGGTAACTCATTAGAGTGACTAGCATCAAAAGATCCCTTAGGAATTTAGGGAAAAGGTAGTTAAACAATGAATGAAGTTATTTAAAATCCTGAAATGGTTAAGCCTGCTTTGAAGACTGCTAGGGATTAATATTTATTTAATAGATTGTCAGTTTCCATGCCAAAAAGAGAAATGTGACAGAAGTCACCCTAGTCTAAATGTAAAAAAGGTAACCCATTTGCGGCATATTTTATTGCGGTAGTTGACACCATTATAGTCTGTACCATTATATCACCATACAAAAGCCATCATTCTCAAGCTGAAATTAACATTGCTGTTGTTTTCGATTAGAAGAATTGGCGCTAAATCCAGCAATTCTCTGCAGTGATTTATATTTTAGTAGCTACCATCTTGCAGCAGGAGGGAACTTGTCAGAGTGTAACCGCTCTCTGATGAGACATAAGGCATTAAAATTGATCCGAGATGACAAAATGGGAGAATAGTATTATAGGCCTGAAGTTTTCACTGGAGGACAGGTTCTGTTCTGGGCTCATTTCTGAGGCTTTCTGCTAATCTTTATGTTTGATTCAGAAACAAATTCTTGCCATGGAAATGTACAGGATGTGAGTCTGGTGTTATATAATGAGCTCTTATCTCTTACATAAAGTTTTGAAAATGTATTAAGTACTAGAAAGATCACGTTTATAAGAATAAATGACGGTTGACTTGATTGACAGAATGAACGCTCCTAAAGATAGAGTTTCCTTAATTTTATCAAGATTTATTTTCATATATTATAGCTAGCCCTACCTACTTTGCCCAACTTCCAACCATCTCTAAGCATGCGTAGTATAATCTTTTTAAAACGGAGCTCCTGATTATTTCACTCTCTGAACACCATAGCAGATACAATACTGTGTTTACCACACTGCGCCTTCCTCCCAGGCCATGTTTCCCAGCCACCGGATTGGAACCAGGTGACTGAATTCTGGCATATAGGAATGTGAACTGACCCAAGCGTCGCTTCTGGTGATGGCACATGAGAGACAGTATGTCTCTGCCATCTCTCTTCCTTCCCTGATGACCTTCAGATGGCAGCATCATCAGATAGAGGGAGCCTAAATCTCCAACTCACTGGGTAGAGGAAAGACCACCTCACAAAAGACTTTTCATGAGCAAGAAATAAACTCTTTTGTACTGTCATTGACTTTTTAGGATTTGTCTGTTGCAGGACTTGGGGTTACTCACCCTAATATTCTCAGATACTTGCATTCCATTTCCAGAAAAGAACTTCTTACTCAGATATTTAAGGTCCTTCATGTTCTGCTCCTAACTAAGGGAAGCACTGATTAGGTGCTAGGCCCTTGGCTTAACACTTTATGTATCATCTCTCATTCATCTTATAACAACCTAGTGAGAAAACGGAGGCTCTAAGAGGTTAAATAATTTACACTACCTCACACAGCTAACAGAATGTCTAGGACTAACACCAAAACCCACACTCTTTCAACTACAGCCAATTTTTCTCTCTCTTTTGCAAGTGTCTCTCCTGGAGATCATTCAAAAACTTGCTTTGTAATCCAGTACACTTGAGACTGCCACGTGCCATGCCTTTCTTTAGCTGTGGGTCCAGTTAGATATAGGGCCTTGGTTGCCTGGAGTGATTAAGAGCCCTGAGGACGTCCTTTCCGATGTATGGGGCAGCCAATTTAGTCACCCTCAGTAAAGAACTGTGCAGCACCATGGGAAGGGCTGCAGGTGGATGTGCGGGGCTAAACCGGACAGGAGGTTTGGTGCCATAGGAATTTCTGGGGCCACAGCAGCTATAGCAGCAGTAAATCGTACTGCTCTGTTAAAGGATATCGTGAGCCAAAACCCGTGAAGGATCCTTGGGAAGTTATGCCGCCCTGCGCACATGTGAAATAGAGCTATGCATTTACTTTCTCCCTAAGTCTGTGTGGACAGACATCGCCCAACCACTGAAATTTTTAAACTCATTTTATATTTCCATTAATAACTGGCAAAGCGCCATGGAGAGCTTCATATAATAATAATCCCAGGGGGATGTACGAACTGATCTGAAGGAACAAAGATTGGTAAATGGCAGAAACAAAGCAGAAACGAATGCTTGTCAATAGTCCTTGGCAGACCCAGCTTGTAGGGTAGGTTTCATTCCAAGGACTCATATTAGGTTAAAACATCCTGTTTTATTTACTTAAACAGAAAGTCTCTGTTATTAGGTATACAACTTTCACCGGGTATAAAATTTTCTGGGTGTTACTTGGCATAAGGACATGCAAAAGTTTGCTAATATAATATTCTTGTAACTTGGAAAAATTAGTAACTCCCACCATGCAACCCTAGTAGGATCAAGTGCTAATGAAGAAGATGCTCTAATAATTAGGCCTAGAGCCCAGTGAATGTAACACCTTCCAATTAGCACTCCCCAGCATGAATACTGCCATTATCATTAAACAACAAAGACAAAAATGGGTATCAATCCACATAATAGAAAATAATTGATGAAGTTGGAGGGCGTGATTATTTGTGATTACTTTACAGTCATGCACAGAAAGTAGAAGAACCACAGCTAGTGGTTAATCTCTGGCTACCTCTTTGAAGATAATGAAATTGGCTTCCTACTGATGATTATTCATTAACAATTAATTCTTTCTCAGTGATCTGCCTCATTTTCAGCTTCTCACTACAAACATGCAATGGAATAATTACAAGTGGAAATGAAAAAGCAATTAGTGGCAGATAATGCCAACATCTGATTAAAAAACAGTAGAACAGATTAGCAGTTCTGTAACTGCAAGTCTGCTGCCTTCAGCAGGGAGGTGTAAGTCACCCAGTTCTACTGCACTTCAAGCTGTGCTTTCCCTTTATTGCCTCCCCTCCATCATGGCCTGCCATATTCATGGTCTCTTTTATTCTAGGGGGTATTGGCTTGTTGTAAATACTTTCCACAGATTAAGTAGCATTTGACATGATTTGTGGTCCTACACACTGAAATTCTAAAAGGCACTGTCTCATAGTATGGCTAAAACCTCTCTCTCTCTCTCTCTCTCTCTCTCTCTCTCTCTCTCTCTCTCTCCACTTTTGTTTTAACTTAACTCTAGTTAAGGGTCTTCAGAAAAAGAAAAGCACATCCCTAAATCAAAGGCAAGATACAACTGAGCAGCTTAGATCTTTTCCTACCTGCATCCATGGTTATGTTGGTCTTGTAGGCTGGTTTTTCACCTTGCAGAGTGGGACTTAAACTGACAGTTCATGGATTTGTACTAAACATTTATTAAGGGTTAAGATAGTTCTAAACCTTAATAATCCCTCAATAAAAGATATAGAATTTCACCGTTTTCAGTGACTCAGCTTTTGTGTTTGCACTTCGCATTATACAGAAGTACATGGGGAAGGTCGGAACTATAAATTCTGAAGGCAAAAAGCCTTATTTTAAATAATTTGGAATATGCATTAATATGAAGGTCTGGTAAGATTTTATCAAGGAATTTGACGTGGGGGGGAGTATAGAACAAAACTGTCTTAGGAAATTGGGTTTTGAAAAGAACCACATATTTTAAATGATTTGGTTAGAGTATACTACTTTACCATATTCACAAAAATAAGAATAATAAAGAAGGCATGAAATGGAAATAAAGCAAACTTTGATGAGCTGATATGGTGATCCTTGTGACCATCTGAACATCTGCTCAGATTGGTCATTTCTTGTTCAGTATGGCTGTTGAAGATTTGAAAAACGCCTCTGACTATAACTAAATACTATTAAGCACCTTTTATGCACCTGGAACTGTGTAGGGGCATTGATGCTAATTAAATGTGGTATCTCAGGCCTCCACTAGCTCAAAATCTTATGGAAGAGAAAGACATGTGAAGAAATGAGTAGAATAAAATGTGGTGATTGTTACATTTGGGGCATTTACAGGGTACAAGAGGGAGTTCTACAGGGTATGAGCAGGAGCAATAGTGACTGGAAAGACTTCATAGGCAGGTGGTGCTTGAATTTAGCCTTGGAAGGTGAAAATCATATATATGGCACAGGGAAAAACAGAGCAAAGGGCATTGCTAGAAGTGGGAAAGATAGGAATCAAGGCACAGAGGTAGAAACACCCCGTCCTGTTTGGAGAATGTGGGGGATTAAATACAGCTGAACAGCAGGGTGTCAGGATGATACCTGGGAAGACAGAAGCTGGAGAAATGGGTAGCTCGCTCATGGAGGGCTTATATGCTAATAAATTCAACTTCATGAAGTGAAAAGCCTCCTGTTTCCTCAGATAGATATTTTTTAAGAGAAAGTTTTTATATTTCTACAGAATTTAAAACTCACAAGCCATATCCATACATCTATGATAAAAAGTTCTTTATAAAGCTGATGTATCTTGACTTGTAAAACATGGCTGTGAATTTCGTAGAGTCAAAACATAAAATGGTTCATAAGGATAATGATGTTACCTTGGTACTAACTTTTTAGTATTTTAATTCTGGAAAACTAAAAATTCTGTGAAATCAGTGAAAAAATCTCTGAAAGGTAGAAAAAAAACTATAATCACTTACTTGGTAGAATGCAAAGTCTAATAAGGTCTCACTTACCAGGTATGTGATCTTGATGAAAGTCATATGAAGGCTACATGCCTCATTTTCTCACCAGTTGGTTGTATCTATCAAGGAGCTTAACTCAGTGCCTGACACCAGAGAACAGGGTCAATAAACCACAAACCTTCATCTGCTTAGGAAGTCTCTCCCAGGTTAATAAGCCACAAACGTGCTTTAGAAAATATGGTTAAACACAACAAAGATAGAACAAAATGGAATTTTTTTTAAAGAGTAATGGATTATGGGTGAAAGTAATAGAATACATTTTAGCAAACCCAACTAGGTATTTATTAACATAAGCTTGATCTGGAGGGTTAAGAGCTGAGGTGAGGGAGAGAATGAGGCCACCAGTATTGAAGAACTATTCTCTCTGATGTGAACCAACAGCATTCTTAAACTCCCCGTTGGAGCTGACAGAGAGAGAAAAGCAGGGCCTTCTCCAACTGGAAGCCTGGGGGTGCCATGACTTTCCTTGACCTGGAATCACTGGTATCCAACAGAGATATAATCTGAGTAATTTTTAAACTTCTAAAAGCTACATTATGAAAACTAAAAATAGGCGAAATTTACTTTAATAACATATATTCTATTTAACCCAATATAATAAAAATGTTTTACTATGTAATAGATAAAGTTATTACTAACATATTTTACTAGCTTTTTTGTGCTAAATATTCAGAATCTGATGATAACTTTATGCTGATATCTCAATTCAGGACAGCCATATATTAAATTCTCAAGAGCTACATGTGCCTAGGGGCTCTCATACTGAACAGTGCAATGCATGCTTTGCAATGTATGACTTATGAAACCTGTCATCATTAAATATATTTACTTTTGAATATATGATAAAATATTATGAGCATTAACACACAATATAACATTTACAAAGGAATCTTTTTAAGAATTACATTCTTCATATAAATTACTGATATCCTCCCTCCCTTTCTTTTTAGATATATATTTTTATGACAAATGGGTGCACACCTATATGATCTTAAAATTGTTTATATAGTATAACGCACTGTAAGATTGGCTGGGTTTGTATTATGACTTCACTAGGTTTTATCTTGGTCACTATAGGAAATGTCTCTATACCTCAGTTTAATAAATAAATGTAAATAGTATACATATATACAGGGATGGGCAAAAGTAGGTTTATAGTCGTGAGTACATGACACACAGAGTTTATTGTTGTATTATTTATTAATTATTGTATTATCTACTTGTGTTATTTGTCTTCTTATTATTTTGTATCCTTATTATCTTTTAGGTAATGATGGCTGATAATTTAACGTACTTTACCCATACATATATATATTTATATATATACATGTACTAATATATACTAATATATATACTAATATATATGCACAAGAGGCCTGGTGCATGAAACTCGTGCACAGGAGGGGGGGTGTCCCTCAGCCTGGACTGCACCCTCTCATAATTCAGGACCACTGGTTTCTAACCACTCACCTACCTGCCTAATCACCCCTAAATGCCTCTTCCTGCCTGCCTCATCGCCCCTAACCACTCGCCTGCTTGCCTGATTACCCTGGTCTCTGGGTCTCTGGTAATTCTGGTCATTTTCAGTTGCTGGGCTTTTATTGTATAGGATATATATATATCATAAAGATATTATGAGGATTAAATAAAATTATACAAATAATTCAATAAATGTTAGGTATTATGATTTTAATAGCTATATTATTTTATTAGTATTTTTATTAATTATTTTACTACTTCTGTGTCATTCCACATTATAAACAGAGCAAAACTTATTTTACCAGTTTTCTATTAATGACATTTGGGTTGCTTCTAATCTTCAATTTTATAAAAATGCTCTCATGCATATAATTGTGCATGCATCATTTTGTACATGAACATGTACATGTAGAAGATAAATATCTAGAAGTGAAATTTCTAGGTCAAAGTTGATATGCTTTTTACATTTTAATCTATGTTGCTAAATTTCTCTTTACAGAGGCTCTACCAATTTATTCTACAATAACAACATATGACAATGTCTATTTTTCCTTTCACAAGATGTTAACATTTTTTTATTGTTAACGCTATGACAGGTGTCTCCCCCTCTCCCCCCAGTTAGCCCACCTCCACCCAGCCCCACCCCACCCCCTCTGGCCTTCACCACACTGCTGTTTGTGTCTGTGGGCTATGCATATATGTTCTTTGGCTAATCCTTCCACCGTCTTTCATCCAGTCCTCTCCATTCCCCTCCCCTCTGCCAACTGTCAGTCTGTTCCATGTATCCAGGCCTATGGCTCTATTTGGCTCATCAGTGCTCCACAGGATGTTACATTTAAGGTGTTTTAATAATGACATCTGAAATGCAATCTGATTTAAGAAATATATCTGTGCTTGATTGAAAAAAGCATTTTGAACTGATTTCAAATAAAAGAAAATCATCAACTACTTCAGATATTTTAAAATGTAGATGTTGGAACTCTTAGAGAATTAAGAAGAGATGGAGAAAAGTAAGAAAAGATCATCACTTAATTTATCCAATATTTTTGCTCACTGGAGAGTACTAATATTTCAATGTCTCACAATAATTAACAAGTTAATTTCACCAATTTATCACTTTTATAAGTTTAATTATTTCTATAGATCATTTCGGATCACTTTACATTCAATTAAGAAATAAAAGTAGTGGACCTACGGTATTATAATTTAATTTATACAACATTAGGGTTTTATGACTAACTCATATTATTAAAATAATGTCTCAAAACTGGGCTTTTTGATTACTGAGCTGTGAGCTCCTACAGACGATGATTATAAAGGACGAATGATGAAGCTCCTGGGAGGCTCCTTGTCCTTATTCTAGGCCTTCTCACCCTGTGGCAGGGCATGCACTGCACCAAAGGAGTGTGCTGTCTAGGGCTTCCCTTTCATTACCAAGAACAAAAGAAAACAGGGTGACCCAGAAATTTCCTGGCAAGGCCATAATGTGAACTCACAATTAGGCAAATTGAATAAACTTGACAATATTAATACGCAAATTTTTAAAAAGATTACGCTCTAACTAGATTGCTGATGAACATTTCTCTCTCTTTTTTTTTCCAGTTGTGGCCACTAATGCCTTGAACATTTGCTTTCTCCTGGTTTTGCTGCTCTCAATAAAGAAAGAGATTTCTGTTGAGGAGTGAGGGATTAAGGACCCAGAAATATCACACTGAAATATCACACCAACACATGTTATTGTAAAGAGAGGAAATCAATTATAAAATAGTTCCACTTTGGAAACTATTTTTTCAGGGCAGGTTTCATATTGGAATTTTTCCAAATATCCTTAAAGGAAAAATAAAGAGGCAAAAATGAGCATTTTGGGAATCCTCCTTCCTTTATGATTAATATTAGCCTTATTGAAGTAAGAATTTTTAGGGGTAAAATAGGCAGGTCTAGGGAATTTATAAAAATAAGGGGGTCCTTCGAAAAATCACAGGGCTACAGAGTTGCAAAAAAGTACATTTCCATGAGACAAGGGAACTGGGAGAGGCAACAGTTACATTTCCATAAGACAAGGAAGTCAGAAGCAGCAGAAGTTACATTTCCATAAGACAAGGGAACTGGGAGTAGCCCAAAGTCTATATTTACAAAATAAAGAAGAAGAGCCTCACATGTCCCATGTGAAGTTTGACCTTTGAGCTCAGGAGTTGCTATAGTGACCAAATCAAAGGGGAATGGGTATTGAGGCACAAAAACTGTAGCCTTTAAACCGAATTGGGGGGGGGGGGATTTGGTGAGACTTTTTCCCCCTCCCCACATGGGAGTCTGTGCTTGTTTTTCAATAAATTTTGACCTTTGCTATACCATCGTCCATCCATGGTTTCATTCTTCAACTCTGACTGACAAAGAATCTGGGGAAGGCATCCAGCACAGAGGAACACTGCAAGTTCCAGTCCAAAAATCACATATCATTATCATATTATGAATTCTTAAATAGGATTAATTATAGATGACTAGAGGCCCGGTGCACGAAATTCGTGCACAGGGGGGGGGGGTGTCCCTCAGCCCAGCCTGCACCCTCTCCAATCTGGGACCCCTCAAGGGATTTCTGACTGCCCGTTTAGGCCCGATCCCACTAACAGGCAGTTGGACATCCCTCTCACAATCCAGGACTGCTGGCTCCCAACTGCTTGCCTGCCTGCCTTCCTGATTGCCCCTAACCGCTTCTGCCTGCCACCTTGATCACCTCCTAACCACTCCCCTGCCAGCCTGATTGATGCCCAACTGCTCCCCTGCCAGCCTGTTTGCCCCTAACTGCCTTCCCCTGCAGGACTGGTCACCCCTAACTGCCCTCCCCTACAGGCCTGGTCACCCCTAACTGCCCTCCCCTGAAGGCCTGGGTCCCCCCCAACTTCCCTTCCCTGCAGACCCAGTCACCCCCAACTTCCCTCCTCTGCTGGCCGGGTCACCCCTAACTGCCCTCCCCAGCAGGCTTGATCACCCCCAACTGCCCTCCCTTGAAGGCCTGGTCCCTCCCAACTGCCCTCCCTTGAAGGCCTGGTCCCTCCCAACTGCCCTCCCTTGCTGGCCATCTTGTGGTGGCCATCCTGTGTCCACATGGGGGCAGGATCTTTGACCACATGGGGGCAGCCATCTTGCGTGTTAGAGTGATGGTCAATCTGCATATTACTCTTTTATTAGATAGGATAGAGGCCTGGTGCATGGATGGGGGCCAGCTGGTTTGCCCTGAAGGGTGTCCCGGATCAGTGTGGGGGTTCCCTTGGGGTATGGGGCGGCCTGGGCAAGGGGCCTGTGGTGGTTTGCAGGCCAGCCACGACCCCTGGCGACCCAAGCGGAGGACCTGGTATCTGGGGTTTATTTATTTTTTATAATTGAAATTTTGTAGCCTGGAGTGGAGCCAAGCCTCCTGCTCGCTCTGTGGCAGCAGCCATTTCTGTTTTGGTTTATGTATCTTCTATAATTGAAACTTTGTAGCATTGAGTGGAGACCTGGGCTGGCAAGGGCAGGCAGAACGCTTGGCTTCCTCCATTGCCAGGGAAATCCAAGTCTCCCTCCTGCTCTCTGTGGCTGCAGCCATTTTGGTTGGGTTTATTTGCATATTCCCTCCTGATTGGCTGATGGGCATGGCTTGTGGGTGTAGTGGATGTATGGTCAATTTGCATATTACTCTTTTGTTAGATAGGATAGGTGGGTAGGTAAGTAGATAGATAGATAGATAGATAGATAGATAGATATGAAAAATATGTGTAAATATGGCAGGTATGAGTTGATGGGAAAAAGAGAGAGGGCCTAAAAATAAAAGAAACTAAGAGAAACTTAGGGAAATACTATCTGAAGGGGAGGATGAAGATACCAGATACTCACTGAAAAATAAAGCATATTATTTTAATATTTACAAATTGAGAATGTCTGATAATGCATAACTGTTATCGTCACAATTAGCTAGTTGATATTAATAATAGGAAAAGATCAAAGGGAAGGCCAGACGTTATAAGTGTGGTCATCTGAGCAGCTTTGCCTGGAAGTTACAGCTTCACACCCCTCCCTTCCCCCTCCTGGATTGTGGGTGTGGGGTGGAGTAGGGGGAGATGGGTGCATGCACAGTGAAATCAGCGTGATGTAAGGAAGGTGCTTGTCTGGCCTGTCAGTCTAACCTGGGGAAATGGTAATTGCTGACAACTGTAAGGGTGCAAAATCCCCCAAGAAACTCTTTCCCTCTTGTTCTGCTCTTGCTTCGCTCCTGCTCCTGCTCCCTTGTACTCACCCGTGCACTAGCCTGCCATGAGGCCTTCAACAGCCCATGGCTGTGCAGAACCAACACAATGGACTGCATCGGGGAACACAAGCTATGCTAGCCAGATGTTGGACTGGACTGTGCTTCAATATGGAGCAGAAACTCTGGGCAGTGGCCTTCATTCTAGCTCTGCTGAAGACAAGGCTGGACTTTTTCCTTAGCAAGAAGGAGGAAAATAGGATCTTGGAAATCCAGGGGTTTAATTTCATGCAAATAAATAATCACTCATCCTCTTGTGCCAGTCTCAAGAAATTCCTTTCCTAGTGACATCACAAGAATTCTACTCCCACCAGCAACAGATGGAGATTTAGAGGGCACCCCTCTGATAACATAATGACAAAACTACCTATGTCATATGCCTCCTAGGGATAATCTGTGTGTTCATTTCCCAAATGACACCATTGAGCCATATTCTAACTTTTTCTTAATCTCCTACTTATTACTTAATGTGAAATAAAATGGGGAAAATCTTAATAAACAACCCACCAAATTGTAAAAGAGGTATTAAATGACAGAGAATTTTTATCATGACAAACCCATTCAAAAGTAGTTAAATATATTAGATTAGATATTTTATACTTTATATTGAGTCTCAATTGTTTCCATATTCTCTAATTCTGTATTTATTTCTGTAAGAAGTAAAAAAATAAGGGAAAATAAAACACTTCATATTTTAAAAGTTTGGTAAAATATTATTTATATACTAATTTCTTTTATATTATGTATAAACTATTTAGATTTTATTGCTTGTTCTGACAGAAAAAAAAAATCATGATTCTTTTCATTTCTCTCTCTTAGGTTCTATTATATCTACATACCACACCTAAAATGATTTCTCATTAGGTAAAGTTGTGGCTAAGCTCAAAAACTCTATCTAGAGAAAATTAACCTGACACAAAGTTTTGGATGTGTTTATCTATGTAAAATAAAATTTCCAAATCGAGAAACGGAAAGAAAAAAAGAAAAGGTCTTCATAGCTGCTGTAAATCAAAGGTATACCCAACTCTAAACAAAACGAATCCCCAAACTACTGCTTTAGTGAATTTTCCTATAAGCAAATAATTGATCTCTCATTTCCACACTGTGTCTAACGTACTAATTCTTTTTTTATTATTTATTTTTATCATTTTTTTATTTTTTATTGATTAAGGTATTACATGTGTAACGTACTAATTCTTGTAACTGTTATCACAAAAGTGGTCTTTGTCTTGAGTGTGGATTTCACTGGTCCCTTATCACAACCAGACATTTCTATGCTGTGTCTCATGATCACCAAGAGAAAAGGCAATGAAGCTAAAGAGGCCACCCAATGTGTGTGTGTGTGTGTGTATGTGTGTGTGTGTGTATTAAATGAAAGCTGTTTGTGTGCAATAAAATTCAGGATAAGCCAAAACACCACATTAGAAGAGAGAAAAGTATAGAATATTCTGAACACTGATAGCAAACAACTTAGCCTTCTACTACAAAAAATAATGTTGAGGTTAGTTATTCTTTTATTTAAAGTGATTGTAATCATTGGCTCAAATAGAGAAGGATAACCGCTCTGGTAATACTTGTAATAAAGGAAAGAATAATATTGAAAATCACAGTGTGAAAAAGGAAAACTCAAAACATGCATTGAGTGTTCACATCTCTGAAATTTCAGCAGGGAGCACTGACTTCAAAGGTGAAGAGCATGGCACAGGTGCTGTGCTCACGACATTGGCCATCTCCTTTTTTAGAGTCTGGTATCACTTTTGTCTTGGCATATCACATACTTCATTTCCTCATTTACAAAAAGAGGGTATTTAATTGGGTGGTTTCTAAAATCTTTTCCAGTTCTTGGTTCTTAACCCTGCACAACAATCTTTTTGGGAGGGGATGTGAGTAGAGGGAAATAGACCTTTGTTGAGCATTTATTTATATTAGCTTATTCCATCCCCCAAACTACACTTTCACATGCAGCTCTTAATCTTTTTGACAGATAAAGAGCCAATGTTGAGAAACTGAGCAAGTAGCTTTTTTAACACAGCTAAAAGGAATGGGAGAGTTGGAGGTCAAATCAGTAATCTGTGGTTCGAGCTCTTTCCACTCTAGAATGCTGCTTAACATTTTTCTTTGACTTTGCCCAATATTGTCGTGAAGTTCTGATTTGAACAATCTTTAGAATAACATAAGCTCCAATGTTGTCCTCGGTTGCTATGGAGCCCTCCATCTGATATTCTGCTTTTCTGAGACCAGTGTTTACGTAAAACAGTGACTGCATATGTTTCCTCAGTGACAAATTTTCTCTATGAGAAGAGCTGAAAACATTAAGAAAGCTTGAGTAAATGAATATGTCGACACTTACATTTGCTTTTTAGTCACTATTATATAAAAACAATACTTAGAGTTTCCTGCAAATTAGAGTGAATTTTTTTGCAAGCCTGTATGGTCAAGGCTGTATCAGCTTATGCCTAGCAAGGGGAAAAGTCATTGAAGAATGATCCATTACAAGCTCTAGTTCTCCCTGACCATGCACCATAATGGAGTTGAACATCAGGGTGCAACCAGCCCTTATTCCAAATATCTATAATGAAATTAATATAGATTGGAATAATGAAAACCAGTCAGCCCTCAGGCACCAGCTAGACACAGGTGTGAACTAAATAGACTTGAACCTGTCCTCAAGGAGCTTAGAGTACAAAGCTTGGTCATTTAGTGGAGTCTCTACTAGCCTCATGTGCCTATTTAAATATAAATTAATTACAATGAAATAGAATTTAAAAATAAGTTCCTCATTGCACTAGCCATATTTCACACACACACACACACACACACACACACACACTCTTTACCGAGTCATCTGTTGATGGACACATAAGTCGTTTCCATTTCTTGGTTATGTAAATATTGCTGCAATGATGTAGTGAAAATGGGATATAGGTATCTATTCAAGATGGTGATTTTGTTCCTTTGGAATAAATACCAAGAGGTGGAACTGCTGGATCATATGGTAGTTCTATTTTAATTTATTGAGGAATCTCCTTACTGTGTTACATAGTGGCTGTATCATGTACATTCCTGCCCACAGTTTACAAAGGTTCCCTTTTTTCTACATCCTCACCAACACTTGTTATTTCTTATCTTTTTTATAATAGCCATTCTAACAAGGAAATTCAAGAAACCTGGGTTTCAGCCTGGTCATCATTGCTTAGCCAGGCACATTGTCTTAAGACAGTCAGGCCCTCTCTGTGACTTGCCTTCTTCTATTGTCTAAGGGTTACGTATCTCTCAGAGTTCTTGTGGCAATAAAATGAGCAAATGTGTAATAATACATACAGATAATGGAAATGTTTAGACCAATGACTTCTATTTTAAAAGTTGACCCAGCAAATTAATATAATAGCTTCAGATAAAAAGGCAATTTAATCACAGGTCAACATTTCTCTCTAGATCACTCCTCCTCACTTAGCACCTGTTTGTCTTTTTATAATATGTCAAGATGTCGGTTAATATGATTAAATCGTTTAAATGGTCACTTAATATGACCACATTTTAAACAACCACTTTCCTTTAATTTAGACATGCCAATACTAATATGTATTGCCATATGGATAATATTCATTAGAAGCTCTAACAATTTCAATTTTTTTATGTACAAAAGGTCCACTAAGAGAATTTGGAAAGTTTTTTTGTTGTTTTTTTTTTTTTACAAAATGTATGTGGCTTTCATTTTCAGTACTTCCTATTTTCATTTAACTTTTTCTCACGGGACTTACATACTTCTGCTTCTAATATGAACATTTAAAACACTAAGTAAACTTTCAAAAGGGTCATTTGTTATTTTGCCCAAACTGCCTTATACATCTACAGTTTCATTGCTGAGTTGGTGTAATCAGTTTTGAAGGGGAATTCATTGTGAGTGGCTAGGAGAGGGGATTTACTTTCTTCCATAAAATAGCGTCTTTCTGATCCACAATGTATTTTATTTGGAGATTTTTTTTTAATGATTTACTTCTCAAAACACAGCCTTATAAACACATGAATCACGTGACTGGCTTTGTTCCCTTTTGGGCGCTTTCATCTTCCTGCCTCTATCATGACATTAACATTTTCCCAAGATCTTAACTCACTTAACTCAGCTCTTCCTTTCACCATGTCCCTACTGTCCTGTGGTCCTTATGAAATAGCCACATTCACTTTTCAGATAAGAAATATACGGTATGTACAGATTAGGCAACCAGGGGATTTGGGCTGGGTCTGTCCAAAGCCGGTGCATATGAGACAGTCATACGTCTGTCATTTCTAACCCTTTCCAGGGCACCCCAGTTTACCACTAATTAGTTCAGTATGAAGCTAGGGTAGTTCCCTTTTGAACCACTGCACATCTTTTCATGGCCCTACACACACATTCCACCACAAAGCCACCCCTCTCACTACAAGCTCTGCCTGGGATTTTTTTCTTCTCCTCTCTGACAATTTATACAAGAGATTATTCTTTTGATTAAACATTAGAATCACCTCAGTCATTTTTAAACCATATAAATGTCTGAACTTTACTGCAGACCACTCAAACAATATTTTGTCAGTGGGATCTGGGCATTCACTATTTTAATGTGCAACCAGGGCTGAGAATGAAAAGCTTAGGTGTACACATCATTTAAATACCAGCCTGAGCCCCACTTTCTGAATTAGATCAAGCCATTCAGCTCTGATAATCATTCATGTACCTACATTATAATTCCTTATATTTCTATTATCATTTATAATTATTTCAATTTTTTTATTCATTCATTTAGTGAATACTTGAGTACTAATTAACTGCCTATTGTTTGTAAAACCTTATCTTATGTCTCTCAAAAAGTGATCTCTTTTCTACTAACTGAAACAACCTTGGAGACATAAGTTATATCTTTTTTTTTCCTTTAGCCAAAATAGACCTAATGCAGTTATAAGCTCATATTAATCTCCATAAATACTCTTTAGTGAATAGCTACAGTTCTACTCTTTTAGCTCCCCAGTTCTTCAGCAAATATTTATTGAATTTCTAATTATGTAAAAGATACCAGATGTTTTAGTTTTAAAGAATAATATTCACCTTTACCGACTATAAACATATTTACTTCTTTTATGGCTTTCTGTTTTAATGTTTTCAAGTGATTTTTGCTCTTTCCTAAACTGGACAATGCATCCTAATGACTTAAGTGTATTAAATACTTCTCTTATGCCAGAAATTCTGAGTTCTTTGCATTTATTAATTCTTTCAATCGCCTGATTTTGCGAGATAGTATCTACACAGGGAGTACCTTCTGAGAGTACATATGACTTTGCACAGGTGACATGGATAGTTAGTGACTAAGCCAGGACTCTGGCTCAGACAGCCTAGCCTCGGAGCCCAGCACTGTTCCCTCATTGAAGAGACTGGTTTCTTCTAAAAAGACAGTTTTCAGGTAGAGAGATATTTTTTCAATGCAGGGAACAAAGCCATAGTTTACTTAGATCTATTGGGTTATGTGTGGTTTTTGACTTATTGGAAGAATCCTATCTAATAAAGAGGGAATATGCTAACTGACCTTCATGCCATCGCAAAGATGGCAGCACCCACAGCCAATAAGGAGGGAATATGCTAATTGACTGCCCCACCCTCAAAGATGGCAGCACCCACAGCCAATAAGGAGGGAATATGCTAATTGACTGCCACACCTTCAGAGATGGCAGCACCCACAGCCACAAGATGGCGGTGCCCAGTCCCCTCAGCCCTGCCTGGGCGGCAGGCACCCAGTCCCCTCAGCCCCGCTGGGGCTGCATGCCTGCCTCCAGAGGCCCCCAGTCCTCTCAGCCCCTCAGCCACCTAGGGCTGGCCCGAGGCATAGGCAAGCCTCGGATGGCAGCTGCACAGATGCCTAGGGCTGGCCTGAGGCACAGGCAAACCTTGGATGGTGGCTGCCCAGCTGCCTAAGGCTGCCCAAGGCTCAGGTAACAAAGGCTGCCCAAGGCTTGTGCTGCTGGCAGTGGCAGCAGCAGAGGTGTGATGGGGCGTTGCCTTCCCTGATCGCTGGGTGGCCTCCCACCCCTGAGGGCTCCCAGACTGTGAGAGGGGGCAGGCTGGGCTGAGGGACCCCGCCTCCAGTGCATGAATTTTCATGCACTTGGCCTCTAGTTGTAAAATACTTGTAACACAAAAAACTGCCATTACTGGTACTAAAAGTGGATCTCACTCAAATGTCCCTGATGGAACTAAAATATTATGCAGAAAAAACTTCTAAGATATCTCAACAGTGAGTAGGAATAACCTAATTATTTTAAAGTTCATCACTTTAGATTATTAAATAATATTTTGAATCCCTATATAACTGCCCCCAGATGAGGTTTGCATTTTAAGTGGCTGAGAGCAAACTTCTCTCTTCTAACTTCACATTTAATGAATTTTTTTTCAAAGAGGAAAAAGCAAAGGTTTCAGTTACTAAGTAAACAGTCTATAAATGTACATCCTGTCTAAAGAAGCCGAGAATATGAAACCAGAGGATTCTCAAGATTGAAGAAAGAACAGAACATTTATAGCCATTTTGCAAATACCTTTGTCCCTCTAGACATTTTTCTTTCACGTCTCTTATCATTTCTCTCTTTTCCATAATTCATTACCTTTTGTATTTATCTCTTTTTCTGATTCATTTCTTAGTCTCTTTTGAGTTGTGAACAAAAATTCCTTTATACATGTAAAGACATTACAGAAAAATTTCAAAATAATAAACATTCTTTTTCCCATTTATCTGCCTTCTTTATCCATCCCAGTCTGCCAATCCCCTCCTCCCTTTTGTCCATCTTAGTTCCATGGTAAAGTCTTTGTATCACACTCTCCACATATGTGAAATCACAAAGCATCTCCTTGTAATAAAAACCAACTCCTTGTTAGGATCACCTAACTTCTCAGGAGTTAGGAGTTAGATGTTTCTTCCTTGGTGAGATATTAATACTGTTCAAAGCCCAGCACTTACTTAATATATTCAGTATCAAGCTTCTGACCAGGCACATTTAAGGTATAAATTAAGAGGAAGTAGTTTATGAAGTCTGATATTTAGGCCGAGTTGACGATTGAATCAACAAAGAAAGAAGGTAATATAGAAACTTTCAGACATATCTACCAAACTATGCCTCAAAATTTTGAATGCATTGTCTGTAAGGGATGACGTATGCATTCTGGGTTTAATCAACCTGACCAAAACATACTAAAATAATGCAATTTGGCAAAGAAAAATTATGGTAGCTTTTTTTTTTGGACTCTATGAACTGGCTATTTAGGACAGCCTTATCTAAATGTGGCTCATCTGTGGAAGCTTGTCCTATCTAGAGACCATAGCAAAAGTTTGACATACCAGATTATTAAATAATATTTTGAAATAGGTGGTAAACATCCATAGTAAATAATATATAAGCACTTCCTAGTCTTGAGGTCAAAGGCAGAAAATGTTGGTTGCTAAGCTACAGGCAAAGCAAGTATTCTTACCTTCCCAATATGGAAGAAGTTCATGGCTAGTGTGTGTGTGTGTGTAATCAGTAAAACAAATAATATTTTTATCTAAAGTGCTCAAGGATCTTTGAAAGATAGGCCCAAACTATCAGAAGTAAATGCTTCTGATACATGAAAATGGAAGTACAACTGAGAAATTAGAACTCTGAGCAAGAACTATATTCATGTCTAGTAATTTCACAAATATTTACTGGGCACTTAACATATGATTTGCAAGATACTTTTAGGTTCTAAAATCATGTTGAGTTTCTCCGTTCAGTACTATGAACTTTTAACTATAATAAGATTAATAAGTCTTTTGCAACATTAGCTTAATAATCTCCTTGCAAAATGAAATTGTATTTATATTTTATTTATCCAAGGAAGTAACACACTTTCTATAGTCGATTGGAAATTTAGAACAGCCTTGCTCACAGCTGTCAAGAGATGAAGAAAACTAGAAATAAATCCATAATGGATCATTTTCTAACTGGTAGATTCACATCATAAACAGGCACTAACATTGTCCTTTATCAACATTCACATTGCCAACTGAACACAAATTATGAAGCAAGGAAATGTCAAGACCTGTGCTTTCCTTACAGACCCCAGTTTGTCAACATTCCTCAACTGTTTTAATGTATGTTCTTCAAGATAAGAAAGACACCACATTACAATATATATATTCAGAATTGGTACAACAGCTTCAAACTGTCACTAGAGCTCTCCAAACCACAAACAGTGCCTCCACAGAGCAACTGAAGTATTTTAAGCAATTCTTTCATACAATGGTTTCTTTTCTGTTGACGGTTATTCTGCCTCGGACTGAAGGTCAAGGAAAATGTGAGCTGCAACCTTTGATACCTCTCCGTGGCTGGTTTCTGTGTCATCACTCCCAGTCATCCAAAAGCGGGCCCTGAGGTTCATGCAACTGTGCTTTGTGCTTTGGGTCCCCAAGGAGTCAAGATACAAAGGCTCTCATTTCACATTTGGACTTTAACCTACATTTTAATTGTTTCAAAAGAAGTGTTTAACTAAGCACACTAGTACTTCTCAGTTTAATCCATGGCACATGCCAAGGTAAGTTTTATTGAATATTTAGCATGATTTCCATACCCCCAATGAAAATAATAAATGGCTCCCTCTTTCTAAAAATGCTCCTCTTCTTGATTAATACAAAGGTGAAAATAACCAAGATTTCTTAAAATCTCAAAGGTTATGGTATTGTGATAGATACTTAAGAGCATACTTATTAGAGGTCAGGATAACTCCAGTTTAGATCCCATGAAAGACCTATGTGGCCTTAAGAAATTTTACCTAATTCTCTGAGATTTAATTTCTTTACCAATAAAATGTGAAGAGGAAAATTATATCTCACACATTTAAGTGAGGTCAAATGTCTGGCATACCGTGGACATGCAATAAATGTTAGCTCCCTTCACTGTAGTGTAAAAAAAAAATAAGTTCACAAGGTTTATCTTTAAATAAATTTTCTATTCCTGAGGAAAATAACCACATTTAAATTATAACATAAAATAAAATTTCTGAGGCAATTTGTAGGGCTCTTTACTTTTTGAACTAACACCTATGGTGGTTAAATAGCAATTCAAGAGGGAGGAGTAACCCACTTACATTTTATCATTCAAGGTTCAGTGGTAAAATGAAGAAAAAAAAAGAAAGCCACATAAGTATAATTATTATCTTTTAAAACACTGTTTTTTTTTTCTTATAGCAATATGAACCTTCACTTACAGTCAGAAAAATCTAATGTGTTTTCCATGAACCTGTGAAGAAGAATCTGAAATTCAGCATCATTATCCAAAGAGAAATTACATTTTTTAAACTTAAATTCTAGACAGTGAAAAATATCCTGCAGTAACAAAGGGCAGTCCCCAACCTCTTGGTGAAGAAGTAAGCTTAAACTCAAATCTCTGAAAATCTATAGCTAGATAAACACGGATTTACATCATTAATGGGGATAATTGATACAAAGACTCAAATCTCTAGTTCTAGCAGAGACGTCAAAGAATTGATGATGACCACAAAAATCAGTTTGTAACCATGGTTAACCGAATACTGGGCAAGTTGAGAGGTCACAATGCAGTTTTGAGACAGTTAGATGATAGAATTAACAGATCTTAGTGGTCCATTGGATGTAGAAAAAAGAGAAGAATCAGCAGGATGATCAGGTTTCATGTATGACTACATAGGTGAATAGTGGTGAGACTATTTATTGAGATCAGGAGCACAGGAAGAGAAGCAGAATTGGAGTTTTGAAAGAAGGAGAAGATGAGTGTAGTGTGGGATGTGTTTGAGGTGTGCATGGGACATCCAAATGCGGATGTCTAGTAAGTAGGATGTCATTATATGGCAAGGAGGAGACTGGGAGTACAGGTTTGGAAGTATTAGAACATAGGCAATAACTGAATCCATGAGTGTGTACAAGATCATTCCAGAAAATAGTGTAGAGCAAGGAGAGGGAAAAGCATTGGAAAATGATTCTAAATATCCTTAAATTGGTCACTAAGAGGTGCTGCCTTATTAAAAAACTAAAATATTGAAAATATGTGCTATGATAGCATGAAGTAATGTTGTTTAACTTCAACACAAAGCTGCCAAAAGCTGTAAATTCATCTTTGCTTTCTAGCGCCTTCGACATCCTTTAGTTATACACAGTGTGGTTTCCTCAAGTTACCACACACATTTACTCCCTGGGCTGTTGAGGCCAGTCAGTTTCACTTTATGCCACACAAACAAGCATGTGGCATGAGGTTAAATTCCTCTAACCACACTTCTCATTATTCATTTATGTTTTAGAAAACATAGACCGGCACAACAAATCTTCTAATTTCTTAGTTAAAATAACCTGTGAAAATGATTGATATTATACAGGTTTGACAACTGCCCATTTTCCAAATTCCTCTGTAAACATTGGTGATCAAGACCTTCAAGAGACTTCAAGACCTCACTAACCACAGGATCGCTATCCTGCCTCTTTGTCTGGTTCTATCAGTTATGAAAGACATTCTGCTAACTCAAAACTCTCTATTAAACTTCGCCACTGAAGCAGGAGTCCATGAATGTACTGTGAATTAAGTGTTAAACTAAACCTGTGCCACAAACAAAGTAATCTCAGGTCAGACATATTTTAATACACCGTTCTTAAGTTATTTTCTGCAACTATTAGCATCATCATAGTTGCTATATAACATGAGATTGACCGATTTTCTTTTGGTAAAATCTTTTAATATTCAAAAACTCTGAGTTGTCTCATAGTATCTAACTCACCAACCACTCCTATCCCTTGTCATTAAAGCCAGGGTTCCAAGTTTAATTTTTTTTAAGTTACCTCTTAAGCCAGGTGGCCTTATTGAAAATGCCTAATCCACTGTCAGCTTCACACACATAGAGTTAATTTTCATGTATCCTAAAGTTTCCTGTTGGAAAGCCATTGAATCCTCTTTCTCAGCTATGGTATTAAATTCTATTACTTAAAATATGTCTATTATAAAGTCAGATTGTTTCTGAACAAAGGCAAGAGTAAGAATATAAATCTCACTATGATGGAATGGGTATAAACCACTTCTGTAATCTTTGGTAACTTAAGGTATTTTTACTTCCCCCGGGTCTAAAAAGAAACCAAAATGGCATGTGCTGTCAGAGTACCTAAGCAGGAACTGAATATGAAAGTCTTCGTTTACTAAGTTACTAAGAGTTTAGAAACCATGAAAGGTTGGATATCTTTGAAGTATTTTCCTACCTGTGTTTCCAATAAAGTGTAAATAAAGCTAGATGGAATTTTTTAGGAATTGTCATTTTTTAAAAATAGAGTAGTTTTCAGACTCAGAAAAAAATAATAGGGAAATAAATACCTTGCTTTGATCCAAAAAGGATTCAAATTGCTTCCTGATGATCAAGTGAATTATTTTTGCCTAGAATGAAAACAGAAAGCACATTACCTATATCCCCCATACATTCCAACTGGTTTGATTTGTCTTCATTAGTATTACCTTTCTGCAATGGAATAACGTGTGACTGGATGAACAACTATGATGACTGTGATCAGTATTTCCAATCAGGCCTGGAGATTCAGTATTTCCTTATATTCTATTCAGTCCAAATTAAAGAAAATGTTTTCTCTATCCTATGTGTATAATAATACACACTATTTTAATATATTAACTTTCTATTTATCTTGAATATCAATAGGCTAATCAGTCATAAAATTGTAACTTCTAGGTTACTATAGAACTGTTTTATTGCATTTTATGTACTGTAATTTAACAGCTTACTTATCTATCTTCCTTAAATGAGAAGCTTCTCGGGGATAAGTATGTATGCAGAGGCTGGCTGGCATGGCTCAGTGGTTGAGCATCAATCTATGAACCAGGAGATCATGATTCAATTCTCAGTCAGGGCACATGCCCAGGTTGCGGGCTCAATCCCCACGGTGGGGCATGCAGGAGGCAGCCCACCAATGATTCTCTGTCATCAATGATGTTTCCATCTCTCTCCCTCTCCCTTCCACTCTGAAATTAATCCTATCTAATAAAAAGTAATATGCAAATTGACCCTACCTCTACTACACCCACAAGTCACGCCCACCAGCCAATCAGGAGCAAGTATGCAAATTAACCCAACCAAGATGGCTGTGGCCACGGAGAGAGTAGGAGGCTTGGGTTTCCCCGGCAATGGAGGAAGCCAAGCTTTCTGCCTGCCCTGGCCTGCCTTGGCCTCCACTTAAGGCAACAAAGTTTCAATTATAGAAGATAAATAAATAAATCCCAGATACCAGGGCAGGTGGTTTTCTTCTGTAAACTGCTACTTACCTTGGTTGTTAAGCATAAGCAAAACACCTTTGAAATAACTCAGAAGTATTAATATATCATTGAAGATCTGTATAAATCAATTTATAGATTAACATTCAGTATTTTTATTTCCATGAAGAAGCCATTATTTAAACCTCAGTATTTATATCATTTGTTCTTCTCACTGCTATGTCTGACCCAAGCTGGAAATGAAAATATTGATTTAATTTTTACCTCTATCCTCAGTCTCTGGACACCCATTTACCACCCCAAATGACTGTGGATTTGAATTCCATAGTTAAAATGTGGCCTCAAGAAAATTTCCAGAGCAGTGTCATGTTATAAAAATGAGACACACATGCACACACAAAAAAGGAGAGCTCCTATATGAGAACAAGATAAAGAAGAAATCTGAAAACCTTTTTTTGCACTTTTCCAAGTAAAATAAAAAGGAAAAACAGAAAGCAAAAGTTATCTATATATATATAAAACCCTAATATGCAAATAGACCACCAAACAACCGGTTGTTATGATGCGCTGACCACCAGGGGGCACGCACAGAACATGGCGGACATCAGCAGCAGGCAGCAGAGTATGGAACATGGCGGGCATCAGCCACGGCAGGATGGTGGAGCAGGTGAGTAGGGGTGCCAGACCAAGGCAGGGTGGTGGTCGCTGTCATTGGGGCCTCTGGTGGTTACTGAAAATTCTTTGCTCCTGTGAGCCGCAGTCCCGCCAAGCACTCATACTTGCTGCCAGTGCCCAGCGTCGGCCCCAATCTCCCCTCGGTGCTTCTCCATCTCCCCCTGCTCCTGAGGGGTGACCGGGGCCAGCAGCTGCCTCTCACACCCACTGCTGGCACTGGCCCCGCTCACACCCGCAGCGGGCGCTAGACCCAATTGCTCTGTGCCATCAGCGCATGGGAGCAGGCTGCCGGTAGACAGGGGACCACAGCTGTGATGGGAGGGGCCAGGCAGGGGTGCAGAGGATGGGCCAAGACCCGTCCCTGTGCCCACTGCAGCCTTGCGGCCCACAATTCCTTTCAAAATGCACGGATTTGTGCACTGGGTCCCTGGTTATTAAATAAGATAGAAAAATGGAAAAAGATGCATTCTCTAAAATAATATCAGTTTGGTGTAAAACTTTGTGAAGGTGATGATTTGCTGTGACATTCAAGGTTTCTTTACTCCAGTTTGCTAATTTTTAATGAAATAGTGGAGGCAGATGTAGTGACTACCAATGTGGACTGGGGTGATGGTGGCTGATATTAAAATGCATAGATAGGGATGAGCTAGTATTTTAGATTGATCATAGTTCAGAGAAAGAAAGAAAACTGGTTCATTATTTTCAAAAGAGTAACTATAATTTTCATATGTGCTACTTTCCCAAATATAGAGCCTTATTCATCTTTGTATCCCATAGAATTTCTTCACATGAACAATTATTATTGAATGATGTTTGTTTTGTTAGCAACTCATGGGAATGATGAGGTTTTGTAGCTTGGATCTAATTCCTATTATATTAAGAAATTAATGCTCTAAAAGTATGCAGCTTTTAAAAAATATGTATTTCTCCATAATATACGTATTTTAAATAATAAAAGTACAATTTTAGTTTCTGTGAATAATGTAGCTCTTTGGGCATTTAATATTTTCAAACTTAACATAGCTTTTATTCTGCTGCCTTTGGTAAGGATAAGATTAAGTAAATTTATAAACTGAAAATTACACACAAACGTATGAGTGCACATGCAGTTTGGACATCTTTAACAAATCTATTCTGAAATTGTTATATTCTAAGATCATATAAGAAAAATCATTTGTTTTACAAGGATGCCTCCAGCAAACTGTAACTTATCCTATCACTTCCAAGAGCCTGGTTTAGGAGAGACTTGGACTCACAAACACATAATTAAATTCTTTAAAACACCTTGATTCCAGAGGCAGACTTAGTCACCAAGATTAAAACATGGAAAATAACCAAAAGGGGTCTTAAATTCAATTTTGAAATTCACAAAGGGTCACTGCCACCAGAAATATTTATAAGCGAAGGTTTGACTTTCTGCTTTTCTGTATTGCTATCTTTTGCACCAGTTGTGTAATGAAATATGACCACATCAGCTCTAAAGAAGATCATCCCATCCAATCAAGCAAAATCCAACTACATGAAAAGTTCTTACTCTGTGGGGTAGACAATTGTCCTCCAACTGTCCGATGGCTATGTTTCAAGGATTCCTTTGATTAAGGATATCTTAGTCAAAAAGATGGATTATATCTTTTGAAAAAAATATCAAAAGCTCAATAGCATTATGCTGAAATCACATACAGAAACATATGAATTTGAAAATGAAAAAACAGCACATTGAAGGATTCATTATCTGGAAGCAAATTACCCTCTTGAAAATAGTAACCTTACCGTGCAAGTGTGTATTAAACTATAAAAAGCAGTGTTTCTTTTGTAAATTCCTGCAGTGTCTTCCAGGAATATGCTGCTAAAATGATTTTGACAGAATGAATAGTTAAGGATATGGCAAGTATGGCTTGTAACAGGACTATTTTTTTACGAGCATATTATACTTAAGCAACATGTCTCAACTTCTCACTGAGTCCTTAAAAGCTGCCATTTTGACCCTCTCATGTATTCAGTAAATATAATTTGAAAAATTACATGAAATATGGTTTTTTCATCACTAAAAAGTGTTGGATCACAAAATAAGAAGATATTGAGTAACTAAATGATTGTCTAGCTACTTTCCTTCTTGCTTAATACTAAATAAAGTAGCCAAAAGGAATGAGTTCATCCTCATTATCCATGAGCAGAAAAAAAATTAAGAACAGCATACACACACACACACACAAAAAAAAAAAGAACCCCACAAAAACACACACACAAAAAACCAAACAACTAGGGAACACCTACATTAAAATATGCTATGGGATAGAGATATGAAAGAGGTTGTGTTCTTCTGACATTACTTTGCCAAAGTATTTTGTAAAAAATAAATGTTTTTTACATGGCCAAAGATTATTTAAGAACAGTTAAAGGTAGATCTGTAAAGAAAACATTACTTTGAAGAAGAAGATATTTCAGTTTGTGTTTCTTCATGTAAATATCAGAGCTGGAACTACCATTTCTATAGCTCTGGCTGCTAATTGAGCCCATAGGAACATCAGCTTTGGTTGGTCTAAGTGAAAGATCTGATAGTGAATTTTTACATGTCAAATTAAAACATCACACATTTTAAAAAATAACTTAATATTTGCAAAATGAACCAAAAACCAAGAAATAACTATTTGACATTTGGTAGTACTAAAATGGATAACAAAAAGAAGACAGTCTGGGCAAATATTCCAGTATCTTATACCCTATATCCATTGACTGAGGGGAAAATTAACAGACATACCTCAATGTATTAAATGTATAAATGCTGAATTAACCAGATTTTTTGGTCTTCTATATTTTCTTAAAGTGTAGGGCTCAGTAACATGACCCCTAGACCACAGGAGTTGCTAGTGAAAAATGTACTCACAAGTTCTATTGTGACAAAAAGTCTTACTGTGTAGAAGCCTATGTAGATTGTAATTTGATAAATTCTGTGAGCAAAAGTAAGGCAATAAAGTGTTGGCAGTCATGTTTTAATGAAGGATATATGAATTGTTCTGTGGTTCTAAAAGGTTGAGGGTGTGGGGATATAGAGTAATAAATTTCTAAAGTAAATTTCATTTCCAAAATGATTCTGAGAAGATGGCTTAGTCCAGTGGTTGGCAAACTACAGCTCGCGAGCCACATGCGGCTCTTTGGCCCCTTGAGTGTGGCTCTTCCACAAAATACCACGGCCTGGGCAAGTCTATTTTGAAGAAGTGGCATTAGAAGAAGTTTAAGTTTAAAAAATTTGGCTCTCAAAAGAAATTTCAATCGTTGTACTGTTGATATTTGGCTCCGTTGACTAATGAGTTTGCTGACCACTGGCTTAGTCCGTTGTTTCACAACTTGTCTGAATGCAAGAATCACCTAGAACTCTTATAAAAAATACAGATTCCTGCCAGGCCAGTGTGGTTCAGTGGTTGAGCATTGACCTATGAACCAGGAGGTCATGGTTTGATTCCCAGTCAGGGCACATTTCCAGGTTGTGGGCTCGATTCCAGTGTGGGGTGTGCAGGAGGCAGCCAATCAATGATTCTTTCTCATCATTGATGTTTCTATCCCTCTTTCCCTCTCCCTTCCTTTCTGAAATCAATAAAAATATATTTTAAAAAACACAGATTCCCAATGATGTCCCCTGCCCTAATTCTGATCCAATAGGGCTAGAATTATACCATAATCTGTGTTTTTTTTATAAGACTCCAGGTGAGCTTTATAAACAGGGGCTAAGGGTTTAGGAAACCCTTTCCTAATTTCTTTGTTTAACCTTGCACTTGACCAACATGCCTGAAAACTAATCATTCGGTAGATGTGGAACAGGGCATAGAAGGGATAAATGGTCCTGGAAAATTGTAATTAATAAACAAAATTTTTAAAATAAGACTTTTGTGAAAGGATCAAACAAAAAAAACCAACACATTACTATTTTTGTTTCAGGGATATACTTTTGAAAGCATGACCTATCCAATCATGAAATTTTCTATATATAAATCTTCACATAAAAAATCCCTTTTAAAATTATTATTAAGGAAAACTAGTTTGCCTAAATAATTGCTATACTTTTTCCATATAGATACTGAAAAATTATATAACTGAACATATTCCTTCCTATTTTTAATTGGCAGTCATGAATCTTAAATCCAAATCTGAAGCTCAAATTTGAAATCTCAAATGAAGTTAACTATGCTAGTCTTAACAGTATACAAAGATATGCGTCCAACATAAACCCACACAGATATACCCACACGCACACACTCTGACTTCTCTTTTTATTCTCTCTTATATACTAAAAAATAATCATATTCTTATCTTCTATTTTTATTAAGATTTTAAAATAATTCAAGTATTTTGTGCAACAAAGAAGGATTTTCTATTCTACTAATACTGTAGTAGTACTAACTAGCAACAATTTATTGAATATTTACATTTGAGCTCAATTATCAGGTGAGATAGCTATAATCATTTCTGTATTTATTAATGAAGAAATGAAAGTTTAGAGGGGTTAAATAACTGGTCCACAGTGTCACTGCTAGTAAATGTCAGATGAGGGTTTTAAAGCTTGGTCCTAGGTCATATTTTAATCTCATATACTAACTACTAACCACTATGGTATGTT
Source organism: Plecotus auritus (assembly GCF_963455305.1). Lineage (NCBI taxonomy): Eukaryota > Metazoa > Chordata > Mammalia > Chiroptera > Vespertilionidae > Plecotus > Plecotus auritus. Next base: position 40,639,242 of record NC_137776.1, read on the forward strand.
GTAAATGTCAAACATTGTGATATTAAAGAAGTAGTAAATTCTACCATTTTTAACAGTATGATTATTTGAAATCATAAACAAAGAATTGTGATATATCGGTCTTTTTTAAATTTAAATTCTTTATTGTTTAATGTATTGCATAAGTCTTCTTTTTCTCCCATTGACCTCTCCCCGGCTGCTCCCAGCACATGCCCTTATTCTCCCCCCGACCCCCACCTCATCTGTGTCCATTGGTTATGCTCATATGCATGCATATAAGTCCTTTGGTTGATCTCTTACCTCCTTACCCCCCACCCCCAACCTTCCCTCATAGGTTGGACAGTCTATTTGATGCTTCTATGACTCTGGTTCTATTTTTGTTCATCAGATTATGTTGTTCATTATATTCCACAAATGAGTGAGATCATGTGATATTTATCTTTCTCTGACTGGCTTATTTCACTTAGCTCTCCATACAGAAGGCTAAGAGACATATGTAAACATGCCCAAAGTCACTAATCATCCAAGAGATGCAAATCAAAAGAACAATGAGGTACCATCTCACACCTGTCAGAATGGCTATCATCAACAAATGACAAGTGCTGGCGAGGATGCGGAGAAAAAGGAACCCTCTTACAATGCTGGTGGGAATGCAGACTGGTGCAGCCACTGTGGAAAACAGTATGGTGTTTCCTCAAAAAATTAAAAATGGAACTCCCATTTGACCCAGTAATCCCACTTATAGGAATAGATTCCCAAAAAACAGAAGCATCAGTCAGAAAGGATATATGCACCCCTATGTTCATAGAGGCACAATTTACCATAGATAAGATTTGGAAACAGCCTAAGTGCCCATCAGCAGATGAGTGGATTAGAAAACTGTGGTACGTCTACACAATGGAATACTACGCTAGTGTAAAAACGAAGGAATTCTTACCATTTGCAACAGCATGGATGAAACTGGAGAGCATTATGCTAAGCGAGATATATCAGTCTTCATGTTCCATCTTCAGTAGTTAATATCTGTCTCTTACAAACATAGCTAATACTCATTCCACTGGAGACCATGACTTCTTCTTTTTACTTGATACCAGAACAATTCAGGAGCTCAGTTTACAGATGTGAGAAAGGAAATTGCCCCCCAAAAATCAACTTAAAAAACAAAGAAACAACTACCAATTAAACAACAACAAATTACTCTCCTATTACTTAACCATTCTAGAGTAAAACGCAATATCCCTGGTCTGCTTCACTATTGGGTTACCTCATCACTAACTAACTCATACTGTGTTAGACTCCAAGGGCAGACAGCTGAAAGAGATGTTACAACATATCTATAGTGAATGTTCTTACCTGATTCCACTCAGATTCAAACATCTAATTCTAAGCTGCCACATGCAAAAGCACACTCTGTTACATCTGCCTTAACGTAAAGTTAGTTTTCTTGCAATACTCTCCTTTGAAAAAGTGAATCTGAGAATAGCAAGTAGAAGGTGACCATCTACATCTCCTGTGAGTGGTAAGCTAGACTGTGGATTCTTGGAATACTGCCATGACGACAGGTGGTCCTCTACATTGCTATTCAGGGCTCATATTTCTAAGTGCTGAGAAAGCTCAGCGATAGATGACATAACATACATGGCTACATATTTAAGGAATTAGTTTAAGTCAAGTATCCATCAATTCTATTTTCCAGCATTTGTTCTCTGGAGTTAGAAACTGAGTTTTCAGATGCTCTAGTCTATCAAGGCATGTCATGTTAGGCCTCAAAGCTTTGTATGGAATTTTGTAAAAAGCCTGTTCTTCATTCCCATAAGGAAGTGAAGGCTCTTCTTATAAATATGAACCATAAAGCCTGGCAATTTATACCAGTTTTCTTAAGCTATTTAAAGTGAAACACCAGAAACCAGTTTTAACCTGCTTGCATTACATATGTAGTCTGAAAATGCACTTCCTTGCTTTACACATACAATTTGATAGACAAAGTTAACCATCTTCTTTAAGTTACTTCTCTTGTTATAAAAGTGAATCAAGGTCATGCAAGTTCCACAAATGCCCACTTTGCACAAGCCAGAAATCACTATCATCCTATCAATCACTCTCAAGTCATGCTGCTTTATTAGCTTCCACATCTAATCAATCATAAATTTGACTGCTTGACCTTCCTAACAATTTCTCAGACCCATCCTTTTCTCTCCATCACCACTGACATGGCCATTGTTCAGGCTCTACCATCATCTCCAGTCCAATTAATTACCATTGTCTCCTGAGTCTAGCTCTTTCCATCCATTCTGCATCTGACTGTCATGGTGTTACTTCTAAGAGCCAGGCCTAATCATGTCTCTCCCTAATTATAGTCATTTAAGACACCTAACAGACTAAAAAGGATAAATCCTAACAGCTTAGTATGTCACACGAAACCCTTTAAAATCTGGCATCTGCATACCCTTCCAGTCTGACCTCTCATCACTCACCTCACTCCTCCATCCCATGGATTGGCAAAATGCTTCCCACTTAGTAGACCATCATTATTCATTAGACCAGTAATTGAGTTGCTTAAAGACACTGATGCAGAGAAAAGTTAAGTGACTTGCTCACTATTGATGCAAGCTGCATGGCTGCCAAATATTGTTTTACAACTTTCTAAATCCATCAACTAATAAAAGAGGTGTGCAATTGTATTGCTCTTCACATGCATCCATTAGCTCACATTTTAAAGAGACGAGTGTTGGGTGTAGGTCCTGAGTAAAATTTCTTCCTCCCGTCAATAAGATGGATGATAAAAATTGGATAAAAGTGTAGTCAGTCTCTGAATCAAGTTCAAAAGTTGCTCCAGTATTCACATTCTCTATTAAATACCTTCCTCAATTTGGCACTTCACTCTATAGGCACATCTCTTCAAATATGTGCTGTGAGTTGCTTTGCATACGCTTCCCCTATGGGCTATTTCAGGGAAATTGCCAGATTTCAAGTGAGGTGCTGGAGGAATGTGTGGACTTCAAGCAACTGTGTGCTACTTTGCCATGATCCCTTATGTCTTTACAATTTGCAATTCTATAAGTCACAACATAAACATAATTTTAAAATAATTTTATTCATATGTTCTAACTCTCATAGGAAATTTCACTGTGCTTAATGCATTTAATAAATCAAACAAAAGCAGAATGTGATATAAATAGACATAAAAGGCTTTCCCTGGATAAAAATTGAGTTCACAAATGAGCCAGGAGACTTGACCATTGGGAAAGCAACCAGAATGTCTGTAGGGGGAAGAAAAGGCAATACACGAACAATTGCATATGGTTCATTGTTAAAATGACTCCTGCCTATTTCCCCTGACATACTGATACAACTAGTTAGCCTATTATGTTTATGTTTATTTACTCTAAATCTTAGAACTTTGTAATGTTACCCTTTGACAAGGATCATCATAGAGTGATAATATTTCAGGCTCATGTAACTTCAAAATAGTGAATTATGATTCTTTCTGCATGAACACTTTAAAGCTCCAATTGCTTTTTCTCTGTTCTTGCTAGTATCCCCAATATTTCAGGCATGTACAGTAAATTAAATATGATTCCTGCCCTTGGTATTCAATGCCAATATGTGTAGGAAATTAAGCCTTGTACTATTCTCTCAATCTTCTCTTCACCCTTGAAATCTATAATTCTGGTTTTGTAAAAGTCAAAGATATGGCCAATTATGTCAGTAAATGTGAGAATCCTTAAGACTATCACTTTCAATTAATTTTATTAAAAATATATACTATATACCACTTTATGATAAAAAGTATCTATGGACAAAAGAATAATTTTCTCTAATCATAGGGAAGATTCAACCAATTTTTCTCTGTCACATCATTAAATTTTATGGCCATATTGATAAATTACTGGGTGGACAATAATGCTAAATGGAGAAAAAGAAAATATGAAGATTTTCATTTTTCTGATACACTTTTAAAGTTAAGATTTTGCTATTTTGGTTGTATTTGGGATTACAAACTTCAATACTTGTTTAAATACAAACTAGTTCTCAGAAAGATACCTAATTTCCACTAACCTTCAACTCCCAAATCTGGAAATTAAAAGTATTAGATTGAACCATTTAATCACTGTTTCCTAAACTCTCTTCTACTTTCAGCACTCTGCAATTACATTATTCTTTTTATACATTATAATTTCTAAATCCCACTGTGTTAATTTTCATGCATGTCTGAAGTGTCCAATTTATTTTATTTATGGCTTAATGTTAGAAGGAATATTTTCTTTACATGAACATTGAGGAAGCATAACATTTTCTTGTTACTCAGAAGGAAGAAGCAAACCCCAGGTGGGTGAGATACATTATAAAACCTCTTACAATTATTGTCACTTATTTATCATGATCACATTGTGAAAATGGAGGGCCTGAATATTTTATTTCTGATTGGTTAAACAGCTTTTCTAGAATAAAGATTTTTTTCATTGGCCTTTCAAGACAATAAAAAATGTTGAAAGATTTATAATGGCTACATCTTTATGTAGTATTCATTACTAAAAGACTCAATGCTTTAAAAAATATGATCTAAGTAATCTTCATGTCTGGAGTAGAAGTAGGTTTTTTCTATGTATGAATATTATGGAGCTAAAGCACCAAGAAAGTTCTCCGATTCTTTGCTTAAGAACAGCAATGGACTCCAACTGCTTTCAGTAGTAAAGAAAATATTGTGTAGTACGAACTATCTCAGGATACCTGCCTAACCCATCTTTTTCCTTGAGAAGGTCCTCCAATGTCACTTAGCAGCCATTTTTGTACTTTGCTCTTGCCCTTGGTTGATTGGACCAAGAATGAAAGCCCTCCTTTAACATCGTCAATCCATTGGCTAAGTTCTCACAATCAATATTCTCAAGACTGGGTCAAGAGACACTGACCATTTGGTCAGTGGCACTCATGCTGGAAGGTCATGCAACCTAAAAATGGGTGCCAGCCTGGCTGGTGTAGCTCAGTGGTTAAGCGTTGACCTATGAACCAGGTAGTCACGGTTCCATTCCTGGTCAGGGGATATACCTGGCTTGGGGGCTCGATCCTGAGTGTGGGATGTGCAAGAGGCAGCTGATCAATGATTCTCTCTCATCATTGATGTTTCTATCTTTCTCTCCCTCTTCCTTATTCTCTGAAATCAATAAAAATATATATTTTTTAAACAAATGAGTACCAGGTGCATTCCAAAGTATTAAGAGATAAAGAAGAGAGGAAGGGATACAGGAAAGAAGAGACAAAGAGAGCTGTATTACTACTCTTGGGTTATGAAAAGAAAATCTACATCTCCAATAAATTCTTCTTAACTAAATCTGAGTTGATTTTTATTCAATGTAATAAATCCTTCCCTAAGACCCACTGACTTTAATTCATTCCATGATTCTCTTCCTAAACCCTTTTTTACTGGACCAATGTGTTACCTAGTTACTCCTAGAAACATTTTCAAAAGCAGATAAGGCAATTAAAAGGTATAATATAGTTATCTAATTACATAAATGTTAGCTCTGATCAATTACATTTAATAAAGTATGACCTTTCTTTCTAAAAATATCAATGTCTTTCCCAGTCAACTTTGAGAAATAAAGTGTCTAGAGAGTGGGTTGTATGGGTTCATACAGATCCTTGATTTTCCCTGGCACTACTAACTGTTACGAGAGTATCTATTATGAGAAAGTGATGGAAATTAAACCTGATCCATAAGAGTTTTTGTTATTTCTAATTACTTCCTAAGCCCAGAAAAGCACAAAACTACTTTAAAAGACTTTTTATTTTATAAATTTTAGTAAATTAGCATGGGAAATGGTTTAGCATGTAAAATTTTTGGAAAAGTACGAGAATTTTACTTCTGACTTCAACAATTGATCCCCTATTCTAAATTCTTTTTCTGTGTATATCCCTCTGGTTATATGGGTATATAACATCAACTAGAAAAGCAGAACCATTATGAATGACACAGACAAGAATTTTATAATGGGGGTTTGACCTTACACAAATGCGAGAGCTGATAATACAATCTTTGCAAGACCGTATCTGATCTGGTGCTAGACCTGAAGATGGCAGGAAGGAAAGAAAGAATTGGAGAGAGCAAGGATATACTGGAACCAAAGTCAGTCGCTCACAGCCTCCAGTTTCGATGATGTGGGTGTCCTGCAAGAGGAGCTGGCTCAGGAGTTACAGCAGATGGAGATCTGGCAGGAGCTGCAGGCCACCACAGCCCCGCACCCACAGGTGAGCCAGCAAAGAACAGCAACATGCAACAGTTACCAGCAGAGCATGGAACCCTGAACTACCTTCCAAGCAGAAAAGAACAAAGCTTTGTGGGTTGTATGGTTCATTTTTATTTAAGATAAATCTACTTGTCTCCTACTGTTGGAGCTGTTTCCTCCAACACAGTTTCTTAATGTTTGAAAAGTCATGAACCCACATGAGAATGTGTGATATCCACTTTCCTCTAAAAAATAGAAATAAATATGCATTGATATACAGTATCCCTGCCTTTCCTTCACTTCCACCTACCAAATCTTATGTAGAATGTCTACTGCCTCTCACATTAACCTGGAAGTAGGTAGGCAAGGATTTCCGGGGAAGTTATTTCCAAAGCAGCTAAATTAACAGAATGCAAATCCACCCCACTGTGGTTGTTGCTTGCTGACATCCTCTTATCAATGAGTTACAAAGCCCAAATTTTAACTTCTTAACTTATTTTTTCAAGCAATTTTTGTTGTTGAAATAAGAAAAATTATAACATGGCCATGTTTCAAGTTTTCATTTTTCTTACCAGGAACCTATGCTAATAGGTAAATAATTAATATTAATAGTTCATGTTAATTATATCTGAACTGAATTGCATTTAATTTAGTTAGGTACTTTGCAACCCAGAACCTGGTACTTAATCTGATTCCTTCATTTTATTCGTGTCAATGTCCCTTGATCATCAGGTTGAGCACATATTTATTTCTCATTTCCTTTTACTTCCCAGCTCTTTCTGGAGTAATTGCCAATGATGTACAACACAGTGCAACTCATCCTTAGTTCCCATGGCTCTTTAAATTGTTCAAATTGTAAAGAGAGGGTGTCTGATGACAAATAGCTTGAACTTCTAACATATCCATCCAAATAAAAACTGAGTTACTGGAGTTGTATTGACTTATTTGAAGACATAAACACAGCACTTAATTTGTTTTACACTTTGGCTACTTGCAAAGCTTTGTGGGTTGTATGGGTTCATTTTTATTTAGGATAAATCGATTTATCTCCTACTGTTGGAGCTCTGTCTCCTCCAACACACTTTCTTAATGTTTGAAAAGTCATGAACCCACACGAGAATGTATGATATATACTTTTCTCTCAAAAAATACAAATAAATATGCATGGTATATAATTTTAGAGGAGTCAGGGACCCTCAAGACCCACCTATAGATCCTTGGGGATACTCTTAGACCCCAAATTAAGACATCCTACTCTTGTTTAATGACAATGGTTATGAAGAACACTTGAAATCTATAGGACATTAATTTAAATGTATCATATTACATTGAAATCCCCTTGAGGTGGAAATGCTTATGTCACATTTTTTAAAGACCATATAGATATCTACACTAGGGAGTTTCTGTCATTTTGAAACTGTTTGGGGTTTAAAAGCTGCATCTCTCCATCCAAATTGTTTCTTTTATATTTTTATTACTGTTCAACCACCCATTACTCTTAGAACCACTGGTGTTCTAACAAAGTGCTTTAAACTTAACCTATGTATTTTAATACATTTTACATCACCAGATACTAAAGGGATACAGGGGTGGGCAAAAGTAAGTTTACAGTTCTAAGCATGTGAAATAGAAAGTCTACTCTTGTATTATTTATTTATTTATTTATTTATTTATTTATTTATTTATTATATTATGTATTTCACTATTCCTTATGAAAATGTTTTCAAGTTTTCTATTCATAGTTTTCCATTTCATTCATGGGCCTTACAGTTCTTTTCATTCCTATGTGGTGCTAATATCAAGGTGCGTAGACAATCTCCACAAAAAGGAAGATATTTTGGTTTAATAATTAAGCCCGGTTGCATTTAGAAAGTAGGTCCCCAGGATTTTAAAAACGCCCAGTTTTGCATGGAGAATGTTTTTCAGCCTACACATATCTGTATAGAGTGTACAACATCTAAATCACAAAGTGAGGTTCTGAATTGTAATTTGTTCTGGCACGAGATTATGAGTGTAACATCTGTTTTGCACATGTTTCACCTTTTTACTCCTTTTGCTCATTACTATAATTTTTACCCCAAGGTTTCCAACTACAAATGTTTTAAAATTTCAATCCTTATTCTTAAAGATAAGGGATTTTTAACTCCGTAAAAATGTTATAGTATTAAGGTGAGGAAATCCATGGATTAGAAAACAGGAAGGATTTATATATATATATATATATTTTTCTAAAACTGACTTCTCTTTCCTGAGGTGGCGAGGGACCATATGCAGAATTACTCCAGTATTACTATGCCCTCCTGACAGCTGTGGTCTTGCTGCACATGTGGCATTTGTACAGATCAAGGGATGTGGGCACCAGGCCCTCCTGTGTGGTATGGCTTTGGGGATCAGCCAGAACTCTGCCTGTCTCATTCAACTCCATCCAGGTGACTCCCAGACCAGTAAGGAAGAGGGGAAATGATTGAGGGACTGGTATGGATATGATGCATCTGGAAGGTAAAGCCCTCACAGTAAAGTACTGTGGGTGGACACAAAAGATATAGTACATGCTAAATAATTGACTAATTTTTTTCACATACTTGCCCATTTGAGATGTCTAGCTAGTAAACAGGTTTTTAAATCCCTTGTCTCAGAGAATCTTGAAATCTTTTTCTTCACTTCGTAAGGATATTCAGCTGGGTGATTGGGAGTGGAGGAAAGAAAAGGGTGGTTCTGGGAAGAGAGATTCCCTGGGGTTGGACACTGGATACAAATAACTGTGTGTGTGTGTTGAGGGTGGGGGTGGTGGGGTGGGGCGGAAGGGAGAGGAAGGGGAGGCGGATGGGTTCCTTGCAAAATCAGAAGTCACATACATACAATACCACTATGTGAAAACAGGAACCATCACTCATCAGAGACCAGAAACAAACAAACATGTAAAAAAGTTCAAGGGTCTTATGTTGAAAGGGCTGCTCTTCTATGAGTCTGCATTATTGAGATTTCTAGAAGCCTTACTTTCTTTTTTAATTAAAAACACACTCACACCCTGGCCAGTGTTCCTCAATGGTTAGGGTGTCGGCCCATACACCCAAGGGTCAAGGGTTTGATTCCAGGTCAGGGGCATGTACTGGGTTGCAAGTTCGATCCATGGCCCTAGGGTGCATGCAGGAGCAGGAGACAACCAATTAATGTGTCTTTCTCACATCCATGTTTTTCTCTCTCTCTCAAAATCAATGGAAAAATATCCTCAGGTCAGGATTAACAAAAAACACACATACTCACAAAACAAAGACAATAACCTATTTTAGCTCTGTTTTTCATAATGAAGGTAAATAGAAGGCCAGTTAGAGCCTCAAGATATCTTTCCCCTAATTACCATATGAATTCGTCTCAGCACCATCATAGGGTAACTTTAAGTATGTATGCACACACTAAAGCATTCCTTAAAGTGCAATCTTCTGTGTCAGTGGTTGGCAAACTCATTAGTCAACAGAGCGGCTCGCGAGCTGCAGTTTGCCGACCACTGCTCTATGTAAACTAATGCTAGACACAATAAAAGAAACCAAACGTGTTAAAATACAAGGTGAAAATAAGAAATAATTATCAGAGTAACTTTTTAACATATTCAATATTGTGCATTTGTGCAAATTTATCAAACTTCTAATTTCTCTCTACAGCTATAATTGAAAAGATCTAATTTGGGAGATGTCAATTTTGCAATTGTTCTATTCTTTGAGAAATTCTATCAACTGAAAATATTAATTGAATGACTCTAGGTAAGGAAATCACTAATGAAAACAACCGGAAATCCATTCTAAAGCAATACTGTAATTTGGTTGAACTATATCCCTTGCTAAGATACATTCAACATTAACATATAGGAGAGAGGGGTAAGTTGTTTTGAGAGTATTTCTTTTACAAAACTATAACTATAGAAAAGGTTAGGGACATAAAGTTTCCTAAATCTGCCTAATTATATATTCACATATAGGCATTTTTAATGAAGAAAGCACAGTAATTGCTACTCTGGAGTAGTAAAGTATACAAACCTATTTATTTTTGTTTGAAACACACACAGCTGTCCCTTTGAAAGCCTTCAGGAAGAGAAGTTATATGACTCACCAGCACAGGAAGTTCCCAGCATTTATGGCTTACACACAATCCCCCCCTCCGCCCCCCATGTTCTTTACACTTAGTAGTGAATGGCTAAATTTGAAAATGCTGTCTTATTACTGAAAAATTACACTACATTCTGTCATCTAAAGACTTCTTTTATATTCAGCAAATTTCTGAAACCCAGAGTGTAAATATGGGTGTAAAAACACCCATTAGCCAAGTACCTTGTAAGTAGCTTTAAAAAAATAAACTTTCAAAGACATTGAAGTCATGCTTGTTTGGAGCTTAGACCTACTTACTCTTCATCAGCATTTTACTTTTAATTGACTCAGAATCATGCCTTGGACAGTTAATAAGATACATGAGAGTATTACTATAAAAAATGAAACATTTTCTCTTCCATAAATGGAAATTTGGCATTCTATTCATTATCTTGCATAGCTAGTAATAATATTTTCACTGGATAATTTTGGGTGGTGGGCAAGGATATGAAGCAAAGGACAGATAACATTTGGGGAGAAGAGAATTGTGTTCATCCCTTGCTACTCCTGCAGTTCATTTACTCACTCTGAGCCTCAGTCTTCTCACCTATAGAATGGAGATTATACTGATTACCTTACATTTGTTGTGAAGACTGAATATTATTTCTGGAAAGCACACAGTCCGATATCTCAGACATGAGCCCTTGATGACATTGAGTTATCATGATCATTGCTAAGAATTCTGATCACAATTGTGGCACAAATCTGTGCAACTTCTTCAAATCCCATTAGATTTTTCTGAATATGATGCTTTCACTTCCAAAAGTCACACCTGTGGCACCTCATCTTCAGAGGGCTACCCTTAGGCTGCCAAAGCCTACTTTTCCTCATGGACAGAGAACAAAAAGTACCAGATTTATCTCCTCCATGTGCAGCCCAAGGCCACTGACCTTGGGTGGGTATAAATACCCTAGTTTCTAAGACCCAGGCAATCTGAGGTGTGGACCACATGCCTCCAGAGATTCTTCTTGGGACTGAGACAAAGTCCACCTCCCTGGAACCACTGGAACTTTACCTACTATTGTATCCTCATTTGGACTCCTCACCTTCCCAGTCCAACTGTTTGTTTCTCTTCTGTTTTTTCTTGAGGGCATTTCTTAGTAAACCACTTTTCTACAAATCCTCATCTGAGGTCCTGCTTCTAGGGAACCCCAATCTAAGGTAGTGATGAAGAGGGAGGTAGAGGAGGAGAGGAAGAAGATGGATGTGATTGTTAATTTCATGTGTCAACTTGACTGGGCCAGTGGTGCCCAGATAATTGGTTAAACATTATTCCTGTGTGTAAGGGTGTTTGTGAATGAGATTAACATTTGAATCAGTAGACTGAGTTAAGTAGACTGCCCTCCTCAGTGTGGGTGGGCCTCATCTGATTTGCTGCAGGCCTGAACAGAACTAAAGGCCGAGAAAGGAGGAATTCATTCTCTGCCTTGTGGTCAAGCTGGGACATCAGTCTTCTCCTGCCTTTGTACTTGAATTGGAATTTCTACCATCAGCTCTTCAATTTCTCAGGTCTTTGGACTAAAGAGCATGGGACTTCTCGGCCTCCATAACTGCATGAGCCAATTCTTTATTTTATATGCATGCGCACACACACAAACACACATCTTCCCTATTAGTTCTGTTTCTCTGGAGAACCCTGACTAATACAGAGGAGGATTCAGAAGTAAAGGAGTTCATAACATTCTTCACTTCCCCTGAATTAGATTAAAAATGGGGAGTGGGGACAATAAGCTTGACTACAGAGAGTGTTTTTATAGTAGCTGATGAAGCTAGGACCAGCCCTCCTCTCTCCTTCCCCAAGGAATGTGTATCTGGGGGGATGGAGGTGGGGGGGAAGGAGGGCAAAAAATATATGAATCAGAATATGCATTCCTTCCCTGATGGGTTCCCATGTATACAATATTGTCTATATTGCAGCATTTCTCTGTATTAGTCTAGAATTATGCTCCTATGAGCTTGTTTAAGGTCGGCTACTTAAGGGTTTACTGGTGATTCCCCAATGGTCATTGAATATTTGATGCATAAATTAGTGGCTGAATAAATCAATAAAATAAACTTCACAGAATCATCACATCAATGCCATATATTGAGCATAATATTTTATAACATGTTTCTTTAAGAGAGATTACAAAGCATGATGAGAAGGATGAAATGTCCTGATATCTATAAAATATAATGACTTGGAAAAATTAAGAGATTTATATACACTAGAGGCCTGGTGCACAAAATTCGTGCATGGGAGCGGGGGCTGTGTCCCTCAGCCCAGCCTGCACCCTCTCCAATATAGGACCCCTCAAGAAATGTTCAACTGCCTGTTTAGGCCCGATCCTGGTGGGATTCCTCTCACAATCCAAGACTGCTGGTTCCCAACCACTCGCTTGCCTGCCTGACTGATTGCCCAAAACTGCTTCTGCCTGCCAGCCTGATCACCCCCTAACCACTCCCCTGCCATCCTGATTGCTGCATAACTGCTCCCCTGCCAGCCCGATTGCCCCTAACTACCCTCCCCTGATGACCTGGTTGCCCCTAATCCTCCCCTGAAGGCCTGGTCGCCAACTGCCCTCCCCTGCTGGCCTGGTCCCCCCCAACTGCCTCCCCTGCAGGCCTGGTCGCCCCCAACTGCCCTACCCTGCTGGCCCGGTCACCCCTAACTTCTCTCCCTTGCCAGCCTGGTCACCCTAACTGTCCTCCCCTGCAGGCCTGGTCACCCCCCCAATTTCTCTCCCCTGCAGACCTGGTCATCCCTAACTGCCCTCCCCTGCCAGCCTGGTCGTCCCCAACTGCCCTCCCATGAAGGCCTGGTCCCCCCACAACTGCCCTCCCCTTCAGACCTGGTCCCCCCTAACTGCCCTCCCCTGTAGGCATGGTCTCCCCCAACTGCCCTTCCCTGCAGGCCTGGTCCCCCCCAACTGCCCTCCCCTGCCGGCCTGGTCCCTCCCAACTGCCCTCCCCTGAAGGCCTGGTACCCCCCAACTGCCCTCCCCTGCAGGCCTGGTCCCCCCCAACTGCCCTCCCCTGCCGGCCAGCTTTTGGCAGCCATCTTGTGTCCACATGGGGGCAGCCATCTTGTGTGTTGGAGTGATGGTCAATTTGCATATTACTCTTTTATTAGATAGGATTGATGAAGCAAATATGGCAAAATGGTAGAAATCATTAAACCCAGATGATGTATGGATGCATGGCCACTGCACCATTTTTCTACTTTTCAGTGTATTTGAATATTTTAATAAAAGTCTAAAAATAAGGGGCTATCTGAAACACTATACATACAGAAGAGAAAACTGAGGCCCAGAGGAGCCAAAGGATTTCCCTAAGTCACAGCACAAGCTTCTCCTCATTCTCTGTGACTACTTCTCCTGATGAAAGGAGCCAGGATTCTCACTTAGAAGAATTTCCTGAAGTAAAGTCAGGTTTGCATTAGACTCCACATTCGGCTATCTCTCCTTCTGAACCCAACAGAAATGCACAGAGATTTCACCAAAATGTGAAAGAGTGTGACTGCTCCCATCTTCCACTCCTGAGAACAACGTAGGCAGTAGAGGTGGCCAGGTTACATCTCTCCTGCCCACGAGCAAGTCTGGGAGTAGACACATAGCACTTCACTGGATCTGCTTAGCTAAGCTCCAAGATGGCACTTCTCAGCAACATGCTAATCCTGGTGTTTTGTTTGTGGTTAGCAGTATTCTTTAATGTACACATGGGGTGTTACTCAAAGAAAGCAGATTGCTTGGGGAAATCTAGAGGATGCTCTCTGCTAAATGAGGAATTTTTGCAACCATAAGAAAATGGATAGAGGAAGCAGAAAGGAAAGATAAGTTTACCCAACCTCAGCTGCAATGTCTACAGCCCTCTGATTTTGTTTTAAAGAAACCTCCTTAGCAGTTGGTGAGTTCACAAACATATACTGAGTTTGTTTTCTCTGTCCACATCCATCCTAGTGCAAGGCTATCACAGGGCAGATAATGACAGATAGAAAGATGCCAAGAGCAAAAAAGTACAGGTAGAGAACAAGCCGCTCCCCGGAGCTGGGGGCATAGTGGGAGACTCCCCGTGGAGCACAAGCTTCAGAGCCCCAGGGGATGCACAGATACCATCCCACTGGGGAGAGGAGCCTGTCAGATCCTTAGAGATGCTCAATGTTGTTATTCTCAACTTTTTATATAAACTCGCTATCTCAGGACAGCTCTAGAGAGACTGGCTCTATGCCTGCTTGCTTACCAGGTCAAATAACCAACACCCAATGCTCCTCCAAATTCCTAAGCATTTTTTGGGAGATTCATGGGATCAAAAGTCCCCGGCATGTCAGCTCTGCAGGACAGACGTCTGGGGGCCTAGGGAACTCTCCCTGCAGCTAGCTTCTGGTCATCAGCAGTGAGCAAAAGACAGCCATTGTCCCTATGGAGCTTAGAGTTCAGTGATCAGAGAGGCATTAGATACCATATTAAAAAGGAGTTTTAAATATTTCAAATTCACAGAGGTTTGCAAAAGAGAAAGGGGACCTGAGTCATGTAAATAGGGAGATCTGTCTATTCATCTATCTGATCGTTAACACACACACACACACACACACACACACACACACACACATGCATCCTATATAATAAAGAGGTAATATGGAAATTGACTATCACGCCCTCGTACAAGATGGCCACCCCCATGTAGTCACAAGATGGCCAGCAGGGGAGGGCAGTTGTGGGCGATCAGGCCAGCAGGGGAGGGCAGTTAGGGGCGACAAGGCCAGCAGGGGAGGGCAGTTAGGGGTGACCGGGCAGCAGGAGAGGGCAGTTGGAGGACACCAGGCCTGCAGGGGAGGGCAGTTGGGGGCAATCGGGCCAGCAGGAGAGCAGTTAGGCGTTGATCAGGCTGGCAGGGGAGTGGTTAGGGGGTGATCAGGCTGGCAGGCAGAAGCGGTTAGGGGCAATCAGGCAGGCAGGCAGGCGAGCAGTTGGGAGCCAGCAGTCCTGGATTGTGAGAGGGATGTCTGACTGCCAGTTTAGGCCCTATCCCACATCCCCCAAGGAGTCCCAGATTGGAGAGGGTGCAGGCTGGGCTGAGGGACACAGCCCCCCGCCCCAGTGCACAAATTTCGTGCACCGGGCTTCTAGTTTTACTATAAATACCCTGAGAACCTTGCTATCAGCCATAACATCTTTGGTTGTAAAGAACAGCTGTCTTAATTAATGGTGCTTTAGAGTAAGACTAGATGTCAGGGTTAGGAAGGCAAGATCTCAGACATCTAGCCAGGTCTCCTGGGAACTCAGGAGCCAGGGAAACTGAGCCTACAGAGACCTTAAAAACTATGGGAACTAGAAGTATCTCAGCTTTCCAGGGTGGCTCTTTCTACTCTTAACTCTTTGCACCCCAGCAGAAGGGCTGCACAGCTATCAATTATAATACTGAACATGTTCTATGTGTTAGACATTGTTATAAATGCTTTAAGTTTATTTGTACACAGAGGAGGATACTAAAGCATAGAAATTTAAATGACCTCCTAAGGTCACAGAGCCAAAATTTGAACATGGAGTCTCATTCCAGAACCCTCACTTTTAGACATTTACGTCCTTATTAGTTATTTAACTTTATTCTGTCTTTTTTCATTACCACCTGTCTCCTCCTCCACTCTGCATATCACACACACTCTCGTTTGTCTTCACAAGCCGGCCACAGACTTTGCTCTGTGTCTTTATGCTCCTGTTCCAACTAACAACTGACTTGAAATCACTGCATCTCAAGTCAAAATTTTCAGAAAGAGAAAATCTAATTGTCTCTATCAACAGTTCTTAAAGTAAATCATCTCCTCTTTCTATAATTTGGCTGCCAGCAGGTCAGATGCCTGTATTAGTTACCTATTTCTGTGTAACAAGTTACACCAAAAATGTAGTGACATAACTAGCTATTTATTATGCTTATGAAGTCTGTGGGTTAGGAATTAGAACAAGGCAGGCTAGGGACCATTTGCCTCTGCCTCACTATATCTGGGCCTCTTTAAGACTGAAGTCTGGGGGTTATAATACCTGAAGACTCACTCCCAGATCTGGATTGATGCTGAAAGGACTCAAACAGTCGGGGACAGGAACAACTGGGTCTCCTTGGACATCTCTATGTCTATATATCATCCCAAATGATCTCTGCAGGATGGTGGCCGCAGGGTAGCTAGACTCCATATATCTCAGAGCTTCTAAAGTATGTATCCTAAGAGAAAGAGCTGGGAACTCAGGGTTTGATTTTTTATGACCAAGCCCTGGAACTCAGGAGTCACTTCTGTTTTAGTCTCAGGCTCACCCAGACTCAGGGGAAGGCACCCTGCACCAAAAGTAGGAAAGGGGCAGTGACACTGACAGAGTGAGATCGGAAGCTGCTCATGGAAACACTCATCTATTTGACCATTTTTTCTATGGGTCTCCCTGGCCTCAAAGTTACAATCTGCATCTCCTTTAGAAACGATGCCATGATCACCTGGCCCAAATGCTAGAACTATTATTATTCCACCAGAAAATTAAATTGTCTGCTCTAACAACTGTATTACTGTCCAAATTTAGCTTTCAGCTCTCTTCCAATGTGGAGCCTTCAGACCATGAAGCAAAGGGGCTATTTATTTTCAGTGTGATATGGGTTTATTTTGAGGGAGAAATTGCTACATTATTGCACATGGAGAGTATAGATGATTCTGGGTGCTACTCTCCACCCCCACCCCTGACTATGTAGTATCCTTCCCAACCTTCTGGACAAGAATCAGAAAAGATAGCTCCTTCAGTTTGGGACTGAGCAAAGAAGATGCTGTCCTGAGAGGAATGGGACTCTATTCACCCCTCTTTTAAAATAATTAATTTGCATGTGTTTTACAGATATGATTGCAATATTTCTTTTATTGTTATAGTTCAATTGTAAATTCTTTCATAATAAATTATGGTTATGTTCCCTAATCTTCGGTATGGCAAGTACTTTGTATGATAATTCTTTTAGAGAATAAACAGTTATCAAGAGAGTACCGTTCCCTAAACACTAGGATCACACTGATTTTGAGGAGTTCTAAAATAATAATCAACTTTTCCCTCGAGGAGTTAATATTTGCTCTTAGATTTACAGAAGGCCTTAGGTGATTTGCTTCATTATTTGTTTTAAGCAAATCATCTTCTCAAAGAGATTATATTGGGATGCTGTTGTTTTCTTTCTTTTCTTTTCTTTTCTTTCTTTTTGAGAAGATAGAACCCTCTTTGGATTATAAGGTGCTATATTTTTCTCCATATTAAATTTGAAAACTAAAATCATTGACTCCAGTTAGGTAAAATGTGAACAGAAGCTTCTCTTTCAGGGCATTCCTCCCACATGCTCAGTAATACCCTACGCACAGAATTATGCAGATTTGCAGCAAGGCCCTTCTCTTCTCTCTCCAACACCTCAAGCATGCTCTTCAATGATCCCAAAAGATAGCTGTTGTTTTTTACAAGATCTATCAAATTGATAAACTTCTAGCAAGACTGTCAGGGAAAACTAGAGAAGACACACATTACCAGTTGCAGGAATAAGAGAGGGAGTACCTCTATAGATTCTAAATTATTAATGGGATTATATGGATAATGAAAATTTCATTCCAATAAATTTTAGTAAATGAAATGAATAAATCCCACCCAGTGGGGGACCTGCAGGAGGCAGTCAGTCACTGATTCTCTCTCATTGTTGATGTTTCTATCTCTCATTCCTCTCCCTTCCTCTCTGAAATCAATAAAAATATGTACAAAATAAAAAAGGAAAAAATGGATAAATTTCTTTGATGATACAATAAAAAAATCACCAAAAAATAAATATTAACTTGAATAATCCTAAATAAATTAAACTTGTAGTTTAAAAAAATCTCCATGTGGTTCAAGGTGGGCACTTGAATTATCGGAGGGAACACCTTGTAAAGTATATGATTATCTAACTGCTGTGTTGTACACATGAAAAAAAAATCTCCTCTACAACAAAAACTGCAGGCTTAGATGGCTTCATTAATGAATTCTACCAAAAAACGTAAAAGAGATTATAGCAACTCTATAAAAATTTTTTCAGAAAATTAAAATTAATTCTATGACGTTAAATTACTCTGACATCAAAACTGGAAAAGACATTACTCGAAAACTACAGGTCAATGTCTTTCATAAATATAGACACAATAATCAGCAACAATAATCAATCTAACCCAATATATAAAAGGGAAAATACATATCATGACCAAGTGAAGCATTATATCTCAAAAATGCAAAACTAATTCAAACCAAAAATAAATCAATGAAATTCACCATATCTATAGACTAAAGAGAAAATAGATGCAGAAAAAGTCTGACAAAATTTATCATCTGTTCATGACAAAAACTTTCTGCAAATTAATAATAAGAAAACTTCATCAATATGATAAAGAATATCTAAAAAGATTATATAACCAACATTATACATAACTAGTGGCCAGGTGCATGAAATTTCGTGCATGGGGTGGGGGGGTGTCCCTCAGCCCGGCCTGCACCCTCTCCAATCTGGGACCCCTTGGGGGATGTCCACAGGGATCGGGCCTAAACCAGCAGTTGGACATCCTTCTCACAATCCGAGACCGCTGGCTCCTAACCACTCTGCCTGCCAGCCTGCTCTCCCCCAACTGCCCCCCTGCCAGCCTGATTGCCCCCAACTTCCCCCCCCTGCTAGCCTGATCGCCCCCAACTGCCCCCTCTGCCGGCCTGCTTGCCCCCAACTGCCCCCCACTGCTGGTCTGCTTACCCCCAACTGTCGCCCCCGCCAGCCTGCTCGCCCCCAACTGCCCCCCACTGCTGGCCTACTCACCTCCAACTGCCCCCCCTGCTGGCCTGTTCACCCTCAACTGACCCCCTGCTGGTCTGATCACCCCCAACTGCCCTCCCCTCCTGGCCTGATCGCCCCTAACCACCTCTGCCTCGGCCCTGCCACCATGGCTTTGTCCAGAAGGACGTCCAGAAGGTCTTCTGGTCTAATTAGCATATTACCCTTTTATTAGTATAGAATAGAGGCCTGGTGCACAGGTGGGGGCTGGCTGGTCTGCTCTGAAGGGGGTCCTGGATTAGGGTGAGGGTCCCCTTGAGGGGCAGTGCCAGCCTGGGCGAGGGGCCTGGGGCTGTTTGCAGGCCATCCACGCCCCCATTGGGTGGGTGTCCCCGCTGGGGTGCTTGGCCAGCCTGAGTGAGGGGCTGAGGACCATTTTTAGGCTGGCCACACCCCCATCAGGGTTGGGGTCCCTGCTGGGGGCTGTGCCGGCCTGGGCGAGGGGCTGATGGCCGTTTTCAGGCTGGCCATGCCCCCACTGGGGTGAGGGTCCCCGCTGGGGGGCATGGCTGGCCTGGGAGAAGGGTTGAGGGCCATTTGGGGGCAGTTTGCAGGCTGGACAAGCCCCCAGCTTTGTCTGGAAGGACATCCGGAAGGTTTCCGGAAGGTCTCCTGGTCTAATTAGCATATTACTCTTTTATTAGTATAGATAGAGAGAGACTAAATGTGTTTCCCCTAAGATATAGAACAAAGCAAAGATATCCCCTCTCACAACTTCTATTCAAAATTATAATGAAGGTTTTAGCCAGTGCAACAAAGAATGAAAAGTAAGAAAATGCCCCCAGAATTGAAAGAAAAAAAACAACTATCTTTTTTTACATATAACATGATTGTTGCATAGATAATCTCAAAGAAACTATGACAAAACTACTAAAATGATTAAGCAGATTTGGCAAAGTTGCAGGATATAGACCAAATGTTCAAAATCAATCATAAGTTTATATATAAACAATTGAAAATTGAAATAAAATACAATTTATAATAATTCCAAAAATATGAAGTACTTTAATAAAAATCTTACAAAATATGTACAAGATCTATCCATTGAAAACTATAAAACACTAATGAAAGAAATAAAAGGAGACATAAATAAATGGAGAGATATACCATTTTAACATACTGGAAAGCTCAATATTGTTAAGATGTCAATTCTCTCAAAACTCATCTATAAAGATTCGCAACCATATGTAAAATAGACAACATAGTATTAAATAACCAATGGGTCAAAGAATAAATCACAAGGAAATTAGAAAATACTTTGAGATAAATATAAATGAAGATATAATATATAAAAACTTATGGTATAAAAGTAAAGAAGTTCTTAGAGAAAAATTTATACTGTAAACACCTACATCAAAAAAGAAGGAAGATCTTAAGTCAATAATGTAATCTTCCATGTTAAAACACTGGGGAAAAAAAAAGAATGTCAAGTTCAGAGAAGCAGAAGAAAGGAAATTATATAGATTATAGTGGTAATTAATAAAATGGAGAATATAAAAATAAAAACTACATATATGTGGGATGATGGCACTATTCTATATCTTTATTTTGGTAGTGGTTAAACAACTATATGTTTGTCAAAACTCCTAGAAATTGCCCTGACTGGTTTGGCTCAGTGGATACAGCGTCAGCCTGCAGACTGAAAGGTTCGATTCCAGTCAAGGGCATGTATCTTGGTTGCAGATACATCCCCAGTAGGAGGTGTGCAGGAGGCAGCTGATCGATGTTTCTCTCTCATCGATGTTTCTAACTTTCTATCCCTCTCCCTTCCTCTCTGTAAAAAATCAATAAAGCATATTTAAAAAAAAAACTCCTAGGATTTTACATTAAAAATTGTGAATTTAACTACAGGTAAATTCTACCTTAAAATGAAAAAAAAAATGAAGCAATTAGACATTTATAAAATGTTTTCAAAAATATTTTATTTTCAATGTTTTTATAATTCAATGACCTCTGATTTTATCAAATAAAAACATTCATGACATAACTCAGACTTGTGTTCTAAGTTTTGACTTTGAATATTTTATTAGGTCACCCTGATCTAATACCATCAAAATGAGCTGCTGAGTTTTTATGATGTTAGACCACAAAGGTAGAATGGAGAAATGGTAACCTTTTTCCACACAGTGGAACGTGATTGTGCTGTTGACCAAGATGCTCACTTTCATCTAACTTCCTTTGGGGTCTATGGGTTTAGAGAGCTCCTGCTTTGTTCCTCTTCACCCCTTAATATTTTAAACATACTTACGATGTTGAAATCAACAAACAAAGGATAACTGAACATATACACATAATGCATATGTGCTTCCTGCAACATAATTATAGTTCAACTACTAAGGTTGATACTTTCAGAGGATACTATCCTAGTGGGTAGAAATGTCCAGAGGTAGAAATATAGAATATATGAAGATGTGTTCCTAGGTCTGGTATTTTCAAAATAAAAATAAAAATATTTTCATATCCAATGTTACAGGTTTTTTACTTTATCTTTTTAGGTCAAAATTAATGTAAGTTTAATGAGAAAAAATAAATTTATAATCTCACTAAACTGTAATTTACATATGTGACTATCTATTTACTATTTTCATCTGAACAAATCATTCAACAATAGAATTTCAAAAATGGAAGAGATTTCCCCTAAATAATCCTTGCCCTTTATATATGAGAAATCTGAGATTCAGAGAAAATAATACAGTTGGCAAAGACTATGCAAATAGTTAATGATAGAATTGGCACTAAAAATTCAAGTCACTAGATTCTGTAAGAGTTTTAAATTATAGTTTAAAAACTAATACTAGTTATCTTTAACATAGAGAAGAAATGTCTTTATTATCAAACTTATAAGTTATTTTAGCAGATAATTTAAGGCCATCTTTATAGAAACAATAAGATAAATTCAGTGCAGTAATCTATACTAATAAAAGGGTAATATGCTAATTAGGCTGTGAGACCTTCCAGACAAAACCATGGTGGCGGGGCTGAGGCAGAGGTGGTTAGAGGTAATCAGGCCAGGAGGGGAGGGCAATTGGGGGTGATCAGGCTGGGAGAGGGGCAGTTGGGGGTGAGCAGGCCGGCAGGGGGGCAGTTGGGGCCAATCAGGCTGGCAGGCAGAGTGTTTAAGGGCGATCAGGCAGGCAGGCAGGTGAGTGGTTAGGAGCCAGCAGTACTGGATTGCGAGAGGGCTGTTGGACATCCCCCAAGTGGTCCCAGATTGAAGAGGGTGCAGGCCGGGCTGAGAGACACCCTCCCCCTCGCCCCCCCGCACAAATTTCGTGCACTGGGCCACTAGTATGTAAATAAAGGGTAAAAAACGTGATTGTGGAAACACAAGATATAGTTTATATTATCCAAATTAATGGACATTTTCCTGAACAACCTTTTACTTTTCCATTTTCAAATTTACTACAGTGGTTTAAAATGCATAGAATTCACTATAGAATACTATGTCCAATTTTGAATTTTAAATAATCATTAGTGTAGACACCTTTAAGTCAAGCATCCTTGGAGAATTGATAAGAAAACAAAGTAACCCAGTTCATTTCTAAATGATTCATGTAATTAAAGTTTTACAGAATTGAACATGAATTGTTCGTTTCTGTATCCTGGAGCACACATGGTGGGAAACTTTTAGTCATAAAGCATGTCTGTCTCAAGGATGTAAATGCCTCTGACATTGCTGGATGATTGTGTCATTGAGGGAATGGGCACCATCTGTCCCTGCTTAGTTGTGCTGAGAATGTTGACCTGACAGCACAGGGTGAAACTGGAGATGCCTGAAGGAGTATCCCCATTCCTTCTTAACCTAGTAATATGTTATCTGAAGTGCTGCAAAGCCATATGAGTTTAGGTCTGTGGAATGAAGACAGTAGAATTATTGTCAGTCTGTAGAAGATTAATTATGGGAGTTTAGAAAGGGAAAGAATTACACAGAAGCTATCTGGGTTCAGAACTAATAACCTTTTCCAGCTGTCATACAGAAGTAAAGGGGGGAAGCAGATTATTTGCTGAGGATCTAATTGAGACTGCTGAGTTAGAGACCTGGGTTAGAGAACACAGATGAGGGTAAAAACAGGCTACAGTGAGATGAGGGTGTTATATAATTAGATTACAACAATATTCCATTTAATTCCCAATAAACTTGGAAGGATAGCTTTGTAATCATAATTCACCCTTTAAAAAATAAATTTATTGGGGTGACATTGCTTAATAGGATCATATAGGTTTCAATTGTACATTTTTATGACACATGATCTGTATATTGCATTGTGTACCCACCACCCAACGTCAAATCATCTTCCTTTCATTTTGGTCTATTATAGTAAAAGAACAGAAGAGAAGCAGACACAAATGTCAGCCAATTGCAAGGGTTTTATTTCCTTTGACCCACATGTCTGATTTTATAAGTAGTCTATTATCTCCACTTATACTGAATACGTGTACCTAATTAACTCATCATATTACTCATCCTGAAACATTCTCTTCCTCTCTCCTTCTGTGCTCTCACTTTCTATTAATGGAACTAGCATCACCTCAGCTCCAAAGCTTGGAATGATTTTAGCCCTCCCACCCATGATTTGCTTAGTGATTGAGTCTACTACCAAATATATCTCTAATTTGTTCTCTTTGTTTCAATATTGCAATCACAATTCAACCCTACATTTCTTACCATGTGTTTATTTTCTAAATATTCAAGCTGGATTTCCTTTCTCCAATCTTCCCTCCACAGTCTGATTTATTATTCATTTTCCTAGAAACAAACTCTAGTCACATTTCTACCATGTAAATCTTTGGTTATGCCAGATGATCTGTTAGATAAAGCCCAAATGTAAGTAGGCAATCATGGTTTCTTGTGTTATGACTCTATATTCCCTCTTTTCCTCTTTCATGTTCCCTGCTCTGAGTTTCTTTGTCTCTGTAACTTATCTGAGATGTTTCTTCTGCCTGGAATGGCCACTCACTTTCTATTTCTCCTTTAAGACCTAGATAAAATTTTGCATCCTACACAGAACTTTCTTGGGTTATACAATTATGAACAATTTTTGCCACTTGAATGTTCACAGAATGGGCTGACAGATACCACCTATGAATATTATGAGGACTCGATATTGAAATCATAGTATTGTTGGTCAATACAAATATCTTTGCAATTCAGATCATCATGTTAAAAAACAAAAAAAAGATAATATGGCCAGTACAACTCCCTATCCTAAAATACTTCGAAAGGAAGATTTTGAAAAATATAGATTAGTGAGCCTTCTCCCTATATTTGGAAGTTTGGTTGAATCCATCATGATAATTTTAAAAAAGCTCCATTGAACATTTAAGCATGAAAAAATATGAAAAAGAGGAACATGTTTTTAAAGGAAAAATATTTGAATAATCCACTGGGATTTATTTAAAAGGATAGATAACCACTAAAGTGTTGTGGGACTCTGCGGTATGATTGTTAGACTTCTGTGGCAAAGAAATGTCTGTTTCCTATCATTCCATGTCTCATATTCTGTAACAATTCACGTTTTTCACAGTTCTCTAAATAATCCATGCCCTTTTATATCTCCATACCTGTTCATCCTTTTCTTGGTTCTTTAAGCTAGATTAAATGTTACCTTATTTTTGAAACCTTCCCCCAAAGCAACAAAATAAATTCACATTCCTCTTCAACCTCCTGACATTTTGGCCCTTTTTCAATTATGATAGCACTCACAATGGTGCCCTAATTACTTTTTTACACATACACCTACTTATGGGTAAATCCCTGTACTAGAGGGACTTAGCTGTTATTCACTCTTCATATCACAGAATCCAGCAAAGTATAATATTGAATAAATAAAAGAATAAAATTGATAAACATATGCTAGGAACTACTAAACCCAAGTTGCAAAAGAAATTGAGATTCAGAACTTAAATTACTTGCTCCTATCCAGCTCACTAATTGGTAAGAAAGCTAATATTCAAGTTTGGTTTTCTTACTCCAAAGCTAAAGCTTATTTCCCAAATTCACTCACATGACCTTCTTTGCTAAACCCTTGAATATTTAAGCAGGTAACACTCTTGGAGCTCCACTAGCTAGGTTTTTTTAAAGGAAGAGGCATACTTCTTTGCACAGAGGCAGAACTGGAATGAGCCTTAAATACATATAACTACATAAAACAATTTATTTATGTGCATGGCACATTCATAAAAGATTAAGGTAAAACAAAATATATTAAAACAATTCTTGCCCTAGCCGGTTTGGCTCAGTGGATAGAGCGTCGACCTGTGGACTGAAGGGTCCTGGGTTCAATTCCGGTCAAGGGCACATGCCCAGGTTCCTGGCTTGATCCCTAGTGGGGGGCATGCAAGAAGCAGCTGATCAATGATTCTCTCTCATCATTAATGTTTCTATCTCTCTCTCCTCCCTTTCTCTCCAAAATCAATAAAAATAAAATTATTTTTAAAAACACACAATTCTTAATTTGAGAAAGCCATGCTCTTCTTCATCTACCCTTCATGTGACTATCAAAGATAGACAATTGGACTCCATGTATCTAGGTCTGAAACAATATATGATTCAAACAGATTTCGGCCTGATAAACGAATGTGCCATGCCCCTCAGGGTTTGTGGTACTAAGAGGGCATGAATTGATTAATGTGGCCTGCTAACTATACAGTTTATTATTTTAGTCAGGCAAAAGAACTATGTGATTAGAAAACAAATCCATTATTTCAGGTTACTTGAGATTGTTTTAAGTGCTTTTAAACAGGGAAATTGCAGTCAAATCTCATGTCCATATTGTAAATGGATTAGCCGCGTATCCCACTTCACAATTGATTCCAGCTGTGTCTACAGACTTGGCCATTGAGCAATTCCAAGAAATATTTCTACCCATCAACACTACCTTCTCAATGGCAGGACTGTTGGCAGAGATAAGAAAAATTGGTTATTCTGTTTATACCAGAACTGAGGTAAAACATTCTAAGTTTGACAAAGATAGAAGAAGAGGATATTTCTAAAGGAAACATTCGCAAAGACATGACCTCTTCTGTCATTTGGTTTCTTTTTCTAGCAAAACATATGACATTGGCTACTTTGGGGAATGTGAGTTCATTCTCTGTGGATCATTGGTCTGATGCATCGTAGCCACATGTGCATTGTTGTCTCACGTTCTCCTTACGCATTCTTTTTCTGTACTGATTTTTAAAATACATTTTTATTGATCTCAGAGAGAGGAAGGGAGAGGGAGAGATAGAAACATCAATGATGAGAGAGAACCATCGATCGGCTGCCTCCTGCACTCCTCCTGCTGGGGATCGTGCCCTGACCAGGAATAGAACCCTAACCTCCTGGTTCATGGGTCGATGCTCAACCACTGAACCACATCAGCCGTAATTAAAAAAAACACAATAACATTATGCAATTTGCTGTCAATTTATGCAGAACTGTTCAAGTGTGACGTTATTTTGGTCAAAACTAGATTGCAAAAATTCAAAAGCCCTAACCTGAGATTATTCGACTTTACAAATTACTAGATTTACATATTAATAACTCTTAGGACATTTTTCTTTTCACCAGATCTAATTGTAACCAGAATTTATGGCTTGGAATCTTTTAAAATCCAAACTCAATGGCCAAGTGCTTAAAGCCTGGAGCCTTTCCACACTGGCATAGAGACCCTCCCTCAGTATCCACAAATCTAAAAGGTGGGGGCTTTGTACCGCATGAGATAGTGCTCAACACACTATTTAACAATATATACTCATACGTTCTCAGCAGACTCTACTGCCAAATGTTGGCCATGAGAGAGTATTTATGGCCCATTGATTCAAAATGTGTTCACTTTTCTATTACATTCATCTTTATCAAGATACACACATAAAATTCAAAAAAATCAAAAGTTTTCTCCTTTTGATTTTTTTGCCAATTTCCATAGTATTGATGAATTGTAAAAGAAAAAAATGTGTAATCTGCTTTGTGTCTCTATGTATGTATAAGTTTTGGGTGTCTTACCTCCTCTGAAGTAACAAGATTTCCTGCAGAGGCAAGAAAGTTGGTATAGATATTAATTCAGTCAAAACATGCTTATTCCCTTGGCAGCTGGGAAAAGTAAGGTTGGTGGAATATTTCTCAACTCACTGAAGAGAGTTTATATTTGCACACACATGCTTAATGGTCAATTAAAGAGCCACCCCATAGGCTGTCGGGGGTTGGGTTTAAATTCAAAACTCTCTTGACCCTACTTAACGGCAAAACAAATGACAGTATGTTTCTCATTGAAGATCTCTTTTCAACAAAGGCATCTGCAATGCATACTGGTAGTTTTCTTGGGCAATGCTTAAACTGAAACTAGGGAAGAAAGTCTCCAGCCACAGTAGAGCTGAGCAGAGAGGCAGGGCCAAGTCTGAGAGGACTGAAGTGGAAATTGTATTCCTCAAAAATTTCTCTATATTAAATTTAATTCTAGAAATACTTTTGAATGACTATTCTGTGAAAGGTACAGTAAAACTTGCCTCAGGGAATTCTCGGATGTAAATTCCGTTCCTGTGGCCTTATATTAATAAGGAAGGCTAAGCAAGTTCACAGATGAAATAACAAAGTGGTAAGTGATACCTGCATAGGTGAGGTACCAACAACTGCTGTGGAGTTCAGAGATCAAAGGGAGATCACATTTACCTGGTATATGCATAGATAAGAAAAGGCTTTCTGGAATACATTCATGTAAGATGGAATTAAGAGAGAAGAAGATTTGGGTAGGTTGAGTGAGGGTTGATTTTCTAGGTAGAGAGAAAACAAGAACAATACATGACCAGGAGGACAGAGGCATGAGACAAGTCTGGGGAACATCACATAATTGGAATTATTTGAGAACTTAACATTCGATTTGGGAGCTATTATTAGAACAAATTTGGGGAGTCACGTTGAAAACAGCTTCAAAAACTGTAAAGGATTTTTTCCTGTTTCTGGAATCCTCAAAGAGTTCTTCAGTGGGGAGTTGGTTCTTCTTTATTTTGTTGTTAAATAAGGGCAGAGAACTTAGAATTATTCCATAGTTTTAAGCTACAATCTTTGGAAGGGCTCATTAATATGAACCATCTATAAGACAAGATAGATTTGGAGGGTGCATCAGCAGCTAATTAGGACTTATTATAGTCATATAGGCAGGGGATAATCTTGGTCCCAAATTGATCCCTCTTCCATTTGACAATAATAATCATAACAACTATGTATTGAGTGAAGTATTTACTATGTGACAAGTGCTTTACTTATTTTATTTAATTCTTACAAGTGCCCTATGATTTTATAGATGAAGTAACTAACACCCTAAATCTATGCAAATCTATCTAAATCTTTAAGAAGCCAGGTGAAATTGACTCCATGTATTTGACTTCTACTCTCTCCTGCCTCCCATGTGGACACCAAACAACTCTCTTCCCCCACTATTGTCCAAACAGGGCCTTACAAGAGCCTCACTTACCCACCTCCTCCTGCCACCAGCACGTCTGCTGTTGGTAAGGCCTGTGGGTGTTACTGGTTCTCCAGCTCTCCGTGTCTAAAACTACTTAAGAGAATGGACTGCATTCCAACATGGGTATAGCATGGGATCTGGGAGCAAGCTGCAAGGTTCCAGTGCTGTCCCTGCCACATACCAGGCATGTGATTGTGGGAAAATTCCCCTCTGCTTCTTGGTTCACCCATGAAACAGGGTCATATGGGTATCACCCTTGCAGGTTTGTTTTGAGGATTAAATGAGGTAATATATGTAAAGCACATAAAATTTTATCTGGTAAATAGTGGATACTCAACAAAGGTTAATTATTTTTTCAACCAAACAGGTCTCAGCCCCACAGTGCTACAAAGGGGGAATTGGAGCAAATACCACAGAAAACTGATTCCATTGGGGGTGGAGGGTACCATGGTTCTCCTATTTGTATCTCCCTTTCTCTGTCTTTCTATTCTGTTATTTCTAAGCAAGCACAGTCCCTGATAGAACAAATAACCTTCCAAGAAACCCACAGACACTCAAAGGCAAAGCATCTAAAAATATGGCTCTTTTTCAGTCCTCTCACAAGGAGATTATAAATCATTTCAGAATAAAAAATAAAGTTCAGTTGTAATTACTAAAAAAGTAGGACACAATTATGTTTTAGAAACCATTTTTGTATTATGCAAAACTTTCATCTGTTCTTTTTAAAATGGCAGAAATATCCTTTTTTTTTGCAGATGCTCAGCTTTGTACTAACCAGATAAGAAACACATGGTGATGTCAACAAGGTAAATAAACGGAGGAGGAAGAATAGACTGAGGGTTAGTCTGGCAGCTGGATTCTCACGTATCTTATTTTAGATGACCCTTAAATTCTCTTCTTTCAATAGCATTTGCAAGTCTTTTGGATTAGTGTCAGAGGACAAATACAACATTTTAATCTATATTTATGTTCCAAAAGTCTCTTGGGAGGGAGCCCTCAAAACTTTAAACTAGTCTACACTATTTAAGGTAAGCTGGCTATTTGTGCCTCTTTTTGCTCAGATCTGCTCCAGCCCTGCCCTTCCTCTGCTCTGTGTTTAGGAAACCATATTTCCTAGGCTCCTTGGTCCTCTGGCATGTACTAGTAGATGGGCTATGCCAATGGGAGGCAATGATGGAAGACTGGAGGGCAGACTAAGGAGTGGGACCAGGGCATTTCTCTCCTCCTCATTGTCTCCAGTGACATTGCTGGCATTGACTGCGTCTCCTCTCTGATTCCAGCTCCCACCAGACAGCCTCTCACTCTGGGTTCCAGCATCCACTGCATAGTCCCAGCTTCCAGGCTCAAGTAACACCACCTCCCTGTGTCCCTCTAGCCCAGTGGTCGGCAAACTCATTAGTCAACAGAGCCAAATATCAACAGTACAACGATTGAAATTTCTTTTGAGAGCCAAATTTTTTAAACTTAAACTTCTTCTAACACCACTTCTTCAAAATAGACTCGCCCAGGCCATGGTATTTTGTGGAAGAGCCACACTCAAGGGGCCAAAGAGCCGCATGTAGCTCATGAGCTGCAGTTTGCCGACCACTGCTCTAGCCCAAGGGTCTGGTAGATTTCTGCTGTGGTTAGTCTCTAGGCACTTACCATCTCCTGTTGGGCTCCTTGATCCTTATATCACCCATGTAAATGGTGTCCAGTATGAAATTCCCTCTGTTTGAAATGTTCACATTGACTTCTGTGTTCCCTGACTTTGACTGATGATACTGTATAACCCTTTAATCCAGATGTTGTTGGTCAGGGTGTCCTCTGCCACAGTGTGAAGTAGGCATCAGCTTTCCAATATTTCCTCCCTCTGATTCTGCATCCACATCCCAGCTTAGTGCGTCCAATCAGAGTCCCAGGGGCTTCCGTGTATCACATACTGATACCCCTCTTCTTCCTTCCCAGCCTGTGCCATTTCAGAGGACACCTTGACAAATCATCAGAAAGTTAACCCATTATCTTAGTATCTGACATCTTTATGTAGAACCCTTCCCAGGATTATTTAATTAAAACCAACACTTCCCCCCAAAGCAAGAACCCTCCAGCATAGTCTATATTTTTCAGTAGCATTTTTGCTATCTTAATTTCCCTTGCTCCAAATGTCATGGTAGAATTTAAATCCATCCTCACTGTTATTCTATAAACAATTAGTTGTCACTAGCAGTTAATCTTCATAATGGTTCCTGCATTTTTCTTTTTTCATCACTGCCACGCTCAGGCCCACATCACCTGGGTAATTTCGTGAGGCTCACCTGGACTTGATTATTTACCCCTAAGTTTTTAACCAGCTCTCATCAACCCCATGTAAAGTTCAATCAATGTTAACACCATTTTCATAGTTCTTGATCATAAGCTTCAATTGTTCTTCTTATATAAGACAGTTCAAATTTAGCTTGACATTCAAGACTCCCAAGATCATCCAAAATATACATTCTCAACAGTTCTTTCCCTTCACAATATGTAAAACCTCTTCTCTGTTCATTCTGAATCTTTCAAGTTCGACTGTTTATGATTTGCTTTTCTGGACTATGATCCCCACAGCACGCATAATAGTCAGTGAGCAATATACTTGATTTTTTAAAACCTCACCACCACCCCTCCCTTCCCTGAGTATTTACAAATTCGAAAGGTTGTTGTAGTGTCCTGTAGCTCTCTGAAGATTTAGAATCTGGTCTTGGCCTGCCTTGAATCTTTTGGGTTCCTGAGAGAATGAATTAGGTCTAATGAAGAAGGAGGCATGCATGGAGGGAACTGGATTTGAATTAGAGACTCTTTAGACCAGGAGATAGATGTCCCTTAAAAAAATTAGACTTGGGGAAAACCACTCTGGTCTATACAGGTCCCACGAGCTACTTCAGAAACAAGTGGACCTTGTAGCTGAAATGAGGCTGAGTTGGAATCTGCCCAGACTGCCTTATAATCAGGCAATGGCTCTGATACTTACTAGTAGGACCATGACAATATTGGGCTTTGGTGCTACTGATATGTATAAGAACTTCCCAAAGGACAAGCAAGCCAGCTGTTGCTATTTATGAGACCACTATAAAATGATCAAAAAAGAAAATATGTGCTTGAACAGTTTAATATTATCCATAAACACTCTGTTAATTCATCACTGCTAATGAGAGCTTCCAAAATAGTTCCTAAATCTTTGGCTGAACATCTGTGCTAAATGTGGGTGGTTATGTTAGTAGCAAATAAACTCAGTTTTTGCTAATTTACTGCCATGAGTTAAAATTTATAACACAATTCTTTTATTAAAAATGACTTAAGGTGCTGAAAGCATAGAACATAACTTTATGTGAAGAAATCATATCATGTTTTTAATTATAGTATTTTTTATAAAATGCAGTGTTCTAAGAATTAGTGTAAAATATTTTAGATGAAAAATGATAGAAATCCTGTAAATCCTGAAAAGATGAGTGAAAACCTGTAATCATTTGCCTGTAACCAATGGCACCTAGAGATGACACAGCTAATTTTGGTTTTCTTCGGGAAGAAGGCTTTCCTTGGCATTCATCATTTTTCCAGCTCATGCTGCCTGCTCCTTTATTTCCCAAAACATCTGGAGCACTGGAGGGGAATAAGAATAAAGCAGCTGGATCTTTTACTTTGTTTATGAACTCAAAACTGAATGATTGTAAACTTCCATATTTCTTACAGATGTCTTCAGAACACACCACCCCAAAATCATTGGCTTCTTCACTGTCTTTGTGAACTCATTCAACCCTGTTGGGGAGTGCAAAGGATGAGAGGGGCAAAGTACCCAATGTGATGAACTTGACTCTTCATTGTGCAGATCAGTAGAGGTTTGGTGGATTCCCTTTCTTCTAATTTCAGAGGATATGTTTTTATTGATTTTAGAGAGCGAAAGGGAGAGAGAGGGGGGTAGAGAAATATTGATGTGAGAGAGAGACATTTATTGATTGCTTCTAGTTCATGCCCCGACCGGGGATTGAACCCACGACCTAGGTATGTGCCCTGACTGGTGCATGGGATGATTCTCCACCGACTGAGCCACCTGGCGAAGGCAGGACAGTATATCTTTAAGTCTGATCATTTACTTGATATTGAGCTATCTAAAGAATAAGTCTGTTTAAACTTAAACTATCTGAGATACAATCATTGACAAGTTTAAGTTATTTCCACAACTTCCACCAAACCCCTCATCCCAGGAGTGGAGGCTCATGAGAACCATTGGATTAGTTATAGAACATTAATAAGCTAATTTCCGTTCTTTCTGGATAGCACTAAGGAAATTTATGTTTCTCCTACATGAGTCACTGACTCTGGTACAGACTGGTTAGTGTTTCTGGAGGCAAGTTAGCAGCAGTATATTTTAAAAGCTTTCCTTTTCTGGTATTTGTCCCAAGAAAATAATTAAGGAGCTATGTGACCACCTACTCATAAGACCTTTCTTCACCATCATTTATAACATTGAAAACATGGAAACAAGAGGTGTCATGATGTGACAGACATTCCCTAGCAGAGAGGTCATTGCAAGACAAGTACCTAGTTAATGTGTAGAGGAATGAATGATAATTGGGTATATTTGGCATGGTAGGGCCATCTTTATGTGTTTTTGATGGGTGAAGTCAGGTAGAGAATAGTATAAAGCTAATGCCTGATCCAGTCACCTGAGGGTACCTGGGTGAGGATCTTGAGAAAAAACAAACAAACACAGGTGAGCCAAAAACTGATTACTGAGAGCTCTAATGGTGGAGCTTACCAGTTTGGGAGAGATGTGTCCATAATCTAGGAAAGCCACCTTCTTTCCTGTATACCACGGAATTTCTATGGGGAGTGGAAATAGTGAGGCAAATGAGTCATACTGAAGATTGCCCAGGCTGTGCACCAAGGTGAGTCCTCTGGCTTAAGTCAAAAGGCTTGGAATTCTTGGACACATCATATAGAACACTGTGGAGCAAGGAAAGACCAGGGTTCCATAAACTATGGGCACATGGCAGATTGAAAGTGTCATAATTTTAATATTAGAGAACCACAGACTGTTAATTTTGAAGACAGGTGTTTATGTGTATATTTTTGTCTGTTATTTGGGTGGGGTGCAGAGGTTGGAGGGGAGGTTGTCTACTGGTGTGTATAAAAACCCATATGAAAGAATAAATACCAATGCCTTAAGCATAGTTGTTGGATGGGTAAGATTCTTATTATTTTAAATGTTCTTCTTTTGTCTATATTTTCTGATATCAAGTATTGAGTTTTTATCAACAAAAAGAAACTTCATTTTAGAAAACATAATCTTAACTGAAATTCCATTTAATGGTGATATTGCTGATATTTAACTTTTTTTCCATATTTAATAAAAGCAGGCACTTTGTAACTCACGCCTTATCCAAAATGAATACAATTTCATATATCCTTTGACAAGATTCACAATTGCAATGATCTGTTCTTCAGCTCAGATGAATATCTCCATTCAATGAATATGGCAGGGAAAATTCACAGAATTTTCTATAAAACAATATGCTGAGAGTTGAAACATAAAATATTGTTCAGATCATTAAAGTTTTATTATTTGGAGCTTGTGTCATACTGCCAAACTGGTGACAAAATGCGAAGATTAAATCAGATTCGTAGACAGTACTATCAATGCTGGGCTATAAATGACCTATAGCTTTTTCAAGACATTAAGTTGTTGGCAATCAACCAAGTTCCGATACAAGCAAAGCAATGAATGTAAATTAAAGAACTTCTATTCATGATACAATTTAATTATGAGTCCTTCTTTTCTGTATTCTCAAAAATGTAAAGGGGAGTTTAACATTCATTTATCAACTATAAATACAGTGAAGTTTTCTCTGCAGACCTACTGGAGAATGGAAACACCTTCATGCACACAATGACTTCATTCTTTTATTTCTCCATTACCATATAACTACCAGGATTTGCTGTATCCTATGATTTCACTGCATTGGGAGCTAATTAGTGGAATCCCTATGGATTAGTGATACAATCAAAATAACTATATTGAAATAATCCTCAAATGGAATTACACAATTAAGACATTTTACAACCAAAGAGACTTGAAAGATCAACTAACCCACATCTGTCATTTTACAGTCATAGAAACCACTGGAGACCTAGCTAGAACAAGGGTCAAAAAGCTAATGATAAG
Organism: Plecotus auritus; assembly: GCF_963455305.1. Lineage (NCBI taxonomy): Eukaryota > Metazoa > Chordata > Mammalia > Chiroptera > Vespertilionidae > Plecotus > Plecotus auritus. The sequence continues at coordinate 40,674,031 of NC_137776.1, forward strand.
CAATGCCAACACTAGAATGAAGACCTTTTGTTTCTTTAACATGTACATCATTTTTAAAACTTCAACTTTAAAAAGGTGCAAGGAAACTTGCATCTTAACCTAGTTTCAATTTATTTTGCATTCAAAGATAAGAGGAACCATTCTTCATCCCCTCATGATTTCATTATAAAATGATTTTTCCCAATAAACTTCCTAGTATATATTTTTATTCATGATTCAATTAATAACTTGGGTTCTCACGTGTGTCAGGCATTATTTTGATTGCACGTTTAAGTAATGGGCCAGGGTTCTCCAGAGAAACAGTACCAACAGAATACATACATATACAGAGAGAAACATTTAAGGAATCGGTTGTGGAAGCTTGGCAAGTCCTCAATGTGATGGAATAGGCCAGTGGCTGCAGACTCAGGACAGAGTGGCAATTCAAGTTCACAGACAGTTGTCTGGCAGAATTCCTTCTAGCTTGGAGGGGTCAGTCTTTGTTTATATAAGGCCTTCAACTGATTGGAAGAGAACCATCAACATTAGGGAGAGTAATCTGCTTTACTCAAAACCCACAGGTTTAAATATTAATCTTACCTAGAAAATACGTTCATGGAAACATTCAGAATGTTTGACCAAATACTTGGATACTATGGTCCAGTCAAGTTGACACATAAAATTAACTATTACAAGCAAGGCTATTAATTAGGTCAGCAGCTGTCTTCAAATTAAAATCAGGTTTGGCTTTAAAACACAAGAACAAGTTTCTGATTCCTTTATCACTGATGATGCCTTACTGGATGACTACTTGGTAGGCTCATTCTCTTGAACCCACCAATACCTAAAAGGTTTATGCAGTTACTTTCATGTACACAGAAGCATCTTAAAGAGCTGTCAATTTTCTGTAATGTGTCTTGCAACGAATTCCAGGAAAATTCAGACACCCATGGACATTGACATGTAAAGTGAAAACACTCAGGTACCGCCCCCCCCCCCCAATCCTAAGCAACAGGGGGAAATTATAATCCAGGAGACCAGAATAAAGCACTTTCCCAATGGCAGGTAATGTGACATAGAGACTCCTTACTCCCCAAACCAGAGCTAATCCTTGTATGGAAACTAGACATCCACAATGCCTGAGAGCATGGCTGTACTAAGGCCTGTAAATTTGAGACAAAGTACCCAGTAGTATTCAAGAACTGGATAAGAAACTAGGGGGAGAGGAGAAGGCCAGGGATGAAGCTCTCCTTAGAGTAGTCTTGTTTTGTTTGGCTTACAGGGAGGCAGGGCCATTATTCCAGGCCATCCGAGGCTGGGAAATAACCACAGTTCAGATGATAGACAACTACTAAGAAGAAAATGAAAAATATTTGTGTTCCTCTCCTGCTTCATCCACTTAAAGAAAAGAATGAAATTCTAACCTGAAATCCAAATACTACATTATACCAGGTCAATTACATAAGTTTCTTCAGAAGGGGTATCAAAATGCAAAATATGAATTGCTCATCTCTGTAAACTACTTTTAGCCTATTGAAGTGAAAATTTGACTTTAAGTCCCAAGTAATAAATCATTTATCTTTAGAATATGACTTTACTAAATATAAACCACATACCAAATGATATATATCAAGATGTTTCTAGGCTCTTAAAAATGCTACTTAAACACAGATCAGTGTCTGGTTTCCTACCCTGTTAAGAATAATCTTTCCCCTTGGGTTTGAAGAGCACAGCAGGTTATCCTGTTCAATATACTCTCTCAAGCAACATAAAAGAGTGCCATTATTCCCACTAAATTCTAAAGTTGATCAGAACCAAGATAGCATAAGTGTCATATGATCACTTTGAGCATTAGCAGTATAATAAAACAATAATTAGTCCTAATGACTAGTTGAAATAGCTTTCTTTTATGATCTCTATTCATTCATGAATAAAGAGACACTTTAGGTTAACTAGATATGTTTAATGCAAAAGATGACAAGATGAATAATAATCTGAGTCTGCAGAAAGCATTAAAACTTTGGAAAAATCCTAAATTAGTGTGAAAATTTGAATTCTTAAATATCAGTTTGTGATTCTGGGAAAATACATATTTCTAGTAGGTAAACTTTTTTTTTTACTTTTCAAGGCAAAATATAGTTGATAAAATATTTTGGTGTTGAAATCTTGTCAGAAGCAAGCTTATAGGTTCAGTTCTAATACATTCAATGGGCATAATGTTTTTGTTTTGTTTTTTAAATAAATCTTTATTCAGATTATTACAATTGTTTCTCCTTTTTCCCCCCATAGCTTCCCTCCACCTGGTTCCCACCCCACCTTCTGCCCTTACCTCCCCCCCCCCACTGTCCTTATCCATGGGTGTATGATTTTTGTCCAGTCTCTTCCTGAACCCCCCCATACCCCTTTCCCCCTGAGAATTATCAGTCCACTCCCTTTCTATGCCCCTGATTCTATTATATTCACCAGATTATTCTGTTCCTCAGGTTTTTAATTCACTTGATTTTTAGGTTCACTTGTTGATAGATATGTATTTGTTGTTCATAATTTTTATCTTTACTTTTTTCTTCTTCCGCTTCTTTAAGAATACCTTTCAGCATTTCATATAATACTGGTTTGGTGGTGATGAACTCCTTTAGCTTTTTCTTATCTGTGAAGCTCTTTATCTGCCCTTCAATTCTGAATGATAGCTTTGCTGGGTAGAGTAATCTTGGTTGTAGGTTCTGGCTATTCATCACTTTGAAAATTTCTTGCCACTCCCGTCTGGCCTGCATAGTTTCTGATGAGAAATCAGCTGATAGTCGTATGGGTGCTCCCTTGTAGGTAATTAACTGTTTTTCTCTTGTTGCTTTTAATATTCTCTCTTTGTCTTTTGCTCCTGGCATTTTAATTATGATGTGTCTTGGTGTGGTCCTCTTTGGATTCCTTTTGTTTGGGGTTCTGTGCGCTTCCTGGACTTGTAAGTCTATTTCTTTCACCAGGTGGGGGAACTTTTCTGTCATTATTTCTTCAAATAGGTTTTCAGTATCTTGTTCTCTCTCTTCTTCTGGCACCCCCATAATTCTGATGTTGGTACGCTTGAAGTTGTCCCAGAGGCTTCTTACACTGTCTTCAACTTTTTGGATTTTTTTTTTCTTTTTGCTTTTTCGGTTGAGTGTTTTTTGCTTCTTTGTATTTCAATTCTTTGACTTGATTCTTGTGTTCCTCTAGTCTGTTGTTGGGTCTCTGTATAATATTTTTTATTTCAGTCAGTGTATGTTTAATTTCTAGTTGGTCCTTTTTCATATCTTCGAGGGTCTCGTTATATTTATCAGCCTTTTCTAGGATATTCTTGAAAAGCCTTATAACCGTGGTTTTGAATTCTATATCCAGTCGTTTGTTCTCCTCCATTTCTTTCGTTTGTGATCTGTTTCTTTGTTGCCACATTTTCACTGCTTCCCTGAGTTGGTAAGGTAGATTTGTGTGCTAGGTTTCCTATATGGCCCAGGGGGTCGGCCTCCCCAGTTAACCTGAGGTGGATACTCTTGGTGCACCCCTTTGTGGACTGTGTGTACAGCCTTGTTGTAGTTAAGTCTTGATTGTTGTTGGTATCACTGGGAGGAATTGACCTCCAGGCCAGTTGGCTGTAAGGATCAGCTGTGTCTATGCTGGGAGAAGTTCGGTGTTGGAGACAGCCTTATAGGATTAGACTTGCCAAACTGCAATAGCCTCTGTGCTCAGCTTGGATGGGGTGGAGTCTCAGGGCGGAGCAGACAGTCTTGGCTTCCAGTCAGCCTTGCCCTTGTGCGCATGTGCGCCTGCAGACCTTTGCCTTCCCCGGCTCCCAAGTCTCCGCCCGAGAGTCCAGATTCCCACCCCCTCCCCTAAGAGTGCGGGTCCCCAGGGGCTCGCCTGGAACTGGGGTTCAGTGCAGTCAGAACTGAGGTTCAGTGCAGTCAGGAGCTTCGGACTCTCTTCTGCTAGGGAAAGCCTGTGGCAACCTCCACAGCCTTTGTGCACACTGGCGCGCGCCTCAGGAACCCTGCCTGCCCGGGCTCCCCCAGGTCTCCCCTGGGTCTCCGAGTCTCCGGGTGCCTTTCTCTCTACCTGACAGTCCAGACTCCCTCTTTATGAGCCTGGGTCCATGGGGTTTCACCCAGGACTGGGGTTCAGTGCAGTCAGAACTGGGGTTCAGTGCGGTCAGGGGCTTCCTTCCCCCTTCCGCCAGAGAAAGTCAGCCAGGCTCTCAGCCGCCCTTCCTCTCTGCACGCACAAAGACCCTTTGCCGTACCTCCAATTCTCTGTGAGCTTTTCTCTTTCCTTCTAGTTATAGAATTTTCACTCAGCCAGCTTTCCTGTGGTTCTGGATGGTGTCCGTTTTGTCTTTTAGTTGTAGTTTTGAAACTGTTGTGCGAGGCAGCAGTTTAGGTGCTTACCTATGCCGCCATCTTGGTTTCTCGGGCATAATGTTTTTGTCACAATTTATTTTCATTGACATAAATATGCACTTCAAATTTTCCTTTTATTTTTCTTGAAATATGATGGCACAAGTTCTCAGAAATATTCTAATTTTTTATTACTTTATTCTTAAAAATTTAATCAGGACCATCTTAAATTAATATTTATTTTAAATTTGAATGAAAAAAACAATAGACTTTTAAGAGGATTTATGCTTTGTTCACATACATCTATTAACAGAAGACCTATTTGCATAGAAGTCCTCCTTTAAAAGTTTTAGAAGTATTCAATTACTGACCAAAATATCAATTATTACAATTCAGACTCAGAGGTTAAACCAGATTTTATTAAACACTATAAAAGATTCTTCTTGTTTAAAGAATAATGTCAGGATTTATTGTTCTATTTATTTAAAAACTGACATTGGAATTTTTATGGGGATCGCATTAAATCTGCATATTGCTTTGGGTAATATGGCCACTTTAACTCTGTTTAATTATGTTCTTTGAGAGAAAGCCTGTGTGAACCTGAAGCTTAATGATCGTGTTCCCCCTTTCCCAAGGATTGTAGCCCAGCACTGAGGTGCTATCCAATGCTTCCTAATATTGTTTTACATATTTTGTCCAGGTTTTGTAGTTATTTACAGTGGTAGGGTTTATCTAATACCAGTTACTCTTATAACAGCCAGAGACATAAATCCAACAAATATTTTTAATGAATAAATCATCAAGTCCTGTGAGTCTATCTCTGTAATTGTCCTTGAATCCATCTTTCCTTTTTCCTATTGCCTCTGTTTCACTGTAGGCCACCCTCACCTCCAGGCTACCTTACTGTTGCAGGGCTCTAACTGATCTCCTTGTCCCTAGTTCTGCTCCAAACACCTGCCACACTGAAGTGCGTGTTTGCGTGTTTTTAATGTTAATATTATATGTCAGTCTTCTATGGAAAACCCTCCAATGACTTTGGTCCTCAAACTCAAACTTCTCGTGTCCCTCTTTAGCCTTGTCTCTCCCTGTTGCTCTCCTCCCCGTCCTCCCCTCCCGAAACATATATTGTAAGTTACCTTCAGCTCCTACCAGTCGTGGGCAAACTACGGCCCGTGGGCCGGATCCGGCTGTTCTATCCGGTTCTCTTGCTCTCCCCTCCGCTCCTTTACTTTGAATTTATATTAGTTCACACAAACACTCCATCCATGCTTTTGTTCCGGCCCTCCGGTCCAGTTTAAGAACCCATTGTGGCCCTCGAGTCAAAAAGTTTGCCCACCCCTGTTAGACATTCGCTGCTCTCTCTCACCTCCAGGCTCTTGCACCTGCTGCTTTACTCTCCCCGAAACAATCCCATATTCTAACTCCAGCCATGCACTCACATGCCATGTTTTCTGGGACGTCTACAATGATTTCCCTGGGTTGGACTGGGTTGGACTAGGTGCCCCACATGTGCTCATTTGCACTCTGCACTTTCCCTAATCATACTCTGTACTGCACAGTTTTATAATTACCAATTTATGTTTCTGGACTCCCATTAGACCATAAGTTTCTTGAGGCAAACCCCATGTGTTATTCATTGTTTTATTCCTATTTACTAGATTACTGAATAAATATTTCTTGAATTAATGCATATTAATTTTTAGCAACTTGCCTGACAAGAATATATTTCTTCTCAATTAATTATATATCCCCATTTTGTGCAATAAACAAATAAATACATAAATAAACCTAATTTCAAGAGTAAATAAAGTAGTAGAAGTCAAGGGACACATAATGAGAGTACTACACTAAACAAAATAAAAAGTCTTGGTTCAAGCTGTGTTAGGTACCTGAATATAATAAAGCCTTTATATTTTGGTTTTGTAATATATGGACAAAGTAATCACAATTATAAAAATGTGACTATATTATAGCCCCTATAATTATGCTGATTCCTAGCATCATAAGATCACTGCACGTTAGTTAGAAAGGAGTTTAGAACTACGTCATCCTCTTCATTTTATAAACGAAGAGCTAGTTTGAAGGAAATAAAGTGACTTTCTTGTATTCCCACAGTTAGTCGAATGGTAGCCCTATGGCACAACTTTCCTATACTCCTTCAATTGTCTTCAGATTTACTGTGTGCTGTATAAAAGAAACATTGACCATCAACAATTTTTACTAATGTCCTACTAGATAGCAAGGGAAACAAATCACTTAGCTCCCCATATTCCTCCCTTATCTTAGGACCCAGTTAAATAACTATGAACAAAATAACCACAGTCACATTAGAGGCATTGAAGACTGGGTGGATCAGAAAGGAGAGTCCCCCAGAGGTGTCAAGGACCATGATAACATGACCACTTGCTGTCCACTTATACTTAGTTCATAATCTAATAATTAAAAATATGGATATTTAATTCTGCACCCTCTAACAAGTGGCTTTTGCTTAAGAGAGAAAGTTTATTCCTTGGTTTCTATTGGATTTTAATGAATAATATATATGGCAGTCAAAGATATGTGTTCAAATGAAATCAGAAAGAAAAGTACTGACTTATTTCTATTAAGTAGTAATACTGAAAGCCACAAGATGACAAAGTAAGTAACTCCTGCTTTCTGAACACATTTAACAAGTGCTTTTCAGTGCTCTTAAATCCTTTCTGGAACTAGGTGGGGCAAATGAGAAATAAGACAGAAAAGAGCTTCTGTTTTTGTTTTCAAGAAATGACTGGCCAAAATAAAATACTTGAGTACACCATCTGGGAATCAGTTATATTTCAGTAACATTTCCTCTTATTGAGATTCAGAGATCCAGATGCTAAAAATCGTCCATTAGAAAATGTCTCATACCATGGCATTAATGTTATTTTTTTGGAAAAGTTTTGACTCACAAGTTATTATACATATCAGTTTCTGGTCCTGCTATACACTCTCCCAATATTGCTGAGAGTGTTTATAAGAATGCTCATATTTTCTCCCAATATACCTATAAGCAGTATTAAATTATACTTTATAAACAAGAACAGTTAGGCATTTGGGGTTTACACTCCTTATCTAGTGTCCCAAAAGCATGAAGCACTACCTAAGGAACAGAAGGAGCACCTTAAATTCAGCTCACGGAATCAACCCGGTTCTGAAGATGGATATTTTCTTGATATTACCAACATGAGGCTTTGCCCAATGGACAGGAACATTTATTGAGTGTTTTTGATGTGCGGAAACTATGCTAATCCCTTTACAAGCATTAACACATTCAAACTGTCATCCCCATTTCATACACGAGGCACACAGGGTTCAGCAGCCTGCCTGAGGGTTCAGCGAGCCAGTAGCAGAGCTAGGACTTAAAGCCAGGTTGTCTGGCTCTAGAAACCTCACTTTTATTCACTACCCTCCCCACCTTTCTATTTCATCCCACTAATGTTGCCTTAACGAGAAAACAAGTTTTTCCTCAATTTCCATTTGATCTTTGCCTTCTTCACCAAGAACCAATAAAACAGCTGAATTTTTTTACTTTTATTAAAATGAGTTCACTTCGGGTAACAAGAAATCTAAAACTCAAGGCCAGGAATTAAGCAAGGGGAGACCTCACAGGAAATGTTTATTTGTCTCAAGAGGATCATTACAACACTCCCAGCTTAAAACAGTGATACGATATATGCTTTTGAGGGTTCAACATACACACAAGTCAGCTGCCCCTGGCAGGTATTCACCAGAGAATTCCATGTATCCAAGGCCTCGTGCTCATGTTTTGAAATGTACTGATGGCTATTAACATTATGATAAAGGCAAAAATCAAGATCCAGATACTTAGCCCAGACACATGGCTTTCCTCAGCTCCACAAAGCTCAAGAGCGATGTTATCGGCCACCTGCTCAAAGGAAGCAGCAGGAGCCGATGCAAACACTAGACAGGCTGCGTGCAGTGTCCTCCACTCAAGTACACCCCAGGGCAGAGCATCTCCAGGAATAGAGAGGGAAGTCAGCATTCAGTCGTAGCAGACCCATGAATGGAGATCTCGTTAAAGGCAAAGCCTGGAGTGCATCGAGCTGAAAATCAGATCCTGACTTGGCGTGACTTGTGTGGATGTCCCTATGGGAGATATCTTACTCGTGCGAAGGTCCTGTCAACTTGCTTTCAAACATGAATGGCGTGAAGCACAAAAATCACATGACTCCTCAAGTGTGCTTACTTCTGCACAGTTAAACTGCTTTATTTGGAAACATGGCGAAGGAAGAGGGAGAGGCATCTGCAAACCATGAAGCTTATTAAACAACTTTGTCTCCCAAGCACTTGAGGTGCTCTCAGTCCTAATTAATGTCTCTTGCAAATGCACCCTCATAGCTAACGCTCCCTTTCCTGACCTAAGCCATATGCTCCTTCCTTCTTTTTAATGATATAAATGGAAATCACTGGCATTTTGGGGGGGCGGTTTTGACTGAATATTTCTATTACAGAAATGATCTTTCCAAGCTGATGCTCTGTGCTGAGATCAGTGGGTGAGAAAATCCCTCTGTGGAAAGTTTCCCACTTTCTGCCTCTCCTGATAGCCTGTGTGCAGAGGTGAGGCCTTATATGTGATTCAATGTTGCATTAAGTATTTTGCCTGTATTAGAAGCAAGCTTCTATAGTGTAGAACTTTTCACATAAAGAATGGGAAAATTGAAAAGGGGACAGCTGAGTTCACTAGATAGCCTGTACGGTGGAAGCATAATCATCTCTCATAAGGAGGTTTATGGTTTACAGTGAGGTTCAGAAAATAGGTTGCTTTCTTTCAGAGACTAAGAGATTTAAATCAATTCCTTAGTCCTCTCTAGCTACTGCTCTTTATCTGTTTTCTTTTTAAGAAGCACGCCTCGTGTAAAGAGAGATGTACAGATGTACGAGATTTCAGAGTTGGAAGAGACCCTAGGGATCACCCAGTTGGGTGGTCCAAGAGCCTCACTGTGTATCCCAAACTCCTGGTGAGCTTGGAGCCTGGTTCTTCCCCCGAGAGATTGCAATTAATTTGATTCGAGGTGGACCTGATGGAGCCAGATATATTATTTTTCAAAAGCACTCCCGGTGATTCTCACGCATGTCCTAGCTTGAGAAGCTCTGATCTTACCCGCTCATCTCTTTGGGGGCAAGTGATATTAAATTTTTTATTCAATGTCCATAGCCAGTTGTTTGTGGCAGCGGTGGGGGGCCAAAACCTCAGGCTTTAACCTCCTCACCTGTGCATTTTCCACTGCATTATCTTATATCCTTCTTATAATCTTTCCTTTTTAAAAGTTAAAATTAGTTTGATGATGGACACATCTGTAAAAATAAAACAAAACCCAAAACTACTCTCCTACTCTTCTCTTTTCAAGGGCCTCTTCTCTGTCTTCTCTTTTTCTCTCCAGAATGCCAGCCATAAGTTAGTAGTTGTCTCTATATAATTGAAAAATTATATTAGTAAACCATTCCAGAACTGCCCCCAAAGTACTGCTTGTAACAATGCAAAACACAAAGAAATGGCTCCTACTTGATCTCATATTAAAATCGTCAGGATAGCAGCCGAATGAGCACACTGTACTCGGCGAGTTTGACCTAGGTCATCTCACTGTATCCTTACAGCTGTGTGGGGTTAGTACATCATTATTCACCTTTCACAGATAAGAATGCTGAGCCACCAAAAATTCAAGTAAAGTGCCCCAATTTAAGTTATTTCGCATGGCTAGGAACTTGTAATCAGTTAGTTTAGTCTGAAAAAAATCACAATGTAAGACTTCTTCAAAAGTAACTATTTTTAATCATAATGAACTAATAGTTACAAAGCATTTTTAACATGTGAAGCGCCCAGCCTGTTTTGTCTTCCGGATGGAAAGTACAGTGTCAGTCACCGGTGACTGACTGGGCGCTTAATGTGTTAAAAGAACAGTTTATTCATGTCTCATAGAATCTCGTTTAAACATTACAAGCGTGATGAGTATCACCATTTGGTTGAACAGAAACCAAGGCTGGGGGAACACCCAGTGTCCTCACAGGTAGGAGGGAGCCAACACTGAAGTAGGGCCTTTGTGGCCTGTGTGGTGCTGCCCCCAATCCACCACACCTGTTAGCATCTGAACACTGTGTCCTGGCCCTGACAAGTATTTTGTATGAACAGTCCTGCGAGGAAAATAGTGCAAAACTGACTGTCAACAGCCAAAAAACGAATGCCTTGCTGTTCAGATCAAACTGTTGATTGTACTGAAATTCATGGGTACACCAGGAACAAAATCAATTGTGGTAAATCTCCCCAAAGACTTGGTTGTGCATCCTTTCTTTTCCGATAATCTGTGTTCACTGAGCTGCAGGAAAGGATGCATGGGCTATTTTTATTCAGAGAAAGGTGATAACACCAGCCAAGCGGAAGGACCCATCCATGACCAGAATGCAATGGCCTTCATTATCTCCCAACTCGCTCCCGAATGACTCACGGAGAGCGGGCAGATGGTGTTTTCTCTCGCCCCTGGCCTTGCACTTATTTAATTATTTTAACTTAGTTTTTGTTCGGCTACCATGATGCCTATTAGGCAGATATATTCAGGAATAGGTTTCTTCTAATATTGACCAGTGTATTTGGAGAATTTGTCAGGCTCTAAATTCTGGATCAAGTAAAGGTAGAGATGAGTGATGACAAAATTATTATTAATAATAACTAACATTTACTGGTTACATACAACATGCCAGATACTGAGCCAATGCATTCGCATGCATGCCTCATTAAGCATCCGGTGACTCACAAATAGGAAGGCTGAAGTTTAGAGAGCTTAAGAAACCTGCTCTGGGTCAAACAGCTAGTAAGTGGCGGAGGCAGAAAATCTGAACTGCGTCCCTCTGAGACAGTCCGAGCCTCTCTGAAATGGATGGCAGTGCTGTTCAATTATTATGTTTATTTTTTGAGCCTCTCCTAGATAAGTTTAAAGTTTCTCTTGAGGTATTCCCCAAAGAGCAGAGACAGGAGCAGGTCGGTCTCAGTACCAGCTCACAGAGGGAAGCTGGAAAGCAAAGAAATCTACTCTGCGCCTGCGTGAAGAACCAAGCCATCTGTAAGCCAGACCAGGGCAGCAGCTCGGGTCATATTCTTCAAGAGCATGTGCTCCCTTGACGCACAAAGCTCCCTCCTTCTCCATTCCCTCCACTTTTTTTCAGTAAGCCCCTCATTTTTCATCTGTGACTCCTTCTCTCTCGAATTTTATCTTGAGGGAGGGGTGCAAGAACACCTTCTCTGGTAACAGCTTCTCTTAATTTCTTACGCAACACTTATGTAGTAACAGTTATAAGTTCTAACACTTGGGGTAAATAAATCAATATGACAAGATGGTAATAAAGAAACCTACCAAGTAATGAGGAAGTAAAACTGCCACTATTTGCAGATACCATGATTCTATGTGTAGAGAACCCCAATGACTCCACTGAAAGACTATGAGAAGCAATAAGCAAATAAATAAAGTTGCAGGATGCAAAATCAATATGTAAAAATTCCTTGTGTTCCTACACACTAACAATGAAATATCAGAAAAAGAAAACATTCTCATTTACAGTTGCAACAAGAAAGATAAAATCCTTCGGTATAACTGATATTAGAAAATATTATAAAGAATTAGAAAAAGGGAGGAGAAAATAAAATATTTGGCTATAATCTTACAAAAAATTGCTTTTTAAATTGTACGTATGTTTTTTTTAAAAAAAACTAGTCCCAAATCATGGAGATGGCTATTAACCAAGTCATAAAACTTGAACAAATAAAAAGCAATATATATTTGAAACTGATGTAATCTGTTTCTCTTAAACATAAAAATTTTACAAATTACTTCTAAATCATTCCAATTTTCTTTCACTTTGAAATGCTGAACTGATTTTAGCATTCTCTTCACTCTGCTGTCAACATATTAACATTAAAACTAATCTAAAGAAATCTGTAAGTTAAGCAACTCCTAGATAAAATGGGTTCCTTTAAAAGCACATATTTTACAAAAAGACAACCTATTGAAGATATTTGCCAATGATACATATGGTAAGGGGTTAATATTCAAAATTTATAAAGAACTCATATAACTCAATGCCACAAAAAAACAAACAATCCAATTAAAAAGTGGGCAAAGTACCTGAATAGATACTTTTTCAAAGAGGACATACAGATGGCCAATAGACATATGAAAAGATGCTCAATGTCACTAATCATCAGAGAGATGCAAATTAAAACCATAATGCCATATCACCTCACACTTGTCAGAATGGTTATCATCAATAAATCAACAAACAACAAGTGTTGGTGAGGATGTACTGTTGGTGGGAATGCAGATCAATGCATCCACTATGCAAAGCAGTATGGAGTTTCCTCAAAAAATTAAAAATGGAACTGCCTTATGACCCAGTGATTCCACTTCTGAATATATATCTGAAGAAACCCAAAACACTGATTTGAAAAGATATGTACCCTATGTTCATTGCAGTGTTATTTATAACAGCCAAGATTTGGAAGCAACCCAAGAGCCCATCAATAGACAAGTGGCTAAAAAAAGTGGTGGCTACATATATACAATGGAATGTTACTTGGCCATAAAAAAGAATAAATTCTTAACATTTGCAATAGCCTGGATGTACCTAGAGGATATCATGGTAAGTGAGATAAGTCAGACAGAGAATGACAAATACCATATGATTTCATTTACAATAAAATCCTTCAATCTAAAGAACAAAACAAATGAACTGACAAAATAGAAACAGACTCACAGATACAGAGTGGAGAGGGGCTGGGTGTAAAAGGTGAAGGGATTAAGTACAAATGGTAGTTACAAAATAGTCACAGGGATATAAAGCACAGCATAGGAAATATAGTTGATAATATTGTAATAACTATGTATGGTGCCAGTTGGGTACTAGACTTACACTTGTGAAGTATATGATTGTCTAACCACTATACTATACACCTGAAACTAATACAAAATAATATTGAATGTGAACTAATTTTAAAATATAATTTAAAGTTTGAAAACAAAAGTACATGTTTTAATGAAATAGAGCACTTTTGTTCAAAGAAAATAACAAAGTCCTGTTTTGGATCTACTAGTAGGTGCTCCCATTAAAGGCCAGAAGCTCAGTAGGGGCTTTCTGCGCACAACATGGGCCCTCCTCCTCCTCTGAATTAGGCAGGACCTCTGTGCTTGGGCCGTGCCCCCAGGAGTCCTGAGCCCTCCGTTCACACTGCCTCAGCTGCTGAGGCTGATCCCACAAGGGAACATGTCATTCCATTCAGCTGCTTTGGTCACCACAGGACCTGGACCAGCCTTAGCACAGGTAACAGTGCCACACATTCTGTGGTTTCTCATTATCACCTCCTTGCAGAGAATGTTGCAAGTCTCAAATTTTCCAAACGTAAATGTATACTGTAAAAAGGAAGGAAAGCCAGGCCAGCAGATACAGATGTAATACTTCCCAAGAAAAATACTCAGTGGCATCACCATTTTTTTTTCTTTTTAAATGAGTATTAACCATTTATTCAAAGTCAGACAAGAATTTGAAAGACCAAAGTCTTCCGTGACATAAAGCCATTTCAAATAGTTCCATGCATCAGCTGAGAAGGAGAGGGTGAAAGAAGTAGTGAGTAGGCCCCATTTAGGCAGTGAGACAGTACAAACTAACTCAGCAGCCTCCCGGTCTGCTGTCCCCCCAGATTGCCCACGTGTGTGGTGTGAGCAGCATGCGGAGGGCTCATTTTAAATCCAATTGCCTCATTATTTTTTAAAATATATTTTTATTGATTTCAGAGAGGAAGGGAGAGGGAGAGAGAGCTAGAAACATCAATGACGAGAGAGGATCATTGATCAGCTGCCTCCTGCACACCCCACACTGGGGATCGAGCCTGCAACCCAACCCGTTCATGTGCCCTGACTGGGAAAGGAACCATTACCTCCTGGTTCATAGGTCAACACTCAATCACTGAGCCACACTGGCCAGACCAACTGTCTCATTATTAATGTCAAAGACTCCTTCTTGGATTGTTTTCATAAATTTCTCACACTGTATTAATAAATGCACTTCTACATTGGAAGCAGTCTTAGCAGAAGTTTCCATGAAAGTAAGTCCATGTTCTCATGCAAAAGCTTCACCTTTTTTTACTTCTCTTCTAGATTCTAAATCACGTTTATTTCCAATAGGCATAATGACCATGTTGGAACTGGAGTGCTAGAGGGCACCTTCCAACCTGGTTGTCAAGTGGTTGTGTATATCTCTCCTTGTAATATCACACCAGTAAAGCCCCTGTGTAATATGACCGTGTGATGGAACAATAGGACTCTTGCCCTGCTGTATCCTATACCAAGTTTTACTTTTGTGTTATCAGTAGTTATCATTCAAGCACCAAATTCTACACCAATAGTAAGGTCATGCACTAGCTAAAAGCTCTTATCTGTAAACTATAGCTATAACCATGATTTACCAACACATGTGTCAATTTATTTAACACTTTTTTTCAGGGTGGTTAAATACATTCTTCATCAGGAGAACTAGAAATAGATAGCTCTATTTATAGCTATGTCTATGTATTACTTTGATTTTACGTAGATTGTTTGAAGTCCCCCCAAAGTTATATTACTATAGTATTGAATGTTTTTAAGATAGCTAATCTCAATGTACAAGGTAAAATTATATCTAACTCAATTCACTCTCCCAAAAACTTACTTTTAAAAACAAATTAAGTATGGTTAAAGATTTTAAAATAATAATAATGAAGCCTTGTGTACTGTGGGAGCTAACATTAAACAACCAATCAAAACACTTTGAGTCCTCAATTGTACCACTTTGAGTCCTCGATTGTACTAGTTCACTGATGACAGAAGAATAATCTGGCCACCTATGCTGCTACAGCAAGGAAGGTCATGCACCTCAACTCTGTTAAGGCAACTACATTTGGAAAGCTTTTCTACTGAGCATTGTAAATTTGGTCAAGTTTTAGCTTCTCTGAGTTTCGGTTTTTCTCAAATGTAAAATGGAGGTAATATCTTCCTTTTTGGGAGCTTTTGGAAGAAATAAACAAGAAATATATGCAAGGTGACCTGCATAGGGCTTGATACTCAATAAAAGGTGG
Organism: Plecotus auritus; assembly: GCF_963455305.1. NCBI lineage: Eukaryota > Metazoa > Chordata > Mammalia > Chiroptera > Vespertilionidae > Plecotus > Plecotus auritus. The sequence continues at coordinate 40,689,505 of NC_137776.1, forward strand.
GTGCTTGCTGTAGTTAGTAATTATGACTGTAATAGTAATTTTTAAAATATTAATAGTACTTATTCCATGGAGAAGCTAGCTGGAAAAAAATGCTGCAATAGCCACAGCTTTTCCAGTGTCCCCGGATCCCCGCCAATAAGGAGGGCAGCTGCATTGTGTAGGTTCTCCTCCATGTACTGGAAAAGAACATGTAAGAGGGAGGAATATCATTTGCCCATGTTCCATGTCACATGCATGATCAGAGAACTGTTCATCCAAGAGGAGTGATTTCAGAATTCAAAGCATCCACTGATCCCTAAATTTTGTCTATCATTGGTGATTTCTGGCAGTATAAACGAAAATCTGGTTCCTCCAATATTTGGTCCAAGATACTGGAGAAAAAGATGACTATTGCCCATGCCTTTCCTTTAAGGAGCTACAATCAAATGGAAGAAAGGTGGAAATGTAAACAGTAAGGGGCCAGGGAAATAAGCCAGAAATTGGAGACATCAGAAGAAAGCACTAAGCATCAGGAACAATAAAAAAATCCAGATACCTTGGAGCCAGTACATGGAAACCAAACATAAGTGCTCCCACCATCTTCCCTATTTCTCCATTTTTGCTTATATGAGTCCCTGATCATTCCTTAAACCTTTCTTTTTAAAGCATCTTTCATAAGGTGAAGAATGTAGCAGGTTGGGTCAATGATTATCTGGTGTATAATTTTATGCCATCACTTTAACAAAGAGGCTATGCTAGTCACTCTAGTCAGCTCTAATATTTCATAGTAGAGCACAGAGGCTAAATCTCAAATTTCTCTTTTAAGACGGCTTAATTCTAAGTATATGCTAAGACACAATTTCTACCTTTATTTAAATAAAGTGAGGACTAACGCATAATACCAATGCAAAACATAGCTTCTTAAACACCAGTGCAATGAGAACGTTGGGGAAAGCCTTTGAAGTGATCAACAGACAGAAATCTTATGTGAACTTTCCTTATCTGATGAAAGTGGAGCATCCCCAAAATAGAGCTGCCATTAACGCCCTTCTGGGACAGCTTGCAGATCCTTCCAGGAAGAGGCTATCCAATAAAACACCCCATACTTTTGCTGCCCAAAGAGTACATGAGGGGGATTCCTCCGTTGTTCCTGGGAGTGGGGTTGTAGGGACACTGCTGAAATAAGAGTTTTCAGAAGCCCCCACAGGAGAATGAGAGGAGGTAGAAGATTTTATTGGGGTGGAGTTATATTCCTCAGTTTCCAATGTCCCATTTCCCCAAGCCAATCTTGAAAGAGGGGCATCTGGGGGTTCAGCAAAGCCAACACCAGAGTCCAGAGCTTCTGTTCCATGTTACAACTGGGTGTGGTTCAGCATCCAAGTTAATTAAAGTCCATTCATTCATGTGTGGAGTCCGGCATGGCCATGTGCCACATTGGTGCAGGGGAGCAGAGTCCCCTGTGGCAGGAGTCCCAAGAGGTCCCAGTGCATGTGAGAGAGAGGAGAGAAGGAAGGAACTTTCTTTGGAAATTTAACTATTTAGGTTTCCCAAGCTTGCAGTGGCCACGCCGTTCTGGCCACTAAGTCGTTCCCAGGTATGACTGGCAGACAGGTAAGCACCTTCCCACATCACTCAGCCCTTCCTGAGCATGCATCTATCTGGTCTTCTGTTTCTTCCTCTTTTGTTAGACAATAACTAGGTTATTACAATGGCACCACTTTCATGTTGAAACCCTAAACCACGGCCACACCCTGTGTTGTTAAGCTGATATACGAACCCTTTACCTCTGGTTATTTTGCTATTTACTCACTGCTCAGGACTCCCACAGTATAATAAACTTTTCTCCCATTAATCTTTCTGCTGTCATTTAATTTGTGGGCCCCACCACTAGAACCTAGGTTAGAACCACTCAACTCTATGACAGGAGATAAGGGGGTGGAGGAAATTCTACCCTTACTCTACAGGCAATCTGCCATAGTCCGAACACTAGACTTAAAAAAGTAATTTTGTGTAATTTATGTTTGTCTTGATTTTTCCTCAAAATTTATGAATTTGGGTCGATTTTGTTATAGAAATGGATGCTACTCCTCTATTTTAGTACCCAATAAGCGTACCTTTCCACTAGACCTTGTTAATTTTTGCAAGGAGTTAAAAAAATAGAATTTTTGCTGAATGCAAAACATTTCTAGTTAACATATTTTTTAGTAATTATGTCTAGTTAGATGCACTGAACCATGTGAAAGCTGTTTGTGAAGGATGGGAGCACCTGAAAGTGAAGTGTGTCTAGAAACAAAGCATGAAGAGTGTTAGTGGGGTGCTGTGTGATCTTGGTTTCAAGTGCTCAAATTTGAAGAATCATACAGACAGTGCCGTGGTCACCACACCCAGACACTGATATTTCCATAGTAACCAATCTATTTATAAAGAAACGGGTGATGTGGAAGGAGAACAAGCAAAACTAGAGTGAAAAATAAGTCACTGGCACTGAATACATAATGACGGCAAAGGAAAAAAAAATACTAAGGTAAGACATGTGGAGATGGTGTTTTACCTCAGGAAAATATTAGGAACTTGGAAGATTCTGAAAGATGAAAATCATGTCTTCTGTTTCTTTTTAAAATAATATATTTTATTGATTTCAGAGAGGGAGAGAGAGATAGAAACATCAATGATAAGAGAGAATCATTGATCAGCTGCCTCCTGCACGCCCTGCACTGGGGACTGAGCCCATAACCTAGGCATGTGCCCTTGACTGGAATCAAACCCAGGACCTTTCAGTCCCCAGGCTGATGCTCTATCCACTGAGCCAAATCAGCCAGGGCTCTTTTGAATCTTTTTATAGTCTGAAGAGAGAGAGAGAGAGAGAGAGAGAGAGAGAGAGAGAGAGAGAGAGAGAGAGAGCAGGTGGACACAGAAAAGAGGGAAGAATGTCAAAGGAAACAAGTACTTCTGTACCTTCAGATCAATAGGCATCCAAGTAATGGAGCAAATATATCAGTGATCACTTTTATCATCAATTCTCAAACATAGCGATCAACTGTGAATGCTAAAGAGGAAAACGTCCCTTAGAAAACCTATGATTATAGGTGTTCATAAATGTCACTCAAGTTGCTCTTTCATTCTGGTTGCCACTGTGATGAGACAGGCTCAGCCCAAAGGTGGATTATTTTCATAAGTTTGAGTTTAATTCATTCAGCCAGTTTGGAATTTTGAGAAGAAAACATATGTTTCCTTCCCCAGTGTCATTTTTATACTCAAATAAGTCAAAAGTAACTATCTTGTCAACAACTCAAGTAATTAAAAAAGGCAGGGTTTTGAAGATTCATACATCTAAACACACATGGACATTTTACAACATGTTTGCAGATATTTTTGGTTTTTCAAATGTGACCTTTGTGGTTTGATGTAGTTTTTCTTTTTCCCTTCTGAGCTTATCTATCTTTAAGCTTACAATAGCAATTAAACATGAAATTGGCCTTATTGGAGAGGTTAATTTACTTGTGTTGCAGATTGAAACAGGAATAATTCAGGCTGTACTTACAAAGCAGCTTGCCTGTGCAAACCTCAATGCTTGATAAAAAACATCATGTGGTGATAAGTTTGCAATTATCGGGTTCACTGCATAGAAACCAACCTGTGCTTCTGTGACTTGCATGTGTACACAACTCCCCTGGCACCATGTCCACATGCAGATTCCGAGTTAGGAGGTGAGGAGGAAGGCCTGAGGCTTACCATTTCAGACATCCAGGGGATGGTAAGGCTGAAGGTCAGCAGAAGATATTTTCAGCTTTTTTCCTTTACAATTTGTGATTGATTCATTGAGAATGTTTACCTTTAGAATAGCAAAGTGTTCTATCCCTTTATATTCCTCGGTAGATAAAAAGAACTGTACACATGCATTTCTCTAGAAATCTCTAAGAATTTCTCATCCTAAAAGGTTGATTTGTTTGTTTTTCTGTCTGCCTTTCCTAAAGATAAAACCCTGCTTACTTTAAATTCAACTTTTGCAACAAATTTTGCTGCATTTACAAAATATGCTGATATGAAAATCTAAAAAAGAGCCACAGATCCAAAAGATATCTTCAGACCTGACCAACAATAACATTTTTGGCAACACATGGAGGGATGGGAAGCTGTAATGAATGTTTTTTTAGCCCAAAAAGCAACCACAAACTATATTTCATACTGTTATTGGAACAACAGATAATCAATGTCCTCCACATGGCCAGCAAAACCACCATTAAAATGCTACGGAAAGCTATGAATTGAAAAACGGTGCAGCCTAAAAAAGTAATGGTACTAGCAGGACACAAAGGGGAAGCCAGAAATTCTTTAGGGAGATCCTCCATGGCCTCAACATTATTAAAAAAAAGTGTGTGTGTGTGTGTGTGTGTGTGTGTGTGTGTGTGTGTGTAGTTTCTCTACTTTTAAATTCATTCTGGTGAAGAAGAGCAGGAGAAATTTCCTCAAGAGATCTTGACTCCTGACACAGTGCCGTTGGGAGCATGTATGACAACTTTGATTCATTAATAAATGATAAAGCCCCGGGTAAATTTTCCCCTGTGAATAAAGTAAAACACTACTGGTTCGTAAATGGTTCTTCTGTTCCTTAAGAGACAGGAAAATACAAGTTGAAACTTATAGCTTTGTTTTTGTTGTTGCTGTTCTCTATTTGTCCACAAGCTTTTAGCACAATTTTGAGTAGGTATCCAATTCAATCTGGTTACCTACCCAAGATATACTATTTAATTCATCTTACTCACCTGGATAATGTTTTAGTTTTTAATTAACCATATATGGTCAATAAGCAAAATACTTTATAAAGAAAGAGAGTAAAATATGTGCATTTATTTAATTTCATACTGAAATAGAATTTAGGACCTAAAGTGAACATAGATTTGATAGCAACAAATATTACCATTTTTTAAAATAGCTGGATTTTAGCTTCTTCCACTGCAGATGTACTAACTGACCTGTGTTTAGCTTTGCTAAAAGCTAGTATGGACATTAAAATACTAATAACTACTACTACTGCCTTTTTCTTAATTTGTCTCATATTCATGTCTCTTACGATAGAGGGGAAAAATGATACATGATTGACTAGACACATTAATGTGAGTCAAAAAGAAAATAAGTGAGGTTTCAGGTGTTTAACCTCCTTTCAAAATATCAGTTCATATACATTGAACCCATCAAAGACTCTAAATTATTATAAATTAAAATGTAATTTAATTAAATGGGCTCAAAAATGTTTCAAAATACAATCAAGAATACTGTATTTGCACCCACAAATACGATAAAATGACTTTTAACGATCTGACTCGTTTATTGAAGTAGTAAATATATTCTCTCAAGCATTTACTAAGCACTCCCCAAAGCCCAAAACTTTGATAGGCATCACAACCCTCCTTTTTATGTAGATATTTTAATTTCTTCAAGACATATTAGGTACACAGTTCAAAAAAGAACAAAAAGCCTACTCTCGCCCTGCTGGCATGGCTCAGTGCTTGAGCCTCGACTTATGACCCAGGAGGTCACAGTTTGATTCCTGGTCAGGGCACGTGCTCGAGTTTCAGGCTCAATCCCTAGTATGGGGCATGCAGGAGACAGCCAATCAATGATTCTCTCTCATCATTAATGTTTCTATCTCTCTCTCCCTCTCTGAAATCAATAAAAATATGTTTTAAAATTCCTACTCTCTAGAACATGAGAAGACAATCAACAGAAGATAGAGGCTATTATACAAATGGAATATATGAACATAAATAAGGCTATGTATGTGACTTTCAATCACATTCATACACACAGTTTTAAAATTATCTAATCTCTTTCAAGACCAATTACTTACTTGAAACTGTAGAGTTGGTAGAGGATGTATGCCATGTATTAGTTCAAAGATATATAAAACAACTAGAGGCCCAATGCATGAAATCCATGCAAGAGTAGGCCTTCCTTCCCGGCTGCCGGCACCAGCTTTCCTCTGGCACCCGGGACCCGGACTTCCCTCGCAGCCCTAGCTTTGTCCAGAAGGTTATCTGGAAGGACGTCTGGTCTAATTAGCACATTACCCTTTTATTATTATAGATTCTGTTGGTGGTACTTATGTGTGTGGGGAAAGAACTGTTTAAATTATAACTATCATGTGTCAAACTCCCTTTGATGCCAGAAGGTAGATTGTTGATGTTTTTTTCATTTCCTATATGATTAAGAGTAAAAACAAAAGTCCCTAATCCATAAGGTTGTACAATACCCATTTTGAAGTATAGACTCCCCAGAGAAGCGGAAAGGATGAATGACTTTTACTTTTGTTCCTGATACCTTAATATGAGAAAAACTGTATGTTATAGTAAGACATTTCACTAAATTCAGAATGGATCTTTACATTTTAACAGCTACAGCAGAATTTCTTATACAGTTCAACATTTTCAAGTTCAAAAAATTCATTTGTACTTACAGGAATGGAAATTGACCACTATGATGCTAAATATATTCCCAAGCTTCTAACAAAAAACCACATGGCTTACTTATGGTATCTAATAAAGAGGGAATATACTAAGTGACTGCCGCATACTCAAAGATGGCAGCGCCCACAGCCATAAGATGGCCGCACCCTTAGCCCCCCAGCCGCCCAGGGCCGGCCCAAGGCACAGGCAAACCTCGGATGGACTGCCCAGCCGATGCCTGAGGCGCAGGCAAGCCTTGGATGTGAGCTGCCCAGCCAATGCCCCAGCTGCCCAGGGTCGCCTGAGGCTCAGGTAACCAGAGCCGGCTGAGGCTTGCGCTGTCGGCAGTGGCAGCAGCAGAGGTGTGATGGGGGCATCACCTTCCTGATTGCTGGATCGCCTCCTGCCCCTGAGGGTTCCCGGACTGTGAGAGGGGCCAGGCTGGGCTGAGGGGCCCCCCTCCAGTGCATGAATTTTCATGCACTGGGCTTCTAGTAATGTAAATAAGAAGGAAAATACTTGCTAAACTTTATCTTTTTATGCATGTAATGAATCAATTTTTCAAAGATTATTATGAAGTTTACATGACAGAAATAAAGGACAAAATGCAGTTTCTGAGACACAATAAGGCCTTCACCTTAACAATAAGTGACCATAGTTATAAAAAACTGCTTTGGCTCAGGACCTCTCAATCCAGAGATTGCATTCAAAAGGCCATGGGCCACATTAGGTTTAAAAATATGTGTGGACGGAGGAGTGCTTTTGGCTTGGTTTGGTTTTTGAAGTTTGGTATTTTGACAGCCTTTAGATGGGGTCTAAGCTTTGCCACCTCACTCTGTTTTTACACTCTTCCTGGTTATTTAACATTCCATCAAATCTACTCTCTTATCTGTCTGAGCTCAGCTCTAAGCCCTGAACCATAAGCCAATGTCAAAGGAAAAACCCCAAATAAGGTAGCATCCACTGCCACATTTCCTTTCCCCTTACACCGTGGTTGGTAAGTATCCTTTCATTTCACATCACTGCAAGCCAGTATTTGAAAGGCTAGGGAATACTCAGCACAAACCAGTTTGGCAGCATTTCAGCAACTCTTGTGGCTCTGAGCATCCTGGAAAATGGCCTGCTGATCTGTACGCTGCTCAGCTTGATATTTGAGTCTGCTTTGCAACATTATCTTGTCAATGAGAGAAAAACGTGAGGTCTCCCCTATTCCCTGGCACCCTATTCTCTCAACCCCTCAGACAATGGAATTTCCCATTAGAAAGAGAGGGTGTAGCACGTGGAGGGAAAAAGCCGTTTTTGTTCTCCTTCTGTCCACTACAATAGAAAGCTTTGCTCCTCCTCTCGGGAAAATGTAAGGCTGGCTGGCAGTCAGTTTGACAGAAGGAGAGCAGTGCAGCGGAAAATTGGGTAACAGGATAAAAATCTATGGGGCCACAGGAATCCCATCAAAAATGGCTCCTCCTGTCACAACCTCCACAAGTGACAAGGAGAAATATAGAATGTTATTTATATTTAAATATTTCTAATGATATCATAATTATTCCTCTGCCACGGTTAGGCAGCCATTTTCCTGTGAGCCACCATTCTACAAACCAAATGTTATGTTAGAGAAAATCTACATAAGAATCAGACAGCTTTAATAAGACATCCAGGAAAATTCTATAAACTCCTCAAATAGCAATTTCTAAAGGACAGAGAACAATTTATTTTTTCAAGATATTTTCTTCAGGATACAATAGTCAAGCTCAATAAAAAATGAATTATTCCCGGCTTTTTGGGCATTGGAAAAATCAAGCTATCTAGCAGGTAGCTGATTTCACTTAAAATTAACTCTGGTATTGTGGAAAATACCCTCTTTTTTGTTTCAGTGTGTCTTATTTAGTCATTCTATAGTTCATCATGGCCTTAATTTATTAAACTATACAATAAGTTCTATAGACTAACATTTAAATTGCCAAAAGATATATATTTTCTTATTTTAAAACTTGGAAAAAGTTTTAAGGAAGATATTCTAAATCAATATGTCTTACAATTAAATCTGACATTTTGGAGTACTTTCTTAAGAGAATACACTCTAAGTGATTCCAAACATTTTAGCACCACCATGGACAACAACATTTATAAATACTAGTAAATACTCTATGTAAAATTCAATTCATATTATACTTCCATAGACCTTTAATTCTAAGTTTCTTAAGCACTTATTGGTCATCATAATGCATATATATTCTTCCTTTTTATAGAGGGATAGCTATACATATCTATAAACTTACATCAGATCTGTGCAACAAAAAGTAAAGTGAAGGACTATCAGCATGCAAACTCATCTATACTAATAAAAGCCTAGGTGGCCCTCGTGCCCTCATGTCATCACAAGATGGCCATCCCCATGTTTTCACAAGATGGCCACCACAAGATGGCCAGCAGGGGATGGCAGTTTTGGGTGAACAGGCCAGCAGGGGAGGGCATTTGGGGGTGATCGGGCTGGCAGGGGAGGGGTAGTTGGGGGTGACCAGGCCTGCAGGGGAGAGCAGTTAGGGGCAACCAGGCCAGCAGGGGAGTGCAGTTAGGGGCAACCAGGCCAGCAGGGGAGGGCAGTTGGGGGTGACCAGGCCTGCAGGGGAGCAGTTAGGTGTCAATCAGGCTGGCAGACAGGTGAGTGGTTAGGAGCCAGCAGTCCTGGATTGTGAGAGGGATGTCCAAGGGGTGCCAAGTTGGAGAGGGTGCAGGCTGGGCTGAGGGACACCCCCCCATGCACAAATTTTGTGCACCGGGCCTCTAGTTACTTTATAAAAAACCTATATCTTTGTTGCCCATAATATACAACACTACATGCCAAGTACTGGGAGAAAAAAAGCAAATATAAATGGGAATTCAGTCACAGTGATATGCCATTGGAAATTTATGTTCAGAGTGCTACACAGACAGAGTGCTAAGGATCCTACATCTGTATGTCATTTCCCTTCAAAACACCTCCGAATGCGAGCATGGCTCCCAACTTCCAGAACCCATTTTCCTGAACACATTTAATTCTCCTCTGCTGCCAATGTCTTCCACTCTGTTCTAAAGGACTCCCACACTCTTGCTCATATGTGCTGTTCCCTTTCCTAACTTCTCTTGCTTATGCTGTTCCTCTGCCCGGATTGCCCCCCATCTCTCCCTCTCTTTCCCAAAGCCTAACACTTTAAGGTCTTCCTAAAGTATCACTTCACCTTGAAGCCTGTTTTGACTAATCCAAATGAGTTTTACTTTGTGAAAGGCGATGTCCTAAGTGTTTAAAATAACTGACCTTATTTAGTTGTCACAATTCCATTGGGAGGTAGTACTCCATTTTAGAGATGCAAAGAGCTCAGAGCAGTTAACTAACTTCCCTCAAATTACACAGTATAAAATTAGCAGAGTCCAGATCCACACCATATCTGTCTGATGCAAAGGCGTAGTTAGAAAGCTAGTGTTATTCTGTGCCTTTTCTAATACCTTTTTCTCTGGACTCATGTGCTAGGCAGTAGCATATGATTTAGCATTTAATAGTTCTTGTGTTAATATAAACTACTCTGGGCTCTTCAGTTAGACTATAAATGTGTAGAAGTTTGTTTATCCCCCACTCCAGTCTAATACCAGACATTTAACTTGTTGATGAATTGAATCTAGTAAATCTACAGCACTTTAATACATTTGAGAGAAAGCTATGCTTCTCAAACAATTGCTATATTGCCATTGGTTAAGGTTATTTGTAGTTCTAACAGCCCTGTGGAACTCACTTCTCATCTTACCTAATAGACATACATGTAAATTGACTGTACCTCTGCTACACCCACAGCCAATCAGAGTGAGTATGCAAATTAGAAGGCCAAAGATGGCGGCCACCCAGCTGCTCCAGGTGCAGAGTGGCCAGGCAGGGCAGGACACCTGCTATGAGAGGGAAGGCGGGGGGGGGGGGGGGGGGGGGGGGGGGGGGGGGAACAAAGAGATCTACAGGAGCGGAGTGCCGCAGTGAAGACGAAGACGGCAGTCTGCAGCAAAGACGAAGATGGCAGACTCTGGCCGGAGCGAAGGCCTGGGTCCTGGGTGCCGGAGGAAAACCAGTGCTGGAAGCCAAGGGAAGGAAGGCCTATTGCACGAATCTCTTCGTGCAATGGGCCTCTAGTGCACTATAAAACGTGAAGTCACAAAAGGACATCCTCATTTTCATGCGACAGGTCTTTACGGAGTGCCAGTTATGTGACAGCATTTTGCCAGGCACATGGGGAAAAAATACTAAGGTTTAAGACAATCTCTGCTCTTAAAAACTTATTATCTTATTGAAGAGAGGTGTATTTTTTCCTTTATTAAATTATATATAGAGAATATTTAAGTATATGTTACATGTGATTATTTATAATATATTATATTTGCATGAGAATACACAAAACATGAGTTTACACATAAAAAGTGCTATAGTACATACAGTGCCTAGCATATAGTAAGAGCTGAATAAATACTGTATCCATTTAGTAATAGTAAATAGAGGATAGTGAACAAAAGTAATTTGCCATTATTCATAATAAATGGCTATCATTTATTACCACAGTTATCATTTAAAAATATTTAGTATTTATTCTGTGTCTTTCTAGAAGTTACAGTCTGGCAAAGTCAGTGCTGAGAAGGAGGTATGGAAAGCATAAAAAACTGGATTTTTTTCTTATGGGGCTATTTCCTGAAAAATGCCCTGTGAACCAAATTCTTAGTGTGAGCTCACTTTTTTCAACATCATGTTTTATCTCCTTAAAAAATGGAATGCAACAAAAAGATAATTTTTTATATCTAGTTGAGGTGAATTCTCTCGTTTTTATTACATGATTTTGAATACATTAATCTAAGGTCAAATTAAATGAGAAAATATCAGCTATAGGTCAGCATCAGAAACAATATGTGGTTCTTTGATTCTGTGACTTATTTAATGGATTACAATGAGGCACCAGCTAAAGGCTGGTAATTTAAATTATAAGCAGAGGGTTCAAAGCTGTGGCTAATTCATTACTCACACGTCTCTAGTTGAGATAGTAATTTAAAGTCATGTGTGTCGCATTAATTGTAATCTTCTTTCCAAATGACAAGATAAATATCTCAAGGAACATAATATATTATGGTCATAGGTCAAACCAAATGAATGTCTAAAATAGATTAGCACTAAGTGCATGCAATATGTCATGTTTATACATTTTTAAAAGGATAAATTGTATTAACATTTAGCAGAGTGTTCATTGCATATCATCAATGTTTAGCTTTTAAGTGCATTAATACTCTATTCAGTTAACGTTCTTTGAAAATGCCACACACAGAGATACTATAAATTCCCCAACTGAAAAACTAATACATGAGGAAAAAAATAGAACAAGCTAATTTGTTCCCTTTCCCACCAAGAAGTGAATGCTTTGTTTCACAGTTATGTGAAATAGAAGATATATTTTGGCCCTGAAGTGGCTCAAATAAGGACAATGTTACAACTAGCAAAAGAAGAAAACTGCCAAAATGGCGGTCCTTACCAACATGCATCTAAATACCTCTGCTTTTTCTCTAAGGCTCTCCATCAGCTGCGACTGGGACAGAACCTCACACATTGTCCTAGAGTAGAAGACCAAACTGCCTCCCACTACCACATGGTAAACTAAGTGCAGAATAGGAATGCAGACTGTTATTGCAATTAAAAAATTGATGGTTTTCAAATTTGGACTGAAATTTAACTGTTGTGATTTTAGTAATGGATTAGCCAGTTTTCCTACCTAGGAGCCCTGAGATCTTTGGTGAAGTATTTATCCAATTCTCTCCTTCACTTTGTCTGTTAGACATCATACACTGTAGCCTAGAATCCCTGCTGTGAAAGGGCTTTTTGTATTACTTGGGTGCATTTTTGAAAAGTCACTTAAGGTGAAGTGAGGGATTTTGAAGAAGGAGCAGCAAACCAACAAAATCCAGTCCACAGAAGTATTTGTTTAGCTAACACAGGAGTTCTTTTGGGGTTTATTGTTGTTGTTTGTTTTTGTTGAATTTGAGTGTCCTTATAGCAAGGCAGGCAGCCTGGAGTTCATTAACAGTTTTCCCTACTCCCTCTTTCCTTACGCAAAGTTCCATCCCACACCAGGCATACCTGTAGGCAGTAGAGCTTGGAACAGATAGTTGAGGCTCTGCTGAAGGCAGGGCATTTGTTTTGCCAAGTGGACTTTTCATAGAACTGAAATGATCAATACAGCAGAAGGTTCTTTCTCTAATCCTATTCCCCAGTCTCCCAATTGATCCTGTGATATGCCCAATATTTTTTTTCAATAATTTTTTTAAGCTGCTAGCTAGTTGGTTGGCTTCTATTGTTTATAACCAAGAACCTTGACTGATACAATCTAGAAATCTTGCTTACTGTCCTCTGTCGCTACCAATGCTCCTCCTTATTCAGACTTCATATCCCAAGTCCCTTGTTATTTCTCAAGGAAACCACCCTTGACCCCTCAGACTAGGACAGACACTTCACTCCATTCTTACCTCTGTTACTAAAAATTATAATTAATTATTTAACTACCATTATGTAATCAATTTTCCTCTAGTAGAATTTTGGTTAAGACAGAAAACATGACCATCTTGCTCATTATTGTATCACCAGCATCTCACATAGTACATCTCTCCAAAAGTGAAGGATAAAGTAAAAAACCAAACAAACAAAAAACAAAAACAAAACAAGCTTGGTGCTGTCTTTACTGTCTTTGAGAGAAGACATCCTTCAAGCGTCCATTTTAGTTGGAACTAAAAAAGATATTGTCTCCATTTGCTTTTACATTTTTTTGTGCTTAATCTATTCATTTTGAAATTGGTATTTTCAAAGCTCGGTTTGATGTTGCCATCTTCTGTCACCAAGGATTTCAGTTGAGTAAATACTTTATTCAGTGAATTCTTTCCCTATAGGGAGGCCAAAATATAAGTTTGCCTCATGAACATGGAATTTTAAAACAAAGTTAATTATTTGATGTGATTGTTCAATGGCATCTGGCTAAGGAAACTTGACTGAGCACGGATGCATTCCTGCCAAGATGTCTGACAGGTCCACGAGCCAGCATTCTCTCTACAGGGATGGGAAGCGCCAACTTGATTCTCGGGCCCTCATTTTCTCCGCTGAGAATCTGTTTGATTCTGTCTTTCGATATGTTATTACCATCCAACCCCGCATTTGATGGTGTGAGGACAATTTGTTTTAAAGATAATTTTATGCCTGATCAGGTTTGGAGACTAGAAAGTATGAGAAAGAAAAGCAGAATTCTTAGGAATAACTAAAGTTTTGTGGATCTTTTTTCAATGAATCCAGTCAATGTGGCCTGCATCACCAGCCTGAGGCATAATTAAGATCACAAATCTTTTTTTTTTTTTAATATATTTTATTGATTTTTTACAGAGAGGAAGGAAGAGGGATAGAGAGTTAAAAACATTGATGAGAGAGAAACATCAATCAGCTGCCTCCTGCACACCCCTCACTGGGGATGTGCCCGCAACCAAGTTACTTGCCTTTGACCGGAATCGAACCTGGGACCTTTTAGTCCACAGGCTGACGCTCTATCCACTGAGCCAAACCGGTTTTGGTGATCACAAATCTTTTTACTATTAAAATTAATCACTCAATCCTTCACAGGACCAATTTAAAAGTAAGCCCAACGGCTACCTCTGGAAACCTCTCCCTTTAACCAAGTTGTCAAGAACGGTGGACACTTATGCAAACCAAAGATGTCACCCCTGTGTCTCATTCCTCTTAAGAAGGAGCATTATTAACACAGGAAGAGAAGGAAGCAGGGCTGGGAAAAGGAGGCAGGAGGAAAGAAAGACTAAAAGCATGAGGAAAAGGGAAGGCACTCAGCTCTCTGACCAGTTTCATGTTGGCCCCAACATTCAATTGTCATTTCTGCTGCCTGCCACTGCCATACAAATTCACTGCACTTAACTGCTCTAGTCCAGTGAATTCATCTGAACCTTTTACCCTGCCCGATGATGCAGCACAAGCTTCAGACGTACATCACACATGAGCTTCCAACGTTACAGGTCCCCTTTTAAACTTTCAGTCTAGGCCACTGTTCCCACATGTGCCTATTGTGACAGGGAGATCTTTCAGCCACAGACTGATAGGGGAAAAATCTTCCTACATGATGTCCTATAACTGGCTAATCAAATACCTGCCTTCCCTCTGTGTGAATGCTCCATAGGGGACACATGAGAACGTATTTGAAAACACCTCAATCAATCTGATATTCTAATAAGGTGGTCTCAAATGGAAAGTGGAGATTATATTCCTTTGACAATGCAAATTCATCCAACTTTTCTCCAAGCTTGCTATGCAAAAGATACCTGGAGAAAACTTTATCAGGCCACAAAATATCCTAATACATACTTTTCCTGGGTCAAGGGTACCTACTTCTTCCATTTGCATAAGGGATCTTCAAGAAACTCCTGGGAAGGAGTGGGACAGGAAGAGATTTACCAAAGAACTTATACACATATTATGCATAACCCATTGACACAGACAATAGTGGGGTGAAGGTCTAGGGCAGTGGTCGGCAAACCACGGCTCGCGAGCCACATGCGGCTCTTTGGCCCCTTGAGTGTGGCTCTTCCACAAAATACCACGGCCTGGACGAGTCTATTTTAAAGAAGTGGCGTTAGAAGAAGTTTAAGTTTAAAAAAAAGAAATTTCAATCGTTGTACTGTTGATATTTGGCTCTGTTGACTAATGAGTTTGTCGACCACTGGTCTAGGGGAAGGGAGGAGGACAGGTGCGGAGTGGAGAAGGTCAGTAGCGGGGAATGGGAGACATCTGTAATATTTCCAACACTAAAGATAAATTTTTTTAAAAAAGAAACTCCTCTCAGAATAAGGAAAATATACTTAAAATTGTCCCCTCGTAGTCACCTAGCAGAAAAGTGGCTTACAGTTTCATTCACTAATCAAGAAGCAAAACAATGGTTCTATCTTGCCAGGCACTCTTCATACCTCTTTTCAGAGAAAATAAATACAGCCTAAATTTAATAAAGATGTTATAAGAAGATGTAGAATTGACTTGAGAGATATAACACAGTAGATAATTAGACAATTTGCATAGAGTTACCCTTGGTAACAGTACCCTAAATTTGTCCAAGTATTAACACTTCCTAGATGCAGCCTTTGTGTTTGGAGGTTACTGACACCCCACTCCCATGTCTGTAGGGTAAGTAGACATCGCAGGTCTACACTAATTCTGTTTCCCTGGGCACAGTGATTGATGCAATATAAGGATAATATAGGAATTACTTTTCTGGTGGCGCATACAGCCAACTCAGCACCTGGCACCGTGTTTCATGTTCACTAGCACTTGTTGTGGCAGGTCCCTATGACCAAATATGTCAATATAGCTGAAAATAAGCAAAAGATCCCACTAGGTAACATGCAGGAACGGATCCGTAGTTCAACATTAACCTATGAAAACCAAGTTGTTGCTTTAAGGAAAGTCTTTAAGGAAAGAAGCTCTCTTTCCCATTAGATGAGATGTGTAATCAGCACTATAAAAGTCTGCCTTAAAATAGAGCCAAGCCAGAGGAAGCAGAACTAGCAATACATCCTGGTCATATCAGATACAGAGTGCTCAACTAATAAAACAATCAACTTCTTTTTTGGTTGCATTATTTTGGTTTGGGATTTTTATGAAAAGATTCTCATCAGATACATATGAAACAATTAGCATATTAGAAGGTTTAAGTAAATTAGTGATGTACTGGGTAGAAAGGAAAAGGTGGTGAAGCACGTTTTCTTTTTCTCTTTAAATGTGTGCATCTTGTAACCACTCTAACACAGGAAGCACAGTTTAATTGGAAATAGGCTAACAGAGTTCTAAGAATAATCATCTAAGGCTAACTGCCTATGCAGTTTGGGTGTCAGATAAATTGGCTCTCCCATTATAAAGTGCAACTCTTCTGATTAGTATTTGATTAAACAATAACAAAAAATAACCTCTTAGAACTGAAATATTAACAGCTTTTGAATTCCATTTTTCTTAGCAAGATAATGAGCATAGCACATTGTTTAGCATGTTTTTAATTGGATGAATATCAGATATATGGTGTTTTTCTCTC
The DNA here is from genome assembly GCF_963455305.1 of Plecotus auritus. Classification (NCBI taxonomy): domain Eukaryota; kingdom Metazoa; phylum Chordata; class Mammalia; order Chiroptera; family Vespertilionidae; genus Plecotus; species Plecotus auritus. The sequence continues at coordinate 40,706,042 of NC_137776.1, forward strand.
ATTGATGCCTTGTGTGCTAAGAATTTCATTACATCCTAGAATTACCACATAAAAATGTCCTTGTATTTGTCACAAATATATTCCTACACACAAGGATAATTATCGTAAGTTCTTTCAAGTATCCACTTGAAGTCACAAAAACTTCATCTGGTTGAAAGATTCTGTTTTTGACCATGATTTGTTTTTTCAAAATGGATTTTTTTTTTTTTTAAAAAAAGAGGAAAATGTGAGTGGACTTTTAGTTTCACTAATAAGTCCTAAGCAGTTAAGGCTTACCCACTCCATGTAGTTCTGTAAGAAGAGGAAAATGTGGTCCTGGCCTCCAGAAGCTTATAAACTGGTTCTAGTTACAAAATGGGCAGGGTACAAACACTTTACAAGTCAAATAAATTTAATGGTGAACTATTAAGAGAAAATAATTGGTGTGTCATCAGAGGGAAGTAGGTTAGTCAGGAAAGGCTGCTTAAACATTCAGCAATACTTAAAGAGTCACATAGTACCCCCAAATCAATCATTTTTACCCTTCATCAATTCAGCAAGTAATTATGTACACATGCTATATGTTAGGTGCTGTGTGAGATGCCCGTGATCCTTGCTTCAGTTAGTCTTTTCTTTTGGATACACATCAGTTGTACAGAAACATTACCCTGGCTCATGACACTATCATAGATTCATTCGGGGGCCACGATTGGGTTGTTCCCAGTGTGTGACTATTATAAATACATGTTCATGCTTCCTGACATGCCTGATTGTAGGGAATGGAATTGCTCAGTCAAAGGTATACAAATGTTCTAATTTACAAGATCATGCTAAATTATTTTTTAAAAGTCATTGAATCCATGTGTATTCCTGCCAGTAATAAATAAGAAATCCAGCTGACCCACATTCTCACCAACACTTGGAAAGGTGACTGCTTAATGTTTTCTAGTCTACCATGTATAAAATGGTATGTCACTGTGGTCTTCTTTTCCTAAATAAAGTTAAGCAGCTCTTCATATATTTTGTAGTAAGGTACATGTATTTTCTTAATTTTTGACTCTGTTAATATCCTTAACATTATAGATATAAAAATAACAGAACACATGCAAGATTCTAGCAAGTCAACAAATTATGGACAATCACTTAAGAGCTAAAAGTCTCTCATATGCTTTACTTCTTGGGGGATATGTAAAAGAGCACTTGGACTTTGGCCTAGTAATGACAGGAAATATTAACCTAACCCCTAACTATTGTTCACCTTATTTTATATGAAGCAAGTTTGCATCAGAATTCCTGATTTTCTTGACTTTCCCATACCTCAGCTTATTCCTAAAGTTCAGAAAATTCCAAGCAAATCAAAAAAAGGAAATCTGGACAGAAAAGCCCCCTTTTACACAGAATGACTGAGTGACTTGAGACCAAGGCCTGTACAAACTGGAAGGCTTATGAGTTCTGGTCATGATCTGAAGACTAGTTGACTGTCCAGGAACAAAGAACTTTCTGGTCACCCTGAATCACCTCTGATGACCACGTCAGAATGACCTATATGTGAGACCTCAAACAAAAGTAGAATAGGGATATATTTGGAGTCAGAGGGGCAATAAACTTTTGCTTTGGACACATAGGAGAATACCCATTAAAGTCACACTCTTTCAACTTTTCAATTTCCAAACATGAAAGACTTGATTGAAAGAAAGATAATGATTGCACAAAAATTTTTGCTTCAAAGAGTGCCTGGCACTTATTGAAAAACACAGTAAAATACTGGTGATACTGTATAGCTATAAAGACAAAACAAAAATAATTTAATAAATTAACATAAACATTAAGATGTTTTTAAAAGATGGGAAGAAATGTTTGCATATTTTTAAGCCATATTTAAAACCTCTGAACTTTTTAAAATCAAGGTACTTATCCTCAAATGAAAGCAAGAAATTACAAAGCTTCAGAATCCAGTTTCCAAAGTGAGCACAAGAGATGAGGGAAATTTCAACAGTAATACTTTTCATCTGCATTCACAGACTGCTGTTTTAGTCCATTCAGGCTGCTATAACAAAATACTGCTGACTCAGTAACTTATTTCTTACTAGAGGCCTAGTGCAGAAATTCGTACACGGAGTCCCTCAGCCTGGCCTGCACCCTCTCATAATCCAGGAGCTTGGGATCAGGCCTAAACCGGCAGTCAGACATCCCTCTCACAATCTGGAATCGCTGCCTCCTAACCGCTCGCCTGCCTGCCTGCCTGATCACCCCTAACCACTCGCCTGCCTGATCACCCCTAACTGCTTGCCTGCCTGCCTGATCAACCCTAGCCACTAGCCTGCCTGCCTGATCACCCCTAACTGCCTCTGCCTGCCTGCCTGATTGCACCTAACCACCTCTACCTCGGCCTCCGCCACTGCGGCTTCATCCAGAAGGACATCCGGAATGACGTCCAGAAGGTCATTCGGCTGTCCAGTTTAATTAGCATATTACACTATTATTATAGATAGTCTGGAGGCTGGGAACTCCAACATCAAGACACTAGCATGGGTGCATGCTGGTGAAAGCTGGCTTCCTCACAGCCTGTGTCTTCTCATAGTTTCCTGACATCTTGGAAGGGCTAGAGATCTCTCTGGAGTGACTTGTAAAAGGCACTAATCCCATTCATTAGGGCTCCACCCTCATGGTTTAAGCACCTACCAAAGGCCCCACCTACCATCACATCAGGTATAAGGATTTCAACAAAGGAATTATGTAGGGATACAAACAGAGGATAACAACTATATTTCTAGTGTATTTTCTTCCTCAGTATTCCAGTGTATTTGGAATAGGCAAATATTTAAATTTGCAATTTTACCTCTGGACAAATGGAATTAAAGAGAAATGGGGCAACTGTCCAAAAGCCACAGAGAAATGAGTCCCACACACAGACCTGGAAGTCATGTCTCCTAAATCCTACTGTGTCCTGTGATCGGGCAACCTCTCTCTGCTCTTCTTGAAATAAATGGGTTAGAGGAAAACAAGTACAATTCCAATATTTCATCATTCAAAGCTTCTTTTTTAAAAAAATGAGGTATAAATGTACCATGTGATCAACTATTTTAATTCTGTGTGTATATAAGGAATCCGTGAAGAACTTATGAAAGTGGTTACCAGATACCTCAACTCTTTCTTGTCTGTCCTTATAAAAATTCCCAGATGTCACAACTGTCACACCTACTTGTTAAATTGGAGAAACTCTTGAACCACAGTAAGCAGATGCTAGAACAGATGGACAGTTTCTTTGGGGCCAAGAGAAAGATATTTCCAATTAAGAAATGCCTGGACACTGTTTTATCTCCCTTCTAGTTGACTGAACTATGCGATTTCCTTATGTCAGTTTACAATTTAAAAAAAAAACAAAACAGCACTTTCTATTTCCCTTAATATTCTTTATTTCTTCATATATCTGTAAGCATCAGCTTAAAATTTGCTCACTTTTATGTTCTCCTTATAAAATTGCTATGGTGCTTTCAAAATATTGAAAATAAATGAAATGTTTTTATGTAATGGTTATACTTCACACCTTTATCCTTATCTACCTTGTGTCAAGTTTGTGTCTTCCATTTTCTCTCCATTCACTTACAACTGTAAAACGATCTATTATGTGCCTAACACTGGTTTCTTCAGTATGTTATCTCCTAGCTACACAAAAAGAAGCATCACGATGCAAAGTAAAATAGCACGTTTGGGGCAGGTATGGAAGCAGATGTCAGCTTTTATACCAACTATTGTCCCGGGCCCCCAAGTGCAATTGGAGCCATCCACCTGGTGGCTTCTCTGACAGGCACGCTCACCAGGCCCTGATCATTCTTTTGAGCCCTTTCCATGCTCACTACTACCACCACCTCACGTTCTTCACTCTCTTCAAATTACCACTAACTTGAGGACAGGCTGACAGCCTTCACTGAAGGGCCGTGACTATAGAGGGAGATGTACAGCAGCTCACCACCTAACTGGTATCTTGAGATAAAATATCAGTCCTATTCTTTAAATGTCCTCAGCCATTTAAATATGCTTAATTTTTTAAAAATATATTTTTACTAATTTCAGAGAGGAAGGGGGAGGGAGAGAGAGAGAAACATCAATGATGAGAGAGAATCATTGATTGGCTGCCTCCCTCATGCCCTACATTGGGGATCAAGCCCACAACCCAAGCATGTGCCCTGACTGAGAAACAAACTATGACCTCCAGGTACATAGATCTAGGCTCAACCACTTAGCCATGCTGACCAGGCTAAATGTGTTTAATTTTTTAGTGCAGTTTAAGTTTCACAGCATAATTTAGCAAAAGGTACAGGAAGTTCCCATACACCCCCTGCTCCCCGCCCCCCGACTCCCCCCCGCCACACACACACAACCTCTCCCACTTTCAACATCCAGCACCATAGTGGTACATTTGTTAAAATCGATAAACCTGCACTGACACATCACAATCCAAAATCCATAACTTATATTAGGGTTCACTCTTGGTGTTAAACATTCTCTGGTTTTGACAAACGTGTAAGGACATGTATCCACCACTGTAGTATCACACAGAATAGTTTTACAGCCTTAGAAATCCTCTGTACTATGCCTATTCATCCCCCTAACCCCTGGCAATCACTGATCTTATTACTGTCTCTCTAGTTTTGTCTTTTCCAAATTGCCATATAGTTGGAATCAAACAGTATATATCCTTTTCAGTTTGCTTTCTTTAACTTAGTAATATGAATTTAAGGGGCCTCCATGTCCTTTCATGGCTGGATAGCTCATTTCTTTTTAGCACTGAAGAATATTCAATTGTCTGGAGGTACCACATTTTATTTATCTATTCACTTACTGAAGGACATCTTGGTTGCTTCCAGGTTTGGACCATCTTACCTAATAAAAGAGAAACATGCAACCATCACTCCACTACACCCACAGCCAATCAGAGTGAGTATGCAAATTAACCCAACAAAGATGGAGGTTAATTTGCATACACAGGCACAGAGCAGTGTGAAGCCTGCTGTGAGGGGAAGGGGGGTGGCAGAGGGAGTACTGGAGTGGTACTCCAGACAGAAGCGAGGACGTGCCGGCTCCTGGGCGGCCAGGGAGGGAGTGGGGATATGCCTGCTCCTGGGCGGCCGGGGAGCAGGGATGTGCCCGCTCCCAGGTGCCCGGGGAGCGGGGACTTGCCGGCCCCCCAGGCGGCTGGGAGTGAAGCCAGGGGCCTATTCTTGCACGAATATTGTGCAACAGGCCTCTAGTTATAAATAAAGCTGCTGTAAAGATTCCTGCATAGGCTTTTGTATGGACATATGTTTTCAGTTGCTAGATTATGTAAGAGTGTTTAGTTTTATAAGCAATTGTCAAACTGTCTTCCAAAGTGGCTGTGTACCATTTTGCATTTCTTCCAACAATAAAGAGAGTTCATGTTGCACCACATCCTTCCCAGGATTTGGTGTTGTCAGTGTTTAGGATTTCGGCCATTCTCATATGTGTGTAGTGGTATCTCATTATTGTTTTTAATTTGCAATTCCTAATGACATATGATGCTAAATATCCTTGTCCCCCACCAGGGACCGAGCTCGCAACCTGAGCATGTGCCCTGACAGGCATCAAACCATGACCTCTTGGTTTATAGGTCAATGATCAACCCCTGAGCACACTGGCCAAGCCTAAGATGTATTTTAAAGGAGTCAACATATTGTAGAAAACAACTTAATGAATGAATAGGACACCTGCTTTCCAACTTCAAGGAGCATTATTACATTTCTTATGCCATGTAAGAAAAGATTTGAAGGACCACCTACTGAGATTTACCTGAAAGGTATAATAAAAATATTTCTTAAGAAATTATGATCCCTATCCTTGATAAGACATGAAATGTATGAGGAAACATAAAGTAGAAGGAGATAGTAATAAATGGCTACTACAATATAAGTGAACCCTCAAAAATGTGAGGCAAGCATTAAAACAAAGTGGCCATGTAATTAGCGAGCTGAGGATTATACAATGATACCCTTTTCTTGGGATTCCAGCTGTATCAAGATACATTCATTTTGGGTGAATAAAATTCCACTAATGTTCCTTAGAGTCTTTAGCTTTAAACTTCTATTAAAATATGCCTTGATTGATTTTAAAGATTTAGGAGTATTTCTCAGACACTAACACCTAATGAAATAGGGATAATCATTACTATTCATTTCCGTTGTAGTACCACTTGTACATGCCTTAAAACCACTGGATAAGCATTTATAAAGACACCTCTCAGACCCTGAAGTTACTTTGGTTTCTGCCTTCTATGACAGCAGGTAAACAGAAATGTGGAGAAATTAAATGAATTTTTACACATGAGAAGGTTAAAGATACAAAGGCAATCATTTTAACTATCTTCTCTAAAAACTGTCTCCTGTTTACCAAGCTTCTTTAAAAAAAAAGAATTTTCAATTAAAAAAAATACAAATGTCTAAAATTCAACGATGTGGGTAACAAATAAAAATACATTACTTTCCTTTGAAAATGTAAGCAGTAAATTGCTAAGGTTCTGTAAGACTGGTTCTACATTAAGATTTATTAGCAAAATAAAAGATTAAAAAATAAAACTGTTAACCTCATTACAGAATTAGGATTTATATATTTATCTCTTTTCCCCTTTAAATTTTATTTAATTTTACATATAGTTTGTAGTTTTTCTGTATTTTTCAATAAAGCCTTTTGTTGTTTTCCAAAATAAAAGACATAATGATCCCTCTAATTCTTTCTAAATTAAAGTTCTACAGTAAAACTGCCATTATCTCTTTATGTTCATTGCTTTTCTTCAGAAAACAAGTTTGAAAGTTAAATATCTCCATTACAAGCCAACAAAATAAGATCACTTCTTAACTGTGTACCCAATGCTCCATTTGGGGCCTCTTTTGAAAATGTGTGATTACATTTCCATGCAATCAAAGCAGTAAAAATGCCTCCTCCAAATTAGTTTGTATCCCCACAACCAAATAGACTTTAGTGAGTGAAAACAGAAGTTGACTGAGATTTGAGGAGACTGTTTTATTCAGAACCATTTAATTTGAATGTCTCTTCATTCTTCACCCACTACAAACAAAGGGCTCCTAGCTTTTTAATACCAACAATGAGAAACAATTACAGACTGAGTAGCTTTTCAAGTCATCAGCCCAGCTGAGAAATTGGCCATTGACAGCTGGACTGATGGGACATTAGGAGTCGTCAAAGGAAGCCCATAAGAACCATATGGAGTGACATACCAACATTTTTAATGTGCCCATCAGAAATTCCCACAGCTGATGATGTTCATACAGCTGTAGGTTATTAGGAAGGAGCCTTAAATGAATGAGAGAGCCCTCTTTAGGGTCATTCACTATCATAATAATGTTAACTAAAACCTGCTGGTGGTGAAGAAACTTAGTGGGGAACAATAATATATCACTGTATTTTGATGGCTGACATAAGCTATAGGGAACTCTATCTTTTCTTTTGTGTTTTGAGAAATTAATTCTATGTCTGAGCTTTACAGTGATCTCAAGGAGTTAATACGTGTGGTTTGTTTGGGTGTGTTTTTTGCCTAACTTGCATACTTCTTAAAATTCAAAAATATGACATTAAATCAATAAAAGTTCATTTGAATTAAGACACACACACACTCACATAAACACATTAAAAAAAAACAAACACCCACAACCCAGAAAGAGAGTCTCTAAATAATTTCTTGAATACCTCAAGTGAATAATCACGTAAATTTATGGCTTACAACCAACACGAAAGTTTTAGAATGCTATCCTGGGTAGCCAAGGCTCCATTGGAAATGTAGGGTTGGTTGTACTCCTCCACAAATTATTTCTTAAACATTATTCAGAACATGTTAAAATATATTACTGCCTGGTCAGCATGGCTCAGTGGGTGAATATCAACTATGAAACAGGAGGACATGGTTCGATTCCAGGTAGGGGCATATGGCTGGGTTGCGGCTCCATCCCCGATGGTGGGCGTGCAAGAGGCAGCAGATCAATGATTCTCTCTCATCATTGATGTTTCTATCTCTCCCTCACCCTTCCTCTCTGAAATCAATAAAAAAATATATATATATTTTTAAATAAAAATAATAAAATGTATTACTTATTAGTAAGATTCAGCAATTCAATAAAAAGTAGTTTTAAGATAACATGACCTATAACTGTCATTCTCCCATGGAGAAGCTAGGTTCTTTTTCCATTTAAATTCCAAGTATGCCAATATTCAGAAAAATAATTTAAGAATAATAAGTGACTCCGTCTATTGTTCCTTTAAAGGGCACTTAAGAAGCACTTGTTATGTGCAGCAGCCTGAGATCCCCATGATTAATAACTGTGGCTCAGTTTAGGAGCTCCTGTTTCTGGATGTGACGAAGAGAAATGAAGTCACGTGTTAAGCCAAATGTCCTGGCTTCTACATCAAGCCAGTAAAGGACTGCCAAAGAATCACTCATAGCTCATTATAAGATAATGATCAGAGTCTTCTCATATGTGTAGATGCTTTACTCAATGAGGATAATATTGTTGAATCAATAAAAGCACTTAATCAAAAAACACAACCAAGAAACCAATGAAATAAAAGAAAAAGCAAGTTGTCAAGTTTCCCTATTCACTTGTAGTGCTTCTCAGTTAATGAACAGCCCTTGAGCCAGGACCGATCCTGATAGAAAGTGTCACTGTGAGGCACTGCCATTTTTTCTGTTCACTGTGCCCAGTTGTCCGTCATCCACAGACAGCACATGTGGCATCATACAGACCAGGAGGTGTGAGTTGGGGGCAGTTTCAGCTGCTGACAGCCTGGTCAGCAAATATCCAAGGAGGACATCCTGCTGTCGCTTGTTGCAGAGCAACTCCCCACCCTGGAACACTCTGTTGATTCCCCTCTGTCACTTGATTTTTAAGTTTTTCTGCTTTCAAATTTCTGGCCTATGATGTATGGTTGTATGAGATGGTCAGTCAGGTACAGCCACAAGGGGAGGCGCAGGAGAAACTCAGGAAAACAAAGTTTATTATACTCACAGGTCCTAGAGACAGGAGACACACTATCAGGGTCACAGGGAAAGACACCAGGGAGGTCAGGAGGCAGAAGACATGGGCAGGGCAGAGTTTAGGCCTCGTCCTTTATTGGGGTTTCTGTGGGAAAAGCAAACCAGGACAGGCAAGGGATTTCGGGTTAGCTGGTTTGAATAATTTAGGCGCATTCTGGGCTGTAAGGATGTTTCTCTAGTTGCCTGGTGCCTGGTGCAGGGATGACTAGGGCACAGGAATATTGCTCCTGGGGTGTGCAGGCAGATACTGGAGGCGCGGCTCTGGATTGGCTTGTTTACACATCAAAGGCGTATTCTGGCTGGGCCCTTGCTCTCAGCTAGTTCCAGGAGGGGCAGTTTCCCCCAGCCAGAAAGATTTCTTTTTTAAGATGTCAAAACAGCCGAAACCGGTTTGGCTCAGTGGATAGAGCGTCGGCCTGCGGACTGAAGGGTCCCGGGTTCGATTCCGGTCAAGGGCACGTACCTTGGTTGCGGGCACATCCCCAGTAGGAGGTGTGCAGGAAGCAGCTGATCGATGTTTCTCTCTCATCGATGTTTCTAACTCTTTATCCCTCTCTCTCTCTTCCTCTCTGTAAAAAATCAATAAACTATATTAAAAAAATGTCAAAACATCATAATAAAGAAGAAAACACACACACATGCATGCAACTCCCCCCCTCCCCCCCGCCAAACACACACACACACACACACACACACACACACACACACACACACACACACACAAACAACCATGGCCTTAAAATTAACTGAATTAAATAAGTTAGATTAAAAAAAAAAAACAACCCTTACATTAATTTATCTTTAAACAAAGATAACAGTAAATCAAGGCTACTTATTCATTATGCTTTTCAGAGTGCTTTAAGAAGACTGATGTTGATTTGTTCTGCACCAAAGATTTCTTTTCTTTAAGCAGCAATTTTTAAGATCAGAAATCGGCAGAAAAGCCAAATGAGACATGGTCTCAGCTTCACAGCTCTCTCACTTGTGAGCTGTACTTCAAACACCTCATTTTCCTGTACCCCCTCTTCTACTGAGTGAAGGCTTGGATATACTTGTTTCTATCTAAAAGGGAGCACAGTGCAACAACCAGTGTTTGACACACACAGGTATCACACAGAGGCTGCGCTGGCTGAGGTCCTGGCCATCATGGAGAAGACAGAGCAAGGGATTTTTATGGCCCACCTTGGCGAAGCTCCAGGGCTGGGTCTCGCTCTGTGCTGATGCCTTAATATGTAAGTGACTGCTCGAGGCTAATGGAAAGGGACTAGTTGTAAATATACACATATCAAAGGGTGTGAAAACTCACAAGAAACAGATTAGGTCCAGTATTTCCAAAGTGGTAAAAATCCTTGGAAGGTGTTTTCTGTCTGTTGCATGGGTAGGGGCCACACACCTTGGTTTCCCTGATTCCCTGTGGGCTTGCACCTGCTGCCCCAGGGTGTGTTGAACAGCATAGCATGTTCAAAAGTGTTTTCAAAAGTGTCTGATGGCTGGAGTTCAGATTCGAGCTCCCCTGTTTTCCAGGACAACTGGGGCAAGTTGCTTGCAGCGTTATGTGTCAGTGGGGACAGCGGTGCTTACCTCAGAGGCTGGTTGTGAGAACTGTATGTATGAGGTGAGGTGCGGAGAATAGGGCCTGGTACTGGGCAAGTACTCAGCAGGAGTTAGCTATAATTTTACCCAATGGCATTTACTTTATAACTTAAAAGATACTGTGGAGTAGCTTCTTAATTTTGGAGTCTTCATTCATTATCTGCCTATAAATATATTTGAAATAAATATCTAGAGAGAATATACATTCTCATTAAATATAATGTAGAAATGGCCTGGGGTAAGTAAAAAAAGCATCCAAGTATCAATTAATTTTTTTTAAATTGGAGATATCCATCTAATAAGTAGATGTAGAGAGCACTATTTATTCAACACGAAGATGCAATTTTTCTTTTAACAATTCTCAATACAGAAAATGACTTGCAATCAATGTGTATAAATTACTTTGTATCTCCTACCCACAAATAATTTTTTTGAATCATGAGACTTATCATCATTAAAATAATGATATTTGGAAATATATATATATATATACATATATATATACACATTTTTTATAAATATATGTCAAATACCATCTTTTAAGATGTGTATGTGCATGTTTGTGTGTAAACTTGCTTAATTTATAGGGAAATATATTGATACAGTTGACCATAAAAATTAAAACATTTAAAGAAAATGATAAAATTAGTCACAAAATGGAAGAAGACACTTACAACACATATAACAGAAGGTGATAGTATCAGAAATATATAAAAAGTCATACAATCAATAAGATAAAAAATAGAAAAATGAGAAAGATACAGGAATAAGTATTTCATACAAAAGAAATACATTTGTCCAATAAAGAGATAAATTTGATAAAGCTCATGAAAAAAATTTTGACAATATATGTGAGATTACAATGCTATTTCATTTTTCAAAATTTATGGAAAAAATGAAGAAATCTGACAATACCAATATTAGAGAGTAAAACTGTCTCACAAGTTTTATAAACATAATTTGTAAAGTCATAAATCTTATAGATTTGAATATTAGTATACCCTATGGCCAGTAATTGCCTTCAAGGGATAGTTCTATGAAAATAATTTGTAAAGTCGTAAATCTTGTAGATTTGAACACTAGTATACCCCATGGCCAGTAATTGCCTCCAAGGACATATTCAGATGTGTAATCCAGGGACCCACTCTATCACAGTTCAGAATAGCAAAAGCTTTGAAATTCCAAATACCCATTCACAGAAAAATGGATAAATAAATTTGGTATACATTCATCATATATTATAAAACAGTAAAAATTAATTACAATGACATGGATAAACTTAGTAACAATATTGAATAAAAAGATAAAATAAGCAAAACTCAATATATTGTTTAGATATATAGGTATCTTCTGGTTTATGTATGTGTGATAAAACTATTTTTAAAAGGCATAATAAGTACAAAATTTGGAATATTACTTACCAGTGAGGGGAGAGAAAGGGATCAGAAAAGAATGGATAATGATGATAGTGTATCCTGGAACAAGATTTATGGTTAACCCAACTCCAGGCATCTGGGGGTTCAGAAAAGATGGCAGCTCCTTTTAAAAGATTAGTGGTGGCTGGTTGTTTTTATTGATTTTACTTGTTTTGTTTTGTGTTGTACTTAGTATCTCATGAGAATTACTCCACATCATTACTTCTTTCATAGTAAATGTCAAGAGATAAAATTTTACAGAATAAAGGAGAATTTCCTTTCACACGTTACGAAATCTATAATGATGGCTACTTCATAAGCAATGGACACTATTATTGATACCTTCAAAGAACCACCGAGTGATTGAGGAAATTGACGAGATAGCACAAATAACAAACAGATTTGCTGTTAGAAAACATCAACTAGAGAAGCCGATTTGCTTCTTTTATGGAGGGGGAGTGGAATGAAAACTAATTTATTATTTCCATATTAGAGAGCGAAGAGCCCAGAGAAAATGCTTCTGTTTCTTGCTGCCAATCACCTTTCTTTTGCAGATAATTAGCTGCTGCACAAGCCATTTGCTCCAAGTTCCTAGTGGTGAGTACTAACCAGGTAGAGTGGAATCAAGTCCAGTGTCAAATTCTATAATGGAAGTGTATATTTCCTTCTGTAGAAACAATCAGAGAGAAAACATGTGGCACAAACTGGTTCCTAAAGACTCAAGGAGAGGGAGCTTTTGACATTCATTCATCTTCTAATTATTGCTCCCTACATTTCGATTAAAATATTATAGAAAAGCACAACGTGAGGCACATTATGCTTTGCACTTGGTAATTTTAAGTGTAAAATTAAAAATTTCTGTTGAGATCAATCAAATTCCTGGCACCTGAACAAAGAATATATAATTTAGAGGTGTACTAAATGTCAGTGAAATAGCATGAGCAGACCAATTAAAACAAAACATAAAACCATAAATTTGAGCCAACCTACGAAATCCGTTCATAATTATGTAGCTAATTATTCACTCTACATAGTGTGGTCTTCACTAACTCCAGAAATGAAAGAGCATAAATATTCTCCGCTCAGACCTTTAAGAAGACTCTGACAGCAGATTTGGCATTTGATCATTATCTAATTTCCAAATTGGTGATGTCAAGACGTTCTGCCGAGGAGCATATGTGCATCTGTTTCCTCACATGGCTGCTCTGTAGCTGTGCTTCATGACTCATCTGTTTTCAGCCAGAGCACTTTCTCATTCTAGAGGAGCTGGGAGTGGGGGATAGTGAATAGGGAACAGAGGCAAAGACCTATGTGTCATTCATTCATGCACTATTTATTCTGTATCTTCTACATCCTGTACACTGTGCTGAACGCTGGCGAGTCGTGTTGAACAAAACTGGCAAGGCCCTGCCCTTCGTGCAGCTTACGGTCCTTTGGGGGATGCAGCCAGGTCCACGGGGAACTGGACTGCAGAGTGGCGTTGTGATAGCAGAAGCACAAGTGCTGTAATGCTTTCTGCAACCTGGACTTGAAGAATCCACAGACACGTTACCAACAGTGATCTCGTGGAAGAGCTGCACATATGGGTCACCTAGGACCTTTTCTTAAAACTGCAAAGAGCAGGTCACACTCAGATCACCGAAAATGACAATCTCTAGGAGTGGGACACGGGCACTCGTAGTTTTTTTAAGCTCCCCGGGTGATACCAATATGTACACAAGTTCGGGAACCACTATCTAAAAACAGGAAAGTGAACAAAGGGGAACTGAAACTGCTCTCTGCAGAAAGGCCTGGTATAATGCTCAGGCTACAAACTCAAAGGTGTGTTATTGTAATTTTTTTTATTAAAAAGAAGGTCTTTATTTTCTATAAATGACTATAATTTCTCTCTTAAGCCACAAATTCCACCAGGTGGCCGAAATCTGTACTTAGTCAATTCATGGTTTCTCTTCCTTCTTCCCTTTGTTCTTTATTCATTGGGGCTGTGTTCGGGAGAGTTATAAAGTACCAAGGCCAGAGAGAAGGGTTAGCAGAGATGAGCATCTATCTAATCTCCAGATAATATCACCCGCTGAGTCCCCTCAACACATGGCTTCTCCAGTCTGAGTTCTGAAATCCCTAAGGCAGCTGCCTCCTCGCATCAACAGGGGCTCTCAGGTCCCCAGGCTCACTGCTCATAGCCTCCCGCTCTTGGCCACACCAGAGACATCTGCACCACCCCACATCATACTCAAGTTCAAGGGATGTAGTAGCCCTTAAAAACAGTGTAGAAAGGAATTATTGAGAATAAAAAACACTGATCAGTAATATATCAAAATAAATCATGATACTTATTTCTCCTTTTCATTGACTAATTATGCAAAAGAAGTTTTAGGTTTGTTAAAATTTGTTTGGCTTAACAATATTATTTTCAACCCTCTGCTCCTTTCCTGAAATCTTTTTCAGCCAATTGTCCATTTTGTGAGGGTTAATTTGTTTTTACATAAACTATATAATCCATAAGCCTATTTAACTGAAGGCACAGAACTGTAATTCTGTACAATATAGTGAGCGCTAAAAAGCTAGGAGAACAGCCCAGTCTGCATCTCCACTTCAGAGAATTCCCACTGCTCCCTCAGGAAGCCTCCTAGACCACAAAGTGACTCATGACTGGCTGATAAGGCACCGTGCCAATTTTTTTTTTTTAAGAGTAGTGAAATTTTTCATAAATACAAGTTAAACCCATTTAATGATAAATATTGGCCAGCATCTGTCTTACAGTATTTCTTCAGTTCCTATCTGAATCTCTATTTTGCATTCTCATCCCAGGATTGTGTTTCTAGCATCAGCAAATAGTAAACAATTAAAATGAGAGCTTATATTTATGGGTGTGAAATCATAGTTCCTTTATGATTTTATGACTTTTTCTTGATCCTTCAAAAACTAAATTCCTCAGAATATACATATTTAGGACCTATTATATCTCTAGATCACTTGCCATTTAAAAGATGCAAAAATCTACTGGAATACCAAAGGATCGTTTTTGTTAGGATAACATAAAACAAAATAGCAGTTTAGCAAACGTTTTCATAAAGTATGCTTTATACTAGGTCAAAAGTACTGCATATTTAGAGAAATACTGGAAGGAAACAAGAAATCAAATTAACAATTATGTGTTAAGTGGTTGGGAAATGAGTATTTTTCTTTCAGACTTTCTTGAATTTTTCAAGGATTATTATAATGCTGAACATAATATTCCATGATGTTTTTTTTTATGCTAGATATAAACAGAACTAAAACTCTGCTCACTAGAATATACAGGGCATGGAAAAGTAAGTCTACAGTTGTCCGTATGGAAAATAATAAAATAATCAATAAGAATAAGAATAAACTCTGCATTTCCCATACTCACAACTGTAAATCTACTTTTGTCCTACCCTGTAGTTTAGGGCATGTCCTGGCTTGAGTAAAATTTCTTAAACTATAACTTAAACCTGGTTAGTCAGCAGCACAAGAATTAGGATTCTCCTAAGCATTATAAAGGAGTACTGCTTTCTACAAAGCCTTTTCCATATCTGAAAGTTGAGGGTCTAACTATTGTGGTAGGTTTGTTTTTAAATTGCAATATGGTGGTATAGATGTGTCAGAGCATTTATCTCTCATCAATAAAAATGTACTCAGGCTGAGTGCTTTTAAATATGCATAACTATGTTCCCAGTGACTTTATGGTCATTTACTTGCTACGTGGCAGCCTGCCTGGTCGCCTGTTAACTGATCATAGAAGCAGTTCAGAACTCAATGTGGTATAACAGAGAAAGTTCAGGCTCAGAATACTGGCTCTGAGAATTGAGTGACACTACTACATGGTGTCTGAAAAATGAATGAAAAGAGCTCTAAATGAGAACAAGAATGAGCAAATCTGTTGCCTTTTTATTGAGAAAGGAATAGGAGCATCGTTCTGGCTCGGATCAATGTTCTGTGTAAAAGATGATCTTCCTGTACAAAGATGCTTTTCCTCCTTAAAGCAAGCAGATTCCATGTCATACTCTGTGCCACAAACGTGAGTTCTTACAGACAAAGTGGAAATGGTATCTGGGCTATGGGAGGAAGAAGAGGGCTAAATGGACCCACCTTCTTTTGATAAGAAGCACATGGGCTGCAATTTCTAAATTGAAACAAAAAATCCCAAAATACAGAGATCCTTTCTCCCCTCCCTTGGCAAGTTCAAAGTCAGATTTATTGAGCTTCAGCTATATTTAGGTGTTATTTGCAAAGGCTGTGGGGTTCCAAAGATGATCTTACTTCAGGCATCTTAAGGCCAAGTAGGAACATAGAAGTATAAACAGCTAATGTCTAAAGCAGAGTTAAAGAATGAACCACAAAAGAGATGATTCAAAGGCTGCAAAAAAAAAAAAAAAAAAAGCAAGATGCCTGGGTAAAAGAATCAGGAGAAACTTTGTGGAGGACATGAAATTTGAAGTAGAGTGCCATGATAGGTAAGATTTCGATAGACTGAATGTGAAGAAGGCTTTTTAGGCGGTAGGTTAAGATGATAAGAGCAGAGGCAGAGAGGCAGGACCATGGAGGTCATGATGAGAGAAAAAGGGAGAGAGGCAAAGTGGGAGAGAAGGACAGATGGGAAGAGGAAGAGACAGAGAAGAAAAAAATCAGGAGACAATGAACAGCTGGAAGCATCTGTTCTTCATTTGTTAGCCAATGACAACACTTGGAAATATTTCAAGGATTTTAGTGGCTGATTGGCAGTATGCTTAAGAAGCTAAATTTAGAACAAGAAAATAAAATTAATTGCAAGGGGAAAATAAAGGTATAAAAAACACTAAGATGGGCAATTCATCATTCAGGGTTGGAGTGCAGTGGCATGAGTGGCAAGGGGAAAAAAAGACACATGTCAGAGATACTGCAGAGACAGAACCAGGCAAGTTATTGAATTGGAAGAAGAGATAAGCAATTAAAATGGACACTGAGATCTCAGACCAAGGTAGAAAGGTGGTTCCACTAACAGACATAGAAGGGAGTAAAGTCTGGAGTTGTTGCTGATTTTCCAGGGAAGATCATCACTTAATTTAAGGTGCGCTGTTGCACTACCTGCTGAGCTTCCTAGCGAAGAAACACATACATAGGAAGAGCCATTCCTCAAAGTCAACAGAGAACAGCAGTTAAAAGCACAGGCTTTAAATCAGATAGAGCTCAGATTCCTCATCTATAAACTGAGGGTAACATTAGATCTGACTTTCCCTAAGAAGCCTGATTGAGGAAATGTGTAATGCACAGTGACTGCTTAGTCAATATTTGTTCTGCCTTTGAATTGAGAATTAACGACAAGTAAATGCTCTCAGAAACTGGGAGAATGAAAGAACAAACTAAACACAAGACTGTAGAAAGAGAACATGGGACATGAATGACGCTCAAAAGTAACAAGAAATACAGTGGTGACTAAACCAACCTTTTGGTGATTCTGGATTCAAGGCCGTCACTGGATGTGGAATTATGAACTCAAAGGCCCAGTGACATAATATACCTGCTGTTAAATTCCCAGGTGGCCTCTCCTTTCGGCACATTGAATGCTTAGTTCTGTGACTTTACAAATGACTGGTACACTTCTTTCCAGACAATATCTACTGATCTCATGATCATCACTCGCTAGAGAGAACTGCTGAGGTAAGTCTGGGTAAATGGATGGATGGACAGATGGACAGAGACAGATAGGAGAAACGTTGTACTGTGTAGTAGCTGCTTACAATTAAAAGGATTCTGTCGCAAGAAATTTTGCTAGGTTAATTACTTTAGAGATACGGTAGAATCCTGGCATTAGTAAACTTAACATTTGCATTTTCAACCTCTCACACAGGTCAATGATACACCAAGAAAAGAAAAAAAATTGGCTAGTAAGTAAGCCTAGCTAAGTGTCAGTATTTATATCTCAACATGTCTCTCTTGTTTAGAAAAATATCTATTTCCAACCTCTCTTCCCCAAGATATTTAACCCTAGAGCTATAAATAGAAGTAAAGAAGCCAATGAGAGCATGGTTGGTTGTAAGACTGGAATGTTCAATTCAGCAATGACTTAGTGCCTTAGAATAACATCCTATACAGAAGCAAGTAAACTCAATAAGTGAATAATTTTCACTTATATTCAAGTCAGAATACAAGTTGTTCACTTAGTGAGAAGTGGAAAAGATTATTAAAATGTGGTAAGTTGCACAAGCATGTTGTTTGCTAATTTAGGGATTCATGAGATGTCATGTGTCAAGTGTGTGCAATATTGGTCCATTATGGGCATGCCTTTTTATATGGTCTATTACAAAGAAACAACTTCTAGAAAGACAATTGATCATTAGGCAAAGAGATAAGAATTCAAGTCTCAGTTTATATATATATATATATATATATATATATATATATATATATATATAATCTGGTTTTCTGGTTCAGTTATAGTTCTTGACCAAACCTATTAGAGGGAGGGAAGCACAGGTTATGGGATCCAGACTCTAGCTTCCTCATACATATCTACATTCAGGTGGGAAAGGTTTACTAAATAGAACAAAATCAGATGATCATAAATGCTTTTCCTCAAGAGATACTGACTGTTCTTGGACTGAATTCTATTCATCCTGATATACTGAAAAGCAGCTTGTAGTAAGAAAAAAGGACAGATTCCTCAACAATACTTTTTTTTTCTTTGATGAATGTATTACATATGTGTCCTTATCCCCCCATTGTCCCCTCCCCGCCCCCGGTGTCTGTGTCCATTTGTTAGGCTTATATTCATGCATACAAGTCCTTTGGTTGATTTCTCCCCCTTACCCCCACCCTCCCCTACATTCCCTCTGAGGTTTGATGGTCTGATCGATGCTTCTCTGTCTCTGGATCTGCTTTTGTTCATCAGTTTTTGTTGTTCATTATATTCCACAAATGAGTGAGATCATGTGATATTTATCTTTCTCTGACTTATTTCGCTTAGCATAATGCTCTCCAAGTCCATCCATGCTGTTGCAAATGGTAGGAGTTCCTTTCTTTTTACAGCAGTATAGTATTCCATTGTGTAGATGCACCACAGTTTTTTAATCCACTCATCTGTTAATGGGCACTTAGGCTGTCCTCAACAATACTTTTATAATAAAGATTTTTTTAATTTCAAAGATGAGGAATTGAAAGTGTATTTTGACATATTTGACCTTAATTTGTTAAATTTTGACTCTGTTCTTTGTAGCTTTCACTACAAAAATGTTCCCAATCTACAAACCTCCAAACTAAAACCATTTAATATCAGACTCAGAAATCCACTCTCCTGGCTGGATCTGATTGCTACAACAAAAAATATTCAAAACACAACCATTTTAATTGACATGAGATGGCCAACGACCCCTTGGAATGATTACAAAGCATGTGCAAATAGATTTCAGGCAATTAAGATCTTAGTAAGAAATATATCCAGAATAACAAGAATTTATAAGACAGAGGCACATTATTACTGACAAATTTATGTATACACAATTTCTAATATTTCTTCCTTGAATAAAATGTTCATAATGAAACTGGATAATCAGATTTACTCTCAGCCTTTCTGCCTGGGTCACAACAGTACCTGTCAGAAGTTTGAGAAGAATCTGAAAATCCTAAAGCTACTAAATACTTCCTTCAAGTTCAGAGTCCTGCGAAGTTAATGCTGATCAAACTAACCAGTTGGAATCACCCTGATCTCTTTTGCTCCTGTAGCTTTTTATATTCATTACCTCACTTCAGTCAGGTCCTGAATAACTTACCACTGTTCTAGTTAGAACCTGTATAAGGATGGTTTATTCATGCTCATAAGAATTCGCCTGATTCTCCCATCCCTCTGCCCAGGTAACTTGCACAAAGTCAAAATCCCTTTCAAAGTGCCTTAACCTTGAGAATTCATATGCTGTCCAGATGGGAGTATTTGTACATCTTTTAAGATGATTGTGTTTTTGTTGCTATTATTGTCTTCTCAAAATAAAAAGAACAAAAAATGCATGCCATGCCCATCTTTTTCAGAGAAAAAGATCTCCAGAAAGTACTTACTGGTACAACTGGAAAACGTTCTAACAATGCAGTCTTTCCTGGTTTTTCAATTTATTACAGGTGGATAATCTCTGAAAAACCCAAGACAGTAAACATATTGAATCTCTTTTAATAATTTGAATTTTGAATGAATTCCAAAGTGCTTAGAGTCAAGCTGTTTTGCTTTTCTTTAACTAATACCTCAAATCAAGATTAAATGATTTTTCTTTGAAAATTGGTCCAAAATACTGGAAAGTTGTGTGTTTTGGAAAACTACATTCATTATAAAATGAACATTTAAACATTATAGTTATACTGATATTTTAATTGGAGTTGCCATAAATTTGGGGGCAGAATCTGTCTCTTAATATCTTGCTTTGGTATGCTGATGTTCTGCAAAAGAAACATAATTCTAATAAATTGAGAAATTAAAACATAACTGGAATATTTCATTATATAAATACTATCATGGGCTTGGAACAGAGAAGTGTGGACTTTCAACATTGAACAGAGTAAGGCATTCTGCAGTCTTGTCATTGGACCTCAGATTCCTAGTCTGGTATGAAATACATCACTAACATGATCTGGCTACTCTAAATTTAGCACCAACCACCATTTTTGGTTGAACTTACCATCGACTGAAAAAAGGCCAGGAAAGTAAAAGTATGCAGATGGTTACATGGTGTACATTCTATTAATGTATGCATCTAACGAGAATAAATGGTGTAGCCCGGCCAGTGTAGCTCCGTAGATTGGATGTCATCCCATTCACCAAAAGGTCACCAGTTTGATTCCCTGTCAGGACACATGCCTGGTTGCTGGCTCCATCCCCAGTAGGGGTGTGCAGGAGGCACCATGCCCCCTACTCTATCCTCAAAATGAAAAGAACAAACAGTACATGCCATGCCCATCTTTCTATCTCTTCCTCTCCCTTTCTCTCTCTCTAAATTCAATAAAAACATTTAAAATATTTGTAAAAAAAAAACAACTGGTATATATTCTATTAACTTATAATGCATCTAACAAAAACAAAATATAAAACCTGATCAATTAGCATGCAGTCTCCAATTGAGATTTGAATTAAAAATACCTGAGCCCTGGCTGGTGTGGTTCAGTTGGTTGGAGTGTCGTCACATGCACCAAAATGTGGCGGGTTCGATTGCCAGTCAGGACATAGATCCAGGTGGCGGGTTCGATCCCCAGTCAGGGCACATATGGGAGGCAACCGAATGATGTGTTACGATCAACATTTCTCTCTCTCTCCCTCTTTCTAAAATCAATTTAAAAAATTATATATACGTGAAAATTATCTCCTTGTTTAAAATATATACATTTAGATGTCTTCAAAATTGCTTTGGATTTCCATTGTTGATGAACACAGCCAAAGCTACCTCTTACTTCCTTGATTTAAATATGGCAAATGTTAAGGGAAAATACAGATTACTGATTCTGGACATAAAGGAAGTAAGCATCAACAAAAAATGCCCAGTATGAAGAAAATGTACTTTTTACAGTCAACCTGTGACAAAAATAAAAACTTTTATTCAAGCCATTTCATTTCACATATGCCCAGGAAAGGCTTACCATCGTAATCAGAAGGGTCCCTGAGCACTATCGCACATTGAGAGGTTAAATGAGCACAGACTTTGCTGTCACTTTCAGGCTGACAAATTCTGGCCAGACTTATGGTTCTGGAAGAATATGAGCTATTGGAGAGGCAATATAAATATAATTTATCATAGCAGTTGCTTTGGAATTTGAACATTGGGGTGGGGGGGGGAAGGATCAAAATTGGCACCTGTGTTGTATAAAATACATAGCTCCATAAGAAAATCTCATCTTTTTTGTAAAAACTTCTGTTTCCCCAGTTGCACTGCTTGAAAGTGAATCTGTGTACCAGAAGGTTGCTCAGGATTATGAAACTTAATGCATTTTTACCACAAGCAAATATAAACATTTTCAAGGAAAACACAAGGCAAGAGACATGAAAGACCATATGTTTTCAATGCTCTCCATGTCAAAACAATACCAGTCTCCAGAAAATAACTGCTAGTCATATTGAGTTATTCAGCCAGATATCTTCCAAAAGTTACTTGGAAGAAAGTACAGTGCATTCCATGTACCATGTAATGGATAAAAATAGAGTTCCCTAGACCAAACATATTACATTCATGAATTATTTTATTGGCCATAATACTCTAAAAGATTTCTGAGTTTTACTGCTCATGGGTTAGTGGCAAAGGTAAAAATGAGGTAAGAGAAAACAGAGACTTAATTTTCTGGAAAATGTTTCTCCACAAGCTGTGTAAACTCCTTTTAAAACTAATATTCTTTTTTTTTAATGTGTGTTAATCCTCACCTGAGAGTATTTTTCCCATTGATTTTTAGAGGAAGTGGAAGAGAGGGAGGGAGGAAAGAAGGGAGAGAGAAACATTGATGTGAGAGAGACACACCAATTGGCTGCCTTCCCCATGTGCCCCAACCCAGCTGAGGACTTAATCTGCAACCCAGGTATGCGCCCTTGACCAGAATCGAACCGTGACCCTTCGGTGCGTGGGGTGACACTCTAATCACTGAGGAACACCAGCCATAGCTAAACTACTATTCTTAATTCACAAAAACAGATGAGGCATTTTTCCCTCCGAGAAGCTAAGGTTTGTTTTTCTCCTTCTGCTGAGAGACTAATTTTTCACATGAAAAGTTTATTTAGCTTTTACCATACTTTACTTTGAAGTCCAACACACACACACACACACACACACACACACACACACACACACACACACACCGGGAAAGTTGGAGCTGAGGTAAAGGTGCTCCATGCCACCTTCCAGCTCTAAGGTGTCATGAGCTACCTTTTTAACCTGCATTTTAATATTGTCCAGGTGACTAGATGGATGCGGCACTGCAAATAATTTGTGTAACCAAGTATCCTTTTTCAGACTACTCTTAGGAATGGCTACTTGCATTGCACACCACTTGCTAAATAATGATATCAAAAACTTGATGAATGAATCCTCAAAAAAACAAAAACTCTAGTATCAAAGGAACAGCCCACTCCCTAGAAACAGCCACGGGTACTGAAGAAAAACAGAGGGGACGTGAATTGGAAGGGTTCTTTCCTCGTGATTCTGGTAGAATTCGTGTACCTTCCAGAATTTCTCTCCTAATCTTTTTACATTTTGAGGGCCCACAATTTACTTCCTAAGAACATACCCCGTTACCAGACCCTGTGCTAGGTGCTTACTCTACCTTGTCTCATCTAACCTTCCCAGCAACAGAATGCACATCTCCACACACAGAACCAGCTAAATAATCGGCAGGCCCCGGTGCAAAATGAAAATATAGGGTCTGTGGTTCAAAATGTTGGTAAAAATGCCATTACAATTACTAAGTTATAAAGCCGCACCTTTCTTGAGCGTCTCTCTCTGAGAGCATTTCTATTTGCTATTTGATGTCGCACTGCCTTGCACTCCTGAATACTTGTGCAGGGGCTCAAAGCGCTGGCCTGGGCCTGGCTTGTCCTGTGTGCACGTGCACATGCACATGCACATGCAAAGCTCATCAGCTGATCAGCTGCCAGATGCGCCCTCTTGCCAGCCACCCAACCCACAGGTTGGGGGCAAGCCCATCATCCCAACGCAAGGCAGAGCAGACACACTATTTAACCTGGATCCAGAGTGGAAGAAGGCTCCCTTGCCACTCACCATCCCCCACCTCCGCATCCACCCCTGTGCAATGCACCCTGGGCCAGCTCCTAGACACCCTGCAGGAGAGACCCTCCCCGCACCTGTGCCCAGGCCCCTGCTGAGGGAGGAGGGCCCCCAGCTGTCACCAGAGGGTCTGGGAGGCCAGTTAGGACCCAGAAAGCCAAGGGGGCCAGGGAGATAACAGCCAAGAACCCACTTAGAAGTGGTGGGGAGGCAGCAGGGAGACCCCCTGGCCTTCTCCATTGTCATATCTGACTTCACTTACAAATCACAAAATTAATGATAAAATTAATAAGAATTTTAGGATGGTGACCATAGTACCACAAACCAAGCATTGGGCCCTATTGAACAGCCGTGAAGCCCTGGGTGACTGCAGTTACAGGCCCATGAAGCCAGCCCTGTTGCCACGGAGCAGATATCTAATAAATGCCAGTACCTTTTCTCCCTCAACCCTTCCCTCACTCTACTAGTAAGAACCCCAAGGCACCCTCCCCGCCCCCGCAAATGGAGGGCATGGGGTTCTAACAGGGGAAGAGAAAAATTGATTGTAGTTTTTTGTTTGTTTGTTACAAATTAAACAGAGATTA
Organism: Plecotus auritus; assembly: GCF_963455305.1. Lineage (NCBI taxonomy): Eukaryota > Metazoa > Chordata > Mammalia > Chiroptera > Vespertilionidae > Plecotus > Plecotus auritus. Next base: position 40,730,412 of record NC_137776.1, read on the forward strand.
GTGGATGCTAAGAGATAATTCATATCGTATGTTTGTGGTGGACCTGGGTCTAAAACCAGATCCCTTGACCTTTCCATTATGTGCAGCTGTCCTGTAGCTAAGAGTGGAAAATACATAATGAATGCTTCCTGCTGTATGTTGAGATCTGACAATGTTACCACCCTATTTTACCATTCACTTTTAGGGGGAAAATAACCAAAACATCTTGACACTTTAGCAGATGTTTGTGAACTGTCCTCCCTTTGTGTGTTATGGTTTTAATGTGAAAGTAACACCATCATTAACTTAATAAATTTTATGTTGGCATAATGTATACATGTTGATGTTTCGTTGATTTATGCTTTATAGTAAGACACACCTAATTGTAAACTTATTCTTAAAATAGTCTTGAAATGTGCATGTAAGCTAATGTACTTTAGATAACATTGTTTTATTCTTTAAACAAATTAATGTTACTCAAAACATTAAAAATATTATAAAAAATTTGGAATATAAGGAAAAGAAAATAGATCTCCCATCATCTCTCCAGTCTCACACAACCACACCTTTAATTCTGGTGTATTTTGCTTCTAGTATTTTTATATAAGTAACAATATACAATTATACTGTAGTACTTAGTTTAAATGAAGGGAAAATCTAACACCAAAGATAGAAAAGGCCTCACACATTATTTTATTATTTTGCTTGAAGACGGAGACATATATTAGATCCTTTTAAAATCTGTATTGGAATTGAAATTACAACATTTTGATTTGAAAAATACTAAAAAGAAAAAAGTAAAAATCTCCCAAAGCTCACCTAAGAGGTAAATGTTCTCCCCACTCCACCATCCAATTCCATCCCCTAAATGTGTCTACTCTTAAAGTTTGATATCTTGCTTAAAATTTCCCAAGTCGGCATAAACATATATAGTTGTACATGAATATACACATGAGTTATAAAATCTGAATCATACTGTACATACAGGTCTGTAACTTTATTTGTATACTCGACTACTTATAACCTACATCTGGTTCTAAAACATTAATTCACAGTTTTGACCTGCTTGTGTTTATCTACCTATCTAAAATAAAGCCTAAAGGGTGAGATATTTTCAAGTCAGAAGATAACATTTCTCACACTGACTTATCTAGAAGTCTTTTTACTATGAAGATACTTTTATTGACCCAACATCCCTCCCATGCGGAAGTACTTTTGCCCACCTCCTAACTTCGCTAGATCTTCATTTACAACTTGCTGGTAGGACAGTTAGTCTCAATGTGGTACAGTTAAATGCACAAGAGAAATCTACTCAACTAGACTGTAAGATATTAGGAAAAGAGCAAACCTAACATATCTTTTCCTCCTGTAGTTCTTAGAATAATGTCTTGTAAAAAACATGCCCTTAGTTAAATGTTTGCTATTTAAACAAGGGCATGAATGACTGACCCAGTTTACTTGAGTTGTTTCACTGAAGGGTATTAGATTTGCACTAATCAATCCAGACTCCCATGCAGTCTTTCTTGGGGACCAATATTTGAGATGACAGATCAAGTTTAATGTGTGAGTGCTGCCAGAGCAACAAATGGGCCTATGACTAGACCTGAATCTTTGTTTTCTATCGTGATAATTAGCAGGGAAATTATTTAGCAAATGTTTACCATCCTAAAAGTGACATGATTTATTTCCAGAGAATTCTGTAACAGTTCTTGTCAGACTTCTTTTCAAATGCTAGACAAGGCTCTAAGCAAAAGTAAACAGGACAAGAGTGGCCTCAAACACATGTTCTTCAGGAAGTGAAACCCGGAACCACATGTGCACCCTGAACTGCAGCTTTCAATGCAGGACAGGCCTCGTGCTGAGGTATGTTGGTTGCAAAAGAAAAGAGTGGAATGCAGAGTGAGGAGCAGTAGAGATCACAGGTGACCAAGGTGTCCAGAGTAGGACTGTGTGCCCAGAACTGTGCCGGACCCTGTAGAGTGCACTGGGCGAGTATGAGGCACAATCCTTGCCATCAAGGGAATCAGGGAATGATAAGCCACCTAATTGTCAGAAGAAATGTGTACATTCAATTTGATAAGCCAGAAAGGCACCAGTGCAATGGTGTTGAATCATTTCTTTATATCCTATGTACTTTATTTTTTCCAGTCCAAGTAATAATTGCCCTGGTTTTCAAATTACTAAGTGACATGTTAATGGTAAAAACATGTAGTTTGGTGGAAAAGTCTGGCTTTTCTACCTTTATCAACAAAACAATATAAAGCTAAAAATAGATATATCATGTAGTACATATGCTACCAACAATCTTATAATTTCTATTGTAGCCCCTGAGTGATCTTGGCAAACTAATATTTAGAAGAGTGTATAACTTCTTTTTAGTTGATTTATCTTCAACAAAGTGCTTTTTTAAATATATTTTTATTAATTTCAGAGAGGAAGAGGAAGAGAGAGATAGAAACGTCAATGATGAGAGAATATCATTGATCGGCTGCCTCCTGCACACACCACACAGGGGATTGAACCTGCAACCCAGGCATGTACCCTGACCAGGAATAAAACCATGACCTTCTGGTTCATAAGTCGATGTTCAACCACTGAGCTACACCAGCCGGACTAAAGCAAAGTTTTACAAAAACTATCCTTCAGCCTATCCTTTTAATATCACATTCACTCTGACCTACCTAGATGAAAAGGTAGACCAAGTGCTGAAGAGAAAGCAGGTAAAGAAGCATGAAGTAAAATCATGGAACTTCCTCCAATTCCTTATCCACAGTAGGAAGTGTGGAGCAAGGACAGGAACATAGGCCTTCCCTAAAAACTAGTTAGAAATGTAGAATCTAAGGTTCCACCCAGCTCTACTGAGGAAGAATTGGAATTTTAATAAGATCCCCAGCTGATTCTTATGTCTAATAAAGTTTGAGAACAAAGCTGTCTTATACTTTCTTACCTCTCTTTGCAGATTCTATACAACTATATTATTTTGCCACATCTCTGATAACATAGTCTCTTTCAATCAGAGAATCAGATTTCACTTACTTTTTCTTTAATAACATATATGCTCATGGATACATTTGATTTAGTAATCTTTTGTATATAGATCTTAGGTGTAAAGACTAATTTTTTAATCTGTTCTCCTTTAAAATGCAAGTTAATTTTAAACTTTGGTTAAGACCTTTGGAGGTTTAGAGTTGGCAGTAAGACTTTGGATTTCTATAAATCAATTAGAAGTCTCAGCTAGAAAAGAAAGTCCCTTCAAACTTTCATAATAATCAACAGATTCATCCATGTCTTTATGTCTCAGCAAGAGAAAATGAGGAAAAAGTACATATTCAAATAAAATATTAGATTTCATAAATGTAAATATTACCATTAGCATATTCCAACCCAAGCCATTATACAAACATATAAACACACAATTTCATAGCATCTTCCAAGGCCATGTCCTATAAATAGAATATTAATTTAATCTTTAAAACCATTTTTTGCTGTATATCTGCAAAATACTTCTAATTGGAGAAATGAGAAGGCTAAAATGTTTTCCATTCTATTAGCCTGTTTGCATTTAAGTAAACTATGGTTTTTAAAATTATTTAAAATTTTAATACAATAATTTTTTAGTTAACTATTTCTTTTTATGTACAGTGTGAGGCAAAAGTAGGTTTACAGTTGTGGGTAGGTGAAACAGAGTTTATTCTTGTATTAATTTATTAATTATTGTATTATTTACCATACAACCAATTGAAAATCTACTTTTGCTCCACCCTGTACATTTTGACTATAGCAATGATGAACATGCATATGGCCTCTTGTTTCAGGGTTTGAATACATATGTCACAAATGTCTTTATGAATCCACAAAATATTCAACAAATCTTCCCATATGTATCACTTTTCTTAAAAAGACACATCTGATCTCAATAAACTAACAGGTTCTTTGGAAAACTACACTGTGATGGGGTGGAAATGAGGTGAACTGTGGACCAGAAGAGAGTTTGACTCTGGCAGTGCTTGAAGGACAGATTCAGACATTAGACATGTGGTCAGCTCCAGGGTGGCAGCGTGGGGACAAAGAAAATGAGACAATTCTCCCCACCCTCTCTTTTCTGCTCCTCTCCCTTCTCTTTCTGCACTGTCACCACCAACTCCTACACTCTTTGCTTCACAGATCACAGATATATGATCACATCTGTCTTCACCAGTCAGGATGTGCCAAGAAATATCTTCTCTAGACTGTTCCCTATGTTTTACTCTAGGCAGTTTATTAGGGACTGTCCCTAAAGACAGAGACATCTGCTATTCTCAGTTTTAAATTGATATTTCACACAGAACACAAAATCACAGATCTGATCTTAGAAGTTAAGACCTCCCCTAAAGTATTTATTAGGATACATAGCCACCTAATATGTTTGAGCTGTAAACGTGAGAGTGATTCCGCTTGAGGCTTGCCAAGACCTAAGTTGCCTGAGAGAGGTCAGATGCTACCATAAGGCAGACGTGGGACTCAGGAATGAAACTAACTTCACCATGTTCCAGGGGACATGGGCAGAAATCTAAATTAGACCTTCCAAAAAGGGCCTGGAGAGACAACAATGGGATTGAGCCCGTAGTTGGCAACAGCAGGAGTTGCAAGCCAGGACAACCCTTGAGGACAGCCAGGTGGTAGCATTCTTCTGAAATATTTTCTTCCTTTGGTAAATGCTTTTATTTTAGGAATTGACACATAGATACCTGAGGCCTGATTAATAGTTTCTAATTATTTTCCTCCTAAGAGATATTTGGCACATTTTCTTTTTTTGCTTTTCTTAGGCCAAAACCCTCTCCAATTTTAGTTGAAATTCTCTTCTCCAATCTGAGATTATCTTGACAGATCCGCATGCTATAATAAGATGTTTTCTTCTCTTGGCAGACCCATATATTTTTTATCATATGCAATGGTATAAAAAATGTTCTTCAACATTATTTGTGTGTTTCACTTCCCTGTTCCAAACCCTTGACTTTCAAATGCAGGAAAAGATTTTTTTAATTCTATCTGTAAACCTAAACCGTTCAGTTTCTATGGTAGAATTAAATTTTACAAGAAATACATTCTGGGTATTTTTCTCAGTGGTATCAGTTTCTTCGTGGTGTATAAGCAGAAGTGTGTAGAAGTTAGTGGGTTGTAAGAATCTTGATATACCTTGTGATTTCTGTGGAAAATACACCACAGCACTTAGTTTCCCAGCACCACCATGATTTCTTCTGTATTCTCAGTTTTAAAGGCCGATGCCAAAGATCACAGTGTCCCACAAAATGTGGGAAGATTTCTGCTTCATTAAAAGAGGAGAGTTTATATTTTCAAGACAAGCTTTATCTAGCTCCAGAAGCAGTTTCCTCTCACATTTCTCTGTGACATAACATATGCATTCACTTACTTGCCAAGATTTTAACCCTAATATTTGTTCTCCTACACCTCCTCAAACTAGTTTATGTATTTGGTTTGTTTTTTGTGTTAACATTTTGTGTAGGAATTCTTCATCCTCCTAAAAAAATTGGAGCTAAATCAGACACTCATCAAGACCTTTTTCAAAGGTTTGTTGTTTTCCTCTACCATGTGATAACATTTTTACATACTTTTATCATGTTCTATTTTTAAGCTTTCCATATATCATGAACTTTCCATCTCTCCCAAAAGATTATATTCTTCTCAGAAGAGTTTGTGTCTTTTTAGCTACCACCACAAACACAATCCTCACCACTGAGCCTAACACATTCATCACATCAGTTCGGAATCCAACAAGTGCTTGTTGGACTACAACATGAACCAAGAACCGTTCCTTTTTTGCCCATAATTCTGTTCGCTCCAAATGGATTATAATCCGGTAGAGTTGAACATTACTAGAAATTCTTGAGGAATAGGAGGTCCTTTTGAACTCTGAATGTCCACCTCTTGGGCCCAAAAGCTACCAATCTTCTGAGTGTTAGAAAGTAGCACTGATATGCACCATCCAATGAACCTAACCTCCTCCAATAATCACAAAGCACCCTCACATCCTGGCCAGCATTGTGACAAAATATTGCACTCACCTTTTCCTGCCACTCTCTCTATCTCCTACTGATTCCTGCTTTGCTGATCTCAGATTCCTAGGAACACTGTTTAAAAGCCTCATTTGACTACTTCATAATTCCTGTTACACATTTTCCACATCTAATTTAAGAATAAATTAGATTCCAAGAATAAGTGAAGAATATGTATGCCCTATATTTATGTTTTTACTTTTAAATAACCAGAGTGAAATAGAAAACAAAATTATAAATTTCTATGTGATGTTTTAGTAATTTTACCTTTGTTTTCAAATATCTTTAAGATTTTTTAAATTGATTTTTAGAGAGAGGGGGAAGGAGAGGGAGAGAGAAACACCTATGTGAGAATGAAACATCGATCAGCTGCCTCCTACCCACCCCCTACCAGGGATGGAGCTGCAACCAAGGCCTGTGCCCTGACTGTAAATGGAACTGGCAACCTTTAAATGCACGGGATGTTGCCCAACCAACTGAGCCACACCAGCCAGTTGGTTTTCAAATACCTTTAAAAGTCATTTTATGGCTGCATAATAACAACAGGGGGCGGGGGGGGAAGATGAATGGATTATTAAATAGAAACAGAAAAATTGTTAGTAAACTATTGCAGTTAGGATTGGAAATCAAAATCCAAGGCGTTCGTAATTCAATAAATGCTAAATATCAGCAACATATTACTTACTAGTAATTGAAAGCTACTTGCTGTTCCATAAATCTTTACCAAAAAAAAAAAAAAAATCACCTTTGAACTTCCAGACCCAACATGTTATCTGGTATATAATAAACTAGAGGCCCAGTGCACGAAATTCGTGGAAGGGGGGGAGGTCCTCAGAACGGCCTGCACCCTCTCACAATCTTGGATCTTTTGGGGGATGTCCAACTGCCAGTTTAGGCCTCCTGACCCCATTGGGCCTAAACTGGCAGTCGGACATCCCTCTCACAATCCAGGACTGTTGGCTCCTAACTGCTCGCCTGCCTGCCTGATCACCCCTAACTGCCTCTGCCTGCTTGCTTGATTGTCCCTAACCACTCACCTGCCTGCCTGATCATCCCTAACTGCTCCTTGGGGGGTGGGGCCAGCCAGGGTGAGGGGCTGTGGTGTTCTGGTCTCTGGTTGTTCTGGTCGTTCCACCATTTCAGTTGCTGGGCTTTTATTATATAGGATAAGTTTAGCTAAACCATACACAGTGTTGAACCAGGTACTAAGGAGAGTTATAACAGAAATACAGGATATTTATTTATTCTATAAAAATTTGCAGTTTAACAAAGCGGCACTATATAACAAGTGTAACACAAATATTAGGGCATATATATTAATAAGATAGGATATAAAATTAAATAATTTTTATTGAAAAACTTCTTATATATTCACTGAAAACAGTAGAGTGAGCAGAATTACCCGAACTTAATTGACCACAAGTTTCTTTTTCTAACACCTCCAAAAGAACACTGATTAATATTTTCAAGAAAGCAGTGCTCCATAAAACAGTTTCAGAAAGTGATGAATTTATGTGATGGCAGTGACTAAAGCAAGACATGATTCATCAAGAAAAGACTTATAGGAAGGAGTCCTGAATTGAGTTTTAGAGGAGAGTGGCATGTTTGGAGAAGATGCAAAAAAGCATCAGAAGGCAAGATTAGCCCTAACAAGTTCGATTCAGTAGATAGAGTGTCAGCCTGCAGACTGAAGGGTCCCGGGTTCAATTCCAGTCAAGGGCATGTACCTTGGTTGCAGGCACATCCCCAGTAGGAGGTGTGCAGGAGGCAGCTGATCGATGTTTCTCTCTCATCAATGCTTCTAACTCTTTATCCCTCTCCCTTCCTCTCTGTAAAAAGTCAATAAAATATATTTTTTTAAAAAGAAAGCAAGATTAACATATGTTCTTAGCTCTCATTTAGAAGAGATGCGAGCAATTGATTAGATTAGCTTAACTGCTAAACCGGAGCTGGCAAGCAAGGAGCACATAGGTAGAATTTACTAGAGAAAATGAAGACCAGTCCAGCTTTTAAAACAGAGATTTCAGAAATATTGTGCTTGTGGGTATGTCTGCACTGATGTGATTATGGACACACATTCAAAGTATAAAAACATGAAAATAGATGCAGTTTATTACCCACACTAGATAATATTAATCTAGTGCCGTGGCCTATTAGTCCACAAGTAGGTTCCCTTATCTGTGTGGGGGACGACGGCCATCTTCCAAACTGAGTGCCCATTTGGACGAGTTGAAACGCACTAGAGCCTGGCTGGTGTGGCTCAGTGGTTCAGCATTGACCCATGCACCAGGAAGTCACTGGTTTGATTCCCAGTCATGGAGAATACCTGGGCTGTAGGATTGACCCCCAGTAGGGGGCATGCAGGAGGCAGCTGATAGATATTGATTCTCTCCCACTGATGTTTGTAAAATCTCTCTGTCGAAAATCAACAAAACATGTTTTTAAAAAAGAAATGCACTAGAGATTTTATAAGTTTTTACTGAAAGGAGGGAATATGAGGTGTGTGGGAGTTAGGGATAGGAAGATCCTAAAGAAAATAAGAAAAAAATGATAACTAATATAATGCCCTGGTGTCATTTATTCTGTCAAATAGTTCTAAGGATGGGGTTTTATAACACAGAATAAAGAAAATGTACAGTCAGAACTAAACTTGCTATTCTCCAGTAAAACTTTGAGATTTGGGCCTCTGGCACCTAAACAAAAGTTTGAAACTGATATGGGAAAAGGAACAGCACCACCTCTGGACTGAAATAGGATGGCAACATCTGGCAGAGCAGTGGCCAGGCAGTGGGAGCCACCCCGGGGCCAGGGGAGTGTCAGGGAAGCTGCTTTCCCAGGAAGCTAATGACCTCAGCAGTTGTGACCTGATACCTTCCTCGAGTGCCTTGCTGGAGCTGAAAACACGTGAATTTATTTTTCTCTTGCACGTGTGAGCCATCCCTGTAGAAAAAAAGTAGTGTTTATATCCGAGAGCCATGTGAGTAGAAGAACCACAGTTATTTAGCATTAACGTTAATGAGATTTCATCTGAACTTATAGGTTTGTCAGACCCCGTGATATTTATGTAACGTCAAGACATAGGGTTTCCACATGGTGTTTGAAGAAGTACTTCTAGATCAAGAATTACAAACACTAAGGCTATGCAATAAATGCAAACATGTAGAGTATGCCAGGTCTGACACAGTAGGTGCAAAACAGCTTGTATTCCAACCCAGCATCACCCTTGCCGTGGGATAGCACAGTTTAAAACACTACTCAGGTCTAACCAAAGGGCTGTATGCAGCTAAAACCTCTCCTATTTCACCTCTGCTCTAGGTGCTTCTCTTGATCCTTCAATTGTTCCTCATTGTCTTACAACTAAAATCTAGCTTCATTGTTATGTCAAATGAGGGTTTATCATACTTTACCCTACCACTCTGTCTTTATCTATCATTGTCCCTCATGTATACTCTAGGATCCAGCTGTCAGTACATCATGAATAAGTACATTTCTTTTCCAAAACACTGATAAAAGCATGGTGGTAACAGAAATTAAATTGCGTAACTTTTAATCAAGAATTTGATTGCATAGTTCTCTGTGTAACAGGCATAGACTTATAGAACAAGACCATGACCTAATTTACACTGCAAGGGAAAGTGAGAGTAGTTCTAATTCATTTGCAGTATGCCACCACTTGGCTAGGAGACTTCTGTACAACAAAATTCCTGTTTCAAACTGCTCACAAAGCTGCAAAATCTTGCAGGTGCCAAAATGCTTCTACGATTCAAAGCTGGAGACGTACCCACAGAGAGGCTTGTGAATAAGCCCCAGAATGGCTTCGTCATTTCAGCATCACCTTCCTCTAAGGACCCAGGAGCCAGTGCATGAATCTTCAGTCCTGTTGACCCTCTCCATCCTGTGTAATAGAGACTGAGGCATCACCATCCTCAAATGGCCACTTTAGCAGGCTTTACTGGGACCACACTGCTATGTGTCTACAGAAATAATTACTACCAATTTTTCTCTAGTTTGCTAAAATTAGTAATGTTAATAATTTCTAGCCCATGTCCTTCTGACTGCTCTATAATAGTCATTGAAATATATTTATGGACCATAAAGAAAAGACCATAGCCCTAGCTGGTGTGGCTCAGTGGATAGAGGGGTCCTCAAACTTTTTAAACAGGGGGCCAGTTCACTGTCCCTCAGACCGTTGGAGGGCCAGACTATAGTTTTTAAAAAAAACTATGAACAAATTCCTATGCACACTGCGGGCCTGGGACAAGTCGGCTGCTAAGCAGGACAGGCAGCGGCACCCGGCGGGCCGGATAAATGTCCTCGGCGGGCCGCATGTGGCCCGTGGGCCGTAATTTGAGGACGTCTGGTAGAGCATCAGCCTGCGGACTGAAGGGTCCTAGGTTTGATTCCAGTCAAGGGCACAAGCCCGAGTTGTGGGCTCAATCCCAAGTAGGGGGCATGCAGGAGGCAGCTGATCAATGATTCTCTCTCATCATTGATATTTCTATCTTTCTCTCCCCTCTCTCCCTTCCTCTCTGAAATCAAGAAAAATATATTTATAAAAAAAAGAAAGGTCAATGCTTTCCTCCTGAGTAGTACCCACACCGTACTTAAATGGACTAGTAGCCCCACACTCTCTCCCATCAAGATGCTGCAAATAAACTACTGAAATATAGAAAATTTATTTGGTCTAGATTACCAAGAGTTACATATTTCTACAGCACAAATAGTTTCCCTGGGTCTTAGCCTACGATAAGTTCAAAGCAGGATTTTAAAATATCATATGTGGTCACTCTCATTTCTCTCACAATAACAGGCTGAAATACAGTATTTTCCTTAAAACCACTTTTTCTTAAAATTATTTTGAATCCATGATTATGTTTGAGAAAAACCAACAATCACGAAAGCATAGCTATTTACCAATCGAGCCGGAAAACTAAAAGAAAACGTTAAATGTAACTTATTTAGGTTACAGAGTCAACTTCAACAGGAAACTGTTGGGACAACAACTTGGTCAGACTCATTGACCCCCTTTTGCTGATGATGAGAACTCAGCTCTGGAGTCCTCCTAGTTCTCTGATGTAAATGCTGCCTCTTCATACAGCAGTGTTCCTTCTCTAACTGCCTTGGTGGACGTGCTGGGTACACATGATTAAGACATGGATGAAGTTTCAGATCCTTGAGTCTTTAAAAGCACAATAATCTACAAGATCCGTAAAGGTTACCCCACAGTAACCCCTCTGAGAAAGCGTGGCTGATTCCTCTCCCATTTAAAAGGTCATTTCAAATCCTTCATATTTTTATGTCCCATATCCAACATCCATTTCATAAGCCAAGTGCACTAAGTCTAAGAACTTCAAAGAACCACAGGCTGCAGATGGACTTTGAGAAATCATTGAATATAACCTCTTGTTCATAAGCAATGCTACACTTAAGCCATCTCAGAAAACTATTCTATTTTTAAAGACCATCATAGAAAGATTTTTCCAGGTTGCCTAAATATCCTATTACAGACCTGTCATAGGCTTCCTTCACCAAAAATTCTTCCTCATATTTATCTAAATCCTTCACATCTTAACCATCTATTTTTTTCTACTTCAATCTATTGCTAATTCACCATCTTTTCTACCAACTTCTATTGCTTATTTCAGTTGATGGCATGTTCTCTTGGTTATCAGTCATCTAAATTGCAGACATCTATCTTTTAGGACTTTTGAGCCATCACTTGATTAGTCACCAATCAATTCTTCTTCCATGAACTTTTCTGAATCCATTTGTTTCCTCTGCATTGCCAGAGTCTTCAGCCTAGTTCACCATGCTGTCTAGTAAACAGAATACAGGAGAAGCACAGACTTATTCACTGTTTTAGCCCTGTTTCTTTGATTCCCACAGAAAATTTGTTTTCTAAACTGCCTCAAAAACTCAAGCTTTAGCCCTGGCCAGTGTGGCTCAGTTGGTTAGGCATTATTCCATGCACCAAAAAGTTGCTGGTTTGACTTCTGGTCAGGTTGTGAGCTCAGTCCTTAGTAGGGGACATGTAGGAGGCATCTGATCAATGTTCTGCCCTCACCTTGATGTTTCTCTTTCTCTTTCCCTTTCATCTCTCTCTAAAAACCAATAAAAATGTTTTTTTAAACCTCAAGATTTATAACTGTTCATGTAAAGCATCCTCTACCCTCTCTCTATTCTGTATTATGCGGTTTATCTCCTAGTTCACCCATTATATCAACATGATTTTTAAATTTTAGGGAATTGGGAGTACACCTTCTATATGTTTTTTATATCTGCCATTGTTATGCCACTGCCTTTATAATTGTGAGACATGCCACTAATCTCAACTGTGTTCTAATTTTCCATCAACAAGAAAAGCTGACAATAATTCCTTTAAAGGGTAGAGGGAAAATGAGCTTGGATTACTTTTATATTTTCAGAGTCTTATGCAAAAGGATATCAAAATGTTGCTTGCAGAAATGTTAAAAAAATCAAACTGGCATTCAGATGTAAACACAGAGGTTTACATTTACACAAAGCATTTTGAATTTCTTGAACAAAATAATTATGTAAATACAGCATAATTAGATAATATGATATCCTAGGTAATTCAGATATCCTGGACAAATTTAATATAATGATAAAATCAATAAATATAAACATTGCTATGTCAGTTTTTTAAATTTCCCTTTTCTAAATCTACCAAATTAAAATCTCCTTTTGAGAAATCTGATAGAGAAGTTTTCCTTTTTGTTTTCTTATTGTACAATTGTTAACCTTTAATGAAATAATATTATTATGTGCTGTTTATGCTTGGAATAATTGCTAAGATTCCCAAAGACTATTTTCCTTCCTTAAATATCTGGTTGTGAAACCAGTAATGCTAACTGACTTCCAAGTTTGAGAAGCAAAGTTAAGCAGAATTTTTTTCACAGTGATGCTTATTTCAGAGGCTCTCCATTAGCATTTCTGTTGGGACTACTGACTGTAGAAGTGAGGCAAGCCACATGGAGAACTGTTAACTGAATTCTTTTGTTATTTGAAAGCCAAATAGTGTTTGGGAAGCTTTGACATTGTGGCTTGGTTTTATACATCAACCGTCTCATGTTACATTCACTGGGCTTAACCCTGATATGAACTCTGTAAAATTGAAGAGTCCTTTTAAATAAGCATCTTCCCACACAAAGTATTCTGTAAGGATTCTGCAATCACAAACCAGATATTAAAACTGATGTGTTCACAAATCTTCCCTTGCATTGGTCATTTCTCTTCTCTTAAGCCTCAGTCCCCTGAGTTATTCCCACTGCTTCTCTGAAAACATTAAATTATTTTTTTCTTGTTTCAAAATTTCAAAATCCATGCTTTGTTTTCAAAACTCAAGTCATATATCATAAAGTAGCTCAATCTGATAACTAGAATTGTGAAAATGTAAGGGAATATATTAATATAACAAAGTTACTTCCTGCTACTGTGAACTGCTCCTGCCTTCCTTTTCTATTTTATCTACTATTTATTTTGTGCTTATCAATTCCAGCTACCCCAATAAGTGTCTTGATCTTTATTCTCACAAAAGCCTAAGAGGATGTTATTTTTCCATATTTAGAGTTGAAAAAACTGAGACTTCCGGGAAGTAAAGTCCCTAAGTTGTGTAGCGAGTAAAGGGCTGACCTCAGAGCTGAAACATGTGGAGCTGATTCATCAGTTACACTACACTGCTCCCTGTTGTCTCTCTTTCAATAAAGTGAGGTAATATATAATATTCCACCAAGTTAGATGTATGTTATAAAACTGTGTAACTATTATATATTCTATAAGTTTATATTTTATAATTATATATTATATATTATATAACAATAATATAATGTATATTTCTATATAAATTGCATATAGTATAAATTATATAAATATATGGCTATTAAAATTATATAAAATATATTCAATTCAACACATACATTATGGATGCTATAGAGATGTAATTGCAGTGTGTGAGGTCTAAACAAGTTATATATTTATAATAATCTAAAAATATAGTCTTGAGAATGAAAGTCTTTTGTAGATATGTGAGTATATTTTAGTTATGTATCATACTTTAGAAACATCTTTATAACAGATCTATATAGCACCTCAAATTATGATTGTTTCTCTATGAAAGTCAATCTGACTACTAATGGCCTGTTATTTATGCCACTCTAGAAGAATTACAACTAATTATTCCAATCAATAGATGTGGCAATAATTTTTGTTAACATAGCTTGTATTGATTACAATGAAAAATTAGCATGAGATTTCACTTATAAAATCAGTCATTTTGTTGAAAATAATGTTAAACTATAGTTTGATAATACAGAACTACAATAGCCTGCTGGCAAATGTGTTCCTATTTTTTGATGCTTACAGAGATCTAATCATATGCACCAGAACAGCATACAGTAAAATAATATGTCTGTTATGGTTATAGTTGTTTCCTGTGCTATGTTGGTTAAATATTTTAGCAGTAACCCTAGTTGTATAAATATATACAGCTTGAATTTTCTTGTGCTTGTGTGATATGATAAACAGCCCTAACACTCATATTTTAGGCATTTGGTTTAGAAATAGCAGCATATATTTTTTTTTTGTGGTCCCCTGAATTCACTTTCAAAGTACATCAGTTTAACTTAATATTTTGTCTGGACAAACTTGTTTCTTCCAGATACAAGTACAAAGTCTAATGAAACATAGTATTCAAATAGAGGAGACTGAAGAAGCTAACTTGTTTTTACTCATGAACGAAATTTCAATGGAGTTAATATCAGCTCGAAAAAGATCATTTGATTTATACTACGCATGTACCAACTTGGATGTGCTTATATATTGGTTTGATAAATAGGCCTCTATTTTCTGGGGTGGAAAAAAAGAGATTTAAAATGCAAACTTGACAATTTAAAACTTTTATTCGATAAACTGATGCTTGGTTGATTTTAAGTTGATATCTTAACTTGCCAGAAATGAGCTCCGTTTTCTTACCTTTACTATTTCTTAGTAATCATTTAGCAATGATTCCAAATAGAAATGTTACTGTTTTCTACTTTGTCTTCTGGCAGAGCAGGCTCTTTCACTGATCACATAAGCAAAGAGTAATACAGGTAGAGCATAAAGGAAATATAAAAAACGTGTGAAACCAAATTAGAAGTGGGTGAGAAAAATGTATATGAAATACTGAGGCAAGCATGAGAAGATATGCTGGCACTTGTTTACTAATATAACTAGAGGCCCGTTGCACGATATTCGTGCAAGAATAGGCCTTCCTTCCCCTGGCTTCACTCCCAGCCTCCCAGGAGCCGGCAAGTCCCCGCTCCTGGGCCGCCCAGGAGCCGGCAAGTCCCCGCCCCTGGCTGCCCGGGAGCCAGCACCTCCTCGCTCCCAGGCCTCCTGGAGCCGCAAGTCCTCGCTTCTGTCTGAAGCACCACTACAGTAGCTCCCTCCGCTGCCCCCTTTCTCCTCATAGCAGGCTTCACTCCGCACAGCTCCACGCCTGCATATGCAAATTAACCTCCATCTTTGTTGGGTTAATTTGCATACTCACTCTGATTGGCTGTGGGCGTAGTGGAGTGATGGTTAATTTGCATGCTTCTCTTTTATTAGGTAAGATGCTTGCAGAAAAAAAGGTGTAAAACAGGGTGTAAAATAAATTAAGTGCATGTTTCAGCTATGACTCCCCTAAAAGAACTCTCACCAACCAAACTAAGTAAGGGTCATGGGACATTAAAGATACCGCCTACCCAGAAATGATGTCATTTCCCTAGAGGTATCAAGTAATAGTGATCTTTGAAAGGGTGTACAGTACATATCCATGCTTGGTTACTGGATCAGGGTAGCTTGACGTTTTCAGTTAGGCAGTTTGGCTATCTTTGAACTCTGCACTGTTTGGCTTACAGATGAACCACAAAGCATCATACTATCTGTTTCACTCCCAAGAGATAGAAAGCTTGTCTAAGTGGGGAGACGCAGCTTAATTTATAATCTGGGAGGAGGATGGGGCACAGAATTTAAAGTGGTGGGTAAATACTTGAAATGTTTGAGGATTTTCTTTTCTTTAGTTAAGATTTGCCTTGTACTGTTTTAGGTAAGCCACAGTTAAATGTACTTTCATATATATATTTTAGGTGCTTGCCTTTCAGGTTCTTTTATACCACATTTTGAAACATTTCTGATGTATTTTCTTGGTAAAATAAAGATCTTGGTATTTTGAATCAGAAAAAGTGGGTTTAGTTCTGGCTACACATGAATAATTCATTTCTCTTAGCCGAGTCTAAGTTTCTTGGGGCTAATAAAATCGGTCAAAAATGATGAGTACGTAAGTCAAATGATAATCACCATTAAAAGAAAAGATTAGCTGCTAAACTGGATGCTTTATCAATTGTAATTCATTTCATTCTCATTTTCAAGGAAAGGACTCTTTATTTCACTTTTCAGATGAAAAATGAAGGCATAGCCCTGACTGGTTTGGCTCAGTGGATAGAGCGTCGGCCTCCCGGGTTCGATTCCGGTCAAGGGCACGTACCTTGGTTGCGGGGCACATCCCCAGTAGGGAGGTGTGCAGGAGGCAACTGATCGATGTTTCTCTCTGATGTTTCTAACTCTCTATCCCTCTCCTTCCTCTCTGTAAAAAATTAGTAAAATATATTTTTTTAAAAAGAAAGAAAAATGAAGGCATAAAGAGGTAACTAACCAGCCTCAGCTCACGCAGATAGTCAGTGTGGGACCCCCAAGATAAATCCAAGCCTGTCATATCTCAAAGACCAGGCTCTTTTTGCTGTGCCATCCTACCTTAAGGAATATTATTGTGTTTTGTAAATGAGTAGTTTACTATATTTTGTTATTGAAAGCAGGATTAGTCATTAGAATTATTGATCGCCTAATTTAATCGATCAACTCTTTGCTTTATATTTTGAGCACGATGTGATGCACTCTAGGAATTTCTTATTTCTACTTTCTATCTTGGCTGATACGTAGATGAAAGCTCAGGAAGAGACCTGTGGCAGATATTTCCTTTTCTTTCTGGGCCCACAGCTACACTAGGCTTCCCAGTCTCCAATTCAGTTAGGATGGGCCATATATTTAAGTTCCAGACAATAAACTGTGGACAGAAGCCATATAAAGAGCCCCAGGGCTGGTCCGTAAATCTTCCATTTTTCTCTCTTCCATCAGCAGCTGTTTCTATGCCAAGGATCCAGGAGAAGACTCCAAAAGCCCTTGGGGATGGGTGAGACACTAGACCAAAGGAATTATGTCCTTAAATAACTATATGAAATAGAGCTCCTGTCCCTGCCCAGACCCTGCCAATCCTCACTGGGCTGTAACTTGAGCAATAAATCTTTTCTGTATTAAGCCGCTGAGATGTGGGAGTAATTTATTACAGCAGTGAGTCTACCCTGACATATACAAGATTGTACCTAAGAAATGGTTTATTAAATCAGACCTGTGGCCCATTTAACCTAGGCACTCATCTCAGACAATTGCACAGGAGCATATTACATAAGAATGATGTAAAGATAACAAAGGCAACTACCACTCTATAAAGTGCAGACTATGTGCTAAGCACTATTCTAAATATAAGCCACTAATCTCAGCTTTACACTTATTATGAAATCTTCACCCTATGAGGTAGGCAAGTATTCATTATTTTCATTTTACCAAAAAGGAGACTCTAACTTAGTTTAAGTAACTTGCTCAAACTCTAAAGCAATTTCTTCTAGCTCCCAAGCCCATTTACAGGAAGGTTTGGGTGTCTTGGATTCTCCATCAATCTAACCACAGTCTATCACTGTAAGTTTATCTAAACACTAGAGGCACGGTGCATGAAATTCGTGAATGGGAGGGGGATACCCCTCAGCCCGGCCTGCACCCTCTCCAATCTGGGATCTCTTGGGGGATGTCCCCCTGCCAGTTTAAGACCAATCCCTACACCGGCAGTCGGACATCCCTCTCACAATCCAGGACCACTGGCTCCTAACCACTCACCTGCCTGCCTGCCTACCTGCCTGATTGCCCCTAACCACCTCCTCCTGCTGGCCTGATTGCCGCCTAACTGCTCCCCTGCCGGCCTGATCACCCCCAGCTGCCCTCCCCTGCTGGCCTGATCGCACCCTAACCACCTTTGCCTCGGCCCCCGCCACCTTGGCTTTGTCCTGAAGGAAGTTGGACATCCAGAAGATGTCTGGTTGACCCAGACTAATTAGCATATTACCTTTTTATTAGTATAGATTTGGCAGTGTGTTTATAAGCTCAATTTGTACCACCTCAGCTCCAAACATTTACTAACTTATTTCTACGTCTTCAAACTTCCTTCTTAGAGCTAAGAGAAGTGACTAATTCTCTGCCATTCACTGGCTTTCTTGATGTAAATATCCAAAATAATAGCTAATAATATAGGTTTCAAAATCCCAATTTAAGACTTTTTAAAATTGATTTTTAGAGAGAGGGGGAGGGAAAGGGAAAGAGAGAGAAACATCAATGTGAGAGTGAAGCATCAATTGGCTGCCTCCTGCATGTGCGCCCTCAACTTGGGCATATGCCCTGACTGGCAATCAAACCGGCAACCTTTCCGTGCATGGGACGATGCCCAACCAACTGAGCCACACCGGCCAGGGCTCAAAAATCCCACTTTTAAAATGACTTTATAAAAATACCTTGCTTGGTTTTTAAAAGCTTTGCTGATCATCTCCTTGATTTTCTATTGGATCATGAAAGAATGTTGAGCTGACATTGACCCCCAAAAAATCATCTGCATAGTTCAGAAATAGTTATAATTATTTTCCATTAAGACTGCTCACTCTCACAGTCTGCAGTTCCTTCTTCTCACTCAGATTTCCCTGGCAAGGAAGACTGTAGCATATGTAAATTTGAATGTGTCACTCTGTCTTCTTTACTCCAATATTTATTAAAATAGACAAGACAACAATTTTCATCAACACCATTAATCCACAATGGACTCTAGAGTTAGTGCTCTAACTATATGGTAAAATAACTGTTCATCCCTCATCATTACTTTTCTTTTTAAAGCCAATTCCCAACCACTACCAAAATATCTTCTTCAACGTATTTGGAGGTTTTTTGTGCCAGCACAAAACCAGAGGAGTAAGGAGGCTAGAGAATATTTTGAGATTACTATTGAAATGTGTAATGAGAAAGTTACAGACCTAAAAGATGTTTATCTCATCTGGTTTATACTCTCAATGAACTGGTTTGTTCATAATGAAAAACACTGCTCGTTAGCAACAAGGTTCATACTTGCTATTATGTAATTACTTAATTTCTTGGCTACAGGATAGCTTTTAGTCCTTTCAATCAGTGAAAAAAAATGTTTATCTTTGATTCTTCTATCTTAATTTTATCACTTTGTGCATTTATCCTTTCTAGTTCTTCCACAGGGATACTGGAGACATAAATGACATCTGAAAGAACTAGAGTGCCACGTTGATTAAATTAGTAACCTCTAAATAAGTTCCCCAAATCAAAATTTTGCTTCTAAAAAGCCCATCCCCTGTGACAGTTGCTAAGCAATTTCCCCCATCTGGTCTGCCAGTGGCATAGTTTCCGTTTCCCATTTGCAAGTAGAGGCTGGAAGGAAGGTTTCATTGTTTTCTTTCCCAGTTTTCCATCCACTGTATTTTCCCCGGTAAAGTTCTGTTTACAGAGAAGGGCAAATTATCCTACAAAAAACACGGGCTATTTTAAGACTTGCCCTTAATTTTCTGAAACTCTTCCATGAGAAAATTCTAGAATGTCATAGAACGTAAGTGTTTTCTCTGCTTCATATATCATTGCCCTCAACTCCATCCGCACAGAGCTAGCAGGATAACCTATCTCAAATGTAGTTCAGGTTTATCTCCGAAATCATTTCCCACTTTCTCTTCGGAACAAAGTCCAAGGATCTTCATGTAGCTACCATGTGCTCCCACAATCTAGTCCTTGCCTATCTCACCAACAAGTGCCAGGGCTTGGTTTATGTCTTTCACTCTTCCCCGCCCCCCCCCCTCCCCACCTTCCTCCACTATGCCTAACTTTTCACAGCCATGCAATTCAATGCCACCACCTGACCTCAGGTGAGACATTTTCTTTGTTCTGGACATTATAATTAGCTGTGCCTAACACCATCACTGCTTTGCCATGTTGCATTTTAATCATCTGTGTCTTCACCACATGACTTTGTGATCTGGAGGGCAGAGACTCTATCGATTCTTTTATTTTTAAATTCCAGCGCCGTAGCAGATGTACTAGCAGAAGAAGACTGCATTGCACATACAGATGCATGTGTATATAATACCTAAAGAGAGAGAGATTAACAATAGTGACTTAATAATGGCTCAAATTACATTTTCATGTTAGTGTGCTAGCAATATGCAAAAATTAAAATTAAGATATGATCAATACAAATTACATTCCTGCAATTAATTAATATAAAATATGGAAAATAAATAGAACTACATCAAAATGTTAACTATAAATACTATCTTTAAGTGGAAGAAATATAGATTTTTCTTCTCTCCACGTTTTTTCATTTTACAGTTTTCCAAAATGAAGATCTATGTAAATGGAAAAAAAATGACTTCTGTTCCAAAAAGGAAACAAACAAGGACATGATCTTTGCCTTCCTATAGCTCACACGCCAAACTAAATCCCTAAAATTTTACAGCTTTAAAGTATTCTCACATTTACTATGTCATTTAATCCTCATAAAAAAACAGATTTCTACAAATGCAAAAAAAAAGACTCAGAAATTAAGGAACTTTCCCATGTTCACCAGCAATGAAGTGGGCAGAGAGATTTTAAAAACAAATCCTAGTTATATTTTAAGTACCAACTATTTGACAAAAAGGCCCAGTCATATGAAAAGAAGGTACAGGATGAAGAGGGAAAGCTGCAGAGCCAGGGAACAGGAAAGAATACTGAGGAGTAAAAGCAAGAACATTTAATGAGTGTGGGCCGCATGCCCCACTCAGTTCTGAGCACTTTGCACACATAATGGCCTTCAAGCTTCTATCAGGTACTTAATATCACCATCTCCATTTACAAATGGGAAACTGAAGTACAGAGAGGCTATATAAACTGGCCAAAGTCACACAGAGGTTAGTGGCAGAGCCAGGATTCACACTACCATCCTACCCATTAACCCAGACTCTTCTGCGTTCCTCCTCATGGCTCCCAGGGTAAGCCCTGAAGTCACCGACTAATAGACCCCCCGTCAAGTTTCAGGCTTTCTTAAGAGACCTGGATGATCAGAAATGAGTCCATTTTCAATCATTTCAGCGAAGTGAAATTTGCAAAGCTCATCACTTTCTTAGAATACTAGTTTCAGTTCGTTTTTAACAAGTGAAAGGAAATAAAAGGATTAAATGGCAAAATGTAACCGTAATTTAACAACCTATTTTTTTTAAAAATCACTACTTTATGGGAGGAAAAATGTTTTTATTACATGAACATACGACTTATCTGGATGTTGGTTATGAACTAGAATACCAGAAGAAATAATAACAGAAAAAATAATTACCTAATCTTAAGGCCACAATATTGAAACACTTTCAACCCTTCCCATTATCTATAAATCTAATATTCTGGCTCTGGTTTTCCTCCTTCTGCTCAGAGATATGGCTGTAACTAGCTATTTTAAACAAGGGAGCAGAGGGGAAATGTGTATACACACATGTATACATATATATGTATGTGTGTGTGTTGTGTATGTGTGGAGAGAGGGAGAGAGAATATGTGCATAACATATATTGACAGAGAGAGTTTTTAGAAGTCTTTTCACACAAAAACACACAGATGGAGCAGTTTTACCTTGGAATTTACTAGATTTTGTTGAAAATAAATAGATTTTCTGACTCATAATACCTGCTGAGTAAAAAAAAAATAATTGAGTTCTATAAAGCTGGATTTAAATTTAATCACTTAGCTATTTCAGTTTATATACCCCAGTTCCTGCGAGCTCTAGACCAATTAAATGTAAATCATTATCTTTTGCAATTATACTTGAAGAAGGTGCACTCAGTAGTAACAAGCACAATAGATTCTAATTCATATAGTAAGTCTCAAGTTTATTTCACTTCTTTTTAGGCTTTCTACATGTAGTGAATCAATTATTAAATATTAGTGTCACCTGCTGAGCTAACTGAGTTAGATAATCTATTAGTTTCACTATTCTAGTCTTCCTACTCACTTCCTTTGTCTGGATTGATTTTTCACCGACAGAGACACAGGATAAATTGCTTGGGTAGATTTTAAACTCTTTACCTTTAGGCATTTCCTTTGCTATTACTTTTTTTTTTAATCCTTGCAAATTTAGACATCATGGGAAAGACTGTTATTTGCTTCAGAATGGCCTCTTCAGTGTGTTTCACAGTCTTTTGTAGAGAATAATGATATAATGATAGTGTTCTCAGACCTATATTTTCTACTTGATAAACTAGCAATTATATGATTAAAGCATTTTTAGAAACTCACATTAAGTATATGATACTCTAGAAACCAGTCTGTCGTGTAATTATACATCGAGAAGAGAAATAATGTCCATAACTAAGAATCATCTGAAACATGTTCTTAACCACTATGTGATTTTTAAATTAATAAATATTTTTAAAATATTAAATAATTCTATATGTGATATGCTCGTGTTAGGAATAAAAATTCTGAATTCTATAAATTGTTTTTAAACTTTTATTTTCTGTCCTAGTCTATGCTGAAAACATGTGCTACTGTGCTGGGTACATTAGGACCAACCCAGGAAACCTTATAATTTATCTCCTAAAAACACATACACAGAACAGAGAAGGGAAGCTCAAAGCCTTTGTATTTGAGCTATAATGAACACCAATTTTGCCTAGGAGTTTTCTCTCAGGCAAATTTGACTAGATCTCTGTGATTTCCTTTCAATGTCAGATCATTATATCAACATTGTGATGAGTTGGAGGAGAGATAAGTATATTCATACATAATGTTTTCTCTAGAAAACAGGAAGGACACTTAACAGGATGCTCAAGAGGTTGAAACAGCATGTACTGTGAGGATTCAACATCAAAACATAATAACATCTATCTCTTTTCACTTTTTTTTTATCATCAACTCCTGGAAGAACCAGTTACCTTGTTTTTTCACTAGTTATTGAGGAAAACTGTAGAAAGTTACAGAGGTATATCCTGAGAACCAACCCTTCAAAAAGATACTCTCATACACACAATCACCTGGGTAAGTAATTCCTAAAAAGAAAGTTTAAGTTATTAAATAAAAACAATCAAGGTACCAAACCATGTATGTTAACTCACTTGTGTATTTATAAAACAAATAATATGTATTCATGATGGTTTACAGCTATTGAAAAGTACCTCTGTACCACCTCAGACCTGTCAGGATGGCTAGTAACAAAAAGACAAGTAAAAAATGTTGATGAGAATATGGAGTAAAGGGAATCCTCATACACTGCTGTTAGGAATGTAAATGGCTGCAGCCACCATATGATCCAGCAATTCTTCTTGGTATTTACCCAAAAAATATAAAAACACTTACGTGTAAAGATATATGAACCCCTATGTTCATTGCAGCATATTTACAATAGCCAAGACAGTGACACAACCTAAGTGTTCACTGACAGATGGCTGGGAAAAGAAGATGTGGTATATGTACAATGGAATATTACTCAGTCAAAAAAGGATGAAAGATTGCCATTTGCGACATCGATGAATATTGAGAGCATTATGCTAAGTGAACTAAGTCAGATAGAGAAGTACAAAAACCGTGTGTCACTCGTGTGAAATATAAAACAAAAAGTAACAAACTCAAAGACACAGACAATAGAATAAATGACTTTTTTTTTTAGATACAGGTGATTTTATCATGTTATGAAATTTTTCATCTGTTCTGCTTATTTTTTTTTTAATCTTTACTCGAGGATATTTTTTCCATTGATCTTTAGAGAGAGACACCTAAAACTGGTTGCCTCCTGCATGTGCCCCGACCAGGGTCATGGGATCAACCCTTGACTGGGAATCAAACCCATGGCCCTTTGGTCCTTAGGCCAAAGCTCTAACCACTGAGCCAAGCTCACCAGGGTGACTATTGCTATTAGGAAATAAGATAAAAGAATTATTAATGTGCTAGTCCTTGTGTAAAGGATAAAAATGATGGAGATGCCATCAGACACTGGCATAAAGCTTCATAGAGCTACAACTTCGAGAACCCTGTGTCTCCTCATTACTCTGGGAATTAGCGAGTGCACACAGTGTTAACTGTACTTTCCTATCTTTTGAGGGTGAAGACCCTACTTCAAAGTTAGTAGGTGGAAGGACTAGAACTCTATCCGCTGAGCTCATGTTCACTGCTGTCACACATAATGTGTCTTCTCGGTGTCTGGACTTTCTCCTTCCCCAAATAACAGGCTTTCCAGAATTGTGGAAAGTGAGGCATGTAATACTTAATGTCCGGAGACGGGGAGGCATCGATCGGACTGTCGAACCTCGGAGGGAAGGTGGGGGAGGGGGAGGGCAGGGGGGAGAGATCAATCAAGGGACTTGTATGCATGCATATGGGCCTGACCGGTGGTCACGGACAGCAGGGGGGTGGGGGCATGCGTGGGGAGGGGTTTGGGATGAGGACAAATATGTGATACCTTAATCAATAAAGAAATTAAAAAAAAATACTTAATGTTGTTTACTGCTACACTGAGGGAGGCGTTCAAAAACATGCTCTTTTCTGGATCTCTACTGAAATTTCTTTGTAAGGGTCAAACTGTTAAAAAGGAACTACTGTATTTTGCAAAATGAAACAAACATTGATTGCAACATTTGAGCATTCAACTCAGAACTTAAGAACACTGTGTCCTGTAATTTTGAGTTTAGATAACCAACTATAGCTACTCACACAACTCCTGGCTGACCTTATCAGTTTAGGTCCAGGAATGCTTGAATGAAAAAACACTTGATCCTACTTCTACCTGCTCAGAAAATTCCCATCTTCCTAGCCACATGGGAGGCGATGTGGTAGCATATCAGTGAAACACACTACAGAAAAATGTCGAAACTTGACCGGAAATCTAAATCATGCTATATTTATGATGAGCTATTTGAATTATATATATATAAAAAAAAAACTTGAAGAAGTCTTTTCTGATTTTATTTCCACTGCACTTTAGTATATGCTGGTAGAATTTCAATACATACTAGCTCTCAGGTCTTCAAAGTGAAAACAGAGAAGGTCTTGAGGTCGGCAGGCTACCCCGCTCTCACTCATTTCCTGTGCTGCTGTTATAAAGTTTTAATGGTTGGGTGTAAACAGAGCAAGATTAAAAGGAACATTTTTAGAAAATAGACTTTCAAAAAATTAAAGACAATGATTATTGCTTTAAAAACTCCACCATTTGTTCTTTAATAATGTAACCTATCATAAAAATGCCATTTTGTCTTACTATTTAAATGTTTTGAATTTATTGTTATTCTCAGCAGCTAACAATAAGAAAATAGCAGCACTAAACTCAATCTGAGACCATTTTTCTCAAAATCATAATACTAATGAGCTGTGAAGAAAATGTGGCTAATTATACTTCTTTTGCAGTCTTGTGAAAAATAATTGCTAACACTCATGTACTAGTATAAAGTAAGTAGAAAGTAAGTATGTGTCTGTGCGACAGCTTACCAGGCGAACTTCTTTAATCTAAGACAAAAATACCTAATAAAATGTAAAATAATATACAAATATATGGTATCAAAATAAAAATATTTTAATAAATTATAAGTTCCCAATGGAGGGAAAATGTAAAGTATCATATTGTTAATAATCTCTGAACTGTAGTGCCAAAGACAGTATTAAAAGTCTAGTGTGTAGATTCAAACAATCCAAACAACTTCTAAAGTGAGTAGAAAAAATAAGAGGGGTTATCATTTTAATTTTAATTTTGTTATATTTAAAAATATATAATACAAGTGAGATTTATATTTGGGAGAGAGCAAAAAGTCTGCACTTACATTTAAAGATGAGTGCTCATCTCCTACTCATGCTTATGAGGCAAAACACGAAATGTCTATCTCGTGCTTGCTAGACAAAACACAGAGATGTTAATAACGTTATTTTTAATTACACAGCGTAAAAACTGGGTTCTGGACTCCTACAACCCTCAGATCAACCTACTAACTCCATGACCTCCGGTAAGTGACTTACCATGTTTTAGTTCCTTAACTTGTGAAAAGCAGATAATGGTGGTGCCAGCGCCTCAGAACCTGTGAATACCAATGAGTGGCCGTAGGTTTAGAGCTTAGCACACTGTCTGACACATAGTCAGAACTCAGTAAATGTTGTTACAATATGACTACATGTCTCCTCACAGGGCATCTCAGACATGCCGGCTACTTCCCAAACGCTCTTTGTAAACACCAAGGAAATGAGAATGCAACGCAGATGCACCTGCTTCCAGGAGTTTGGGCATTTGTCCTGTAGAGTCTCTCCAGAGTGATTCCTGCTTTCACATGTAACTGGTTAACTTGAGAACCCAAATTATCTCACAAAAAGAAGCTCTCGTAGCCCTAGCTGGTTTGGCTCAGTGGATAGAGCATCGGCCGGCAGACCGAAGGGTCCCGGGTTCCATTTTGGTCAAGGGCACATACCTTGGTCGCAGGCTCCTCTCCAGCTTGGGCCCTGGTCAGGGGGTGTGTAGGAGGCAACTAATTGATGTGTTTCTCTCACATCAATATTTCTCTCTGTCTTTCCCTCTCTCTTCCACTCTCTAAAAATCAATGGGAAAATATCCTTGGGTGAGGATTAAAAAAATAAAAAATAAGTGCTCATATTCTTTAATATCTTAATGGCCACATTATGTAGTCTTATTAAAAAATCACCACTAACTTAGTAAAGATTTATTCCAATTTTTTGCCACGTGGCTTCATGAATGTGTTAAAAAGTGCTATAAAGGAGAAAAACCCAGTGCTTATGGGAGTGTAAGATTTTTTAATGAACAAAGCACCTTGGTGAGGAAAGCTTCCCTGAGGAAGTGGTCATTGAATTGATATCAGAAGAAAGAGTGGAGTTCACAGGATAAAAATGTGAGTTAGTGTTCTAAGTACAAGAATCTATGTGTGAATAAAGGAAATGTGGTCCCTTTAGGGGCCTGAAGTCAGGCAAGTGAGACAGGAGCTCAAAGAAGGAGTGTGGAGTGAATGAAATCAGGCTGGAGGAGTGAGCCGAGCCTGCAGGCCAGTATAAGAGTTTGTTTTCTCACCCTAAGAACAGAGGAAAAGCATTGAAGAATTTTAAACCTTGGTGTGTGGTTGGTTTTGAGGAGAGGAAGGGGCTGATAAGACTCGATATGAATTCTCTATGTGGGGAGCAGTTGAGAGGGGGTCAGAGTAGTTGTGGAGAAACCAGTTAGGAGATGGTTGATGGGGTTCAAGAAAGAGAATGTAGAAGCTCAGATTAGGGCAGTTGAGATAAAAAATGTTTGCAAGTGATAAAGAGCTTGGGTTTCCATAAAACATACATGCTTTTCTTCCGTTACCCATGCACACTTTTCATGTAAAGATATTTTCTTATAGAATCCAAGTAAAGGTTAATGGTGGGTAGAGAGTTTTCATACACATTTGAATTCAGTGAGGAGCAATTAAATTACCAATTTCTAAATAATCAGTAGGATATCCCTGTAAGATAAGCCCTTAGCCAATATCACTATAAGACATGCAACACTGAAAGTAATTGAACAAAATGAAGTAATTTCCATGAAAACACATTTATTATGAAAATGCCATAGGTAAACAATCATTTATGAGAAACTAGGTCAAAGAGCAGAAAGACATTTTCATTCAAGCTGAAAGAAAGGTGAATACATCCAGGAAAGGAAGACATTCATCAGCTACAGATCCAAGAAGAACAGTTCTAAAATAACCAATGGCATCATCTTTGGAATCTTCCAGAAGACTAGTTGCTACCTTAGGAAGAATACCTTTCATATTTTGGGCACTAAGCAACGATGCTCAAATGTAAAAGTGATATATACAACAGCCAAGGCACCTTCTTAGTTACCTCATAGCAACTGAACGAAGAAACACACATACACCAGTGCACACAAATAGCACCCAAATGTATTAAGCTCACACATCTCAAAGGACTAAGCAGAAAAGCAACAAGGACAGAACACATCTTCATTGCACAAAACAGACAGGTAGAAACAATCATTGCAATTTTCTTTTAAGATAAATTGTATCTCTCAACTAGAAGGAAAAAAAATGAAATTATTGGCAGCCCGGTTCTCCCCGAGCAGAAGTGAGACGTTAATTTAGATCACCGCGCACACTGAAAAGTTATTACGCTGCAGGGATTTGCAATTACATCATGCAGAACCAGAAGTCAGGGTGTCACCTGGCTGCCAGCATCCCTGGGTGAGCTGTGTAACACTCTTCTGTCATGCAGCTCATGTGAGAAAAGCATTCTGCTGTTCCCAGAAATGGCAATCATCTTGGAGACCTTCCCAGTCACACAAAAGAGCATAATTTCCACACTATCCCCAGGCATACTGTCTAGGATGATAAGTCTATGATAGCTTTATGTGTAAATTACATACACAGTCCTACTGATGAAAGGCATGTGAACTGCTTTTTTGGTGGTTGTAGTGCAGAAAAACAAACTCAATTTGTTTTTCAATTTTTTTTAAAACGACACGAGCTATCTCTAATAATCAACAAAGACAGTGAGGGTTAGATGGTAGATAGGGTAATTGCGCTTCGATTATCTAACAGATCAGAACTGGAGTTGGCAAGCAAGGTCGAACGAGTGCAGACTTACCAACCACTGCATAACGGGCTTATTTCAGTACTGTGATTTTAAGTGCTTCAAACTTTTCATTTCATACTTATCTCACTTTTTCATCAGGGACTGCACTCTTTTACATTCTGGGTTAATTTTTCTACATGTGAAAGCACACTCACAAAAGAAAAGACAAGAAGTAAAGGAAGGATGAATATTTTCATATTTATTGTGCATTTGGTGATAAAATTCCGCATGGAGTGTATAGTGTGTGGAGGATATGGGAGATAAACTGGAGGGCAAGACAGTGTTTTTCCCTCTAGAACCACACAACTCTCTTACTAAGAATCCCAAAACACGAAGACTTTTGTACACTACTTATCAGTACCACAGGCAGGTGAGGCCAGTCATCAGATACTTAATATTACCTACTTAAGGTTTGGCACATCACAGAATCTTAACAATTTTTATATGTGAGGATAGCATTCTTCATGTGAGGGCCTCTTGAGAGAATAAGAACAGTGCTTTTGAAGAGAATCTGATCCCTCAGAAATGTCTCTGTTCTCTCAGAATCCCTGTATTTTCTGGAAGGTTCCTGATAGATATTTAGAAACCATTCAAGTCCATGTTGTCGGGCAGTAGGACTAAATGACTCAGAGCTCGTGCTTTGAAGGCAAGTATTCATTTTGTAACTTTGGGGGGAAATACAATCTTTCTGAACTTCATTTCCCCTTCTATAAAATGGAAAGAATAAAGATAACTTCTTCAGTAGGTTGTGACAATTAGGTGATATAAAGTGGCTATTACATAAATGTTAATAGAGCATATAGTACAGGATAGGCAAAAGTAGGTGTACAGTTGTGAGTACATGAAACACAGTCTATCCTTGTTTTATTATGTATTAATTATTGTATCATTTTCCATATGAACAACTGTAAACCTACTTTTGCCCCATCCTGTATATACAAATATGGACAGAGAAATAATAGAAAGATTAGGATTCACCTACCATAGGTAAATATGACATAGGTCATGTTTGTATTGCATATACCAAACCCTTTTTGATCCTTTCT
This sequence comes from Plecotus auritus, assembly GCF_963455305.1. NCBI lineage: Eukaryota > Metazoa > Chordata > Mammalia > Chiroptera > Vespertilionidae > Plecotus > Plecotus auritus. The sequence continues at coordinate 40,760,260 of NC_137776.1, forward strand.
TTCACTCTCTGATTCTTTATTCCCTGAATAGTCATCTCCTATGACCAGTATTCATATATTTAATCTCATAAATTAAAGTCTAAAAAGTCTAATTTTTTTCCAAAGTAATAGCTCTTATACCAAAAAGAGTTATGGAATTTTAGAAATCAATAAGAAAGAAGCTATGGTAATTTTCTAGCATCAGGAAATCACAACAAATGTGATTTCAACTCAGTCATTTCCTTCATTCAGTCAACAAATAAAAATACGTGGGAGGCAGTGTTCAGTGCTGGCTTTATAGCTGTTAACAAAAAGATATGGTTTAGGCTCTCCAACATTTGCAATCTTGTATAAAGAGTTAGACTTAAAATGTGTAAATAAATAGTTTTATGTAATTACAAATAGAATTACAAAATTATCAAGTCCCGTGAAGATAACAGGCAGGGTGCTATAATTGCAAACAGCAGAGTACATAATGGAGAAAGTTCAGTGACAGATCATTCGCAGATGTATTAACTCAAGCCTCAAAGAATGAGAGAGCATTAGTCATAGGATAAAATTAGAAGCCCTGGCCGGTGTTGCCAAGTGGCTAGAATATCATCCCACACACTGAAGGCTCACAGGTTCAATCCCCGGTCGGGGCATATGTGTGAGGCAACTGGATCAGAGTTTCTCTCTCACATTGATGTTTCTCTCTCTCTGAAATCAGTGTGGGGAGGGGAATGTCCTTGGGTGAGGATTAAAAAAACACACAAACAAACAAAAAAAAAACTAGGGAAGAACATTGCATGTGGTGGCAAGGCTTTAAGGTAGGGAAGAGTTTGGAGTTTTCTAAAAGTCAGGAGGCTAGTGTGATGAAGCACAGGGGAATGTGAATAGTTCTTGAACAGGTAAGTTTGGTGAAATTTTTTGTATCTTGTAGAACTGTGTAAGCAGTTTGAATTTTTATTTTATGTGCAATAAAAAATATTTTAAAGGATTTTTCTTCTTCTTAAAGAAGACCTTTAACATTTCATGTAGTATTAGAAATGATGGTGATGAACTCCTTTAGCTTTTCCTTGTCTGGGAAGCTCTTTATATGTGTTTTGATTCTAAATGATGTGACCCTGGTCTAGGCAAATATTTTTTAGATATGACCACCAAAAGCATAATACAGAAAACAGATCAGTCAGTTGTACTTAACCAAAATTAAAGGTGCCCCCTCTTAGACACAATTGAGAAAATGAAAAAAAACAAGCTATTTGCAAATAACATGTCTATTAAAGGACTTATATTTAGAAAAATATACATATGTATGCATATACTTTTTCTCAAAATATACATATGTATGCATGTGTATATGTATTTTTCTCAAAACAAACAACCCAATTAAAATACTTGAACTTTATAAAAAATAGTATGCATAGCCCAGTCAGGTGTGGCTCAGCTGTTGAGTGTCAACCTATGAACCAGGAGGTTACAGTCAGGGCACATGGACAGGTTGTGAGCTTCATCCCAAGTAGGAGGCTTGCAGGAGGTAGCTTATCAGTGATTCTCTCATCATTGATGTTTCTATCTCTCTCTCCCTCTCCCTTCCTCTCTGAAATCAATATATATATATATATATATATATATATATATATATATATATATCTCAATATTATATATATATATATATATATATAATTTTAAAATAGTATGCTTATAGCAAATAAGCACAAAAAAGACACTCCAAACTATGTGTTATCAGGAATATGAAAATTAAAACTACATTGATATAACAGTACATACCTATTAGAATTAAATTAAAATACTGACCATACTAAGTGCTGACAAGGATAAGCACTAACTAGAGCTCTCATATCCTAGTGATGGGAATAGCAATGGAACAACTGCATTAGAAAAACAGTTTGGCAGCTTCCTAAAAGTTCAAACATTTGTCTCCCAAATGATCTAGCCATTCATTCCCAGGTTTTACCAAAGATAAACTAAAACATATGTCCATATAAAGGTTTATGCAAACGTCCATAGAGGCCATATTTATAATAGTCAAATATTGGAAACAACTCAAATGCTCATCCGCAGGTGAATGGATAAATGAATTGTGGTATATTCATATGACAGAATACTACAACCCAGCAATAAAAGGGAATGAACAATTGATAAATACAACATGGGTGAATCATAGAATAATTAGCATGAGTGGAAAAAAAATGCCAAAATGATTGAAAAATCATTTCAAATGACTGTTTAAATTAACATTGTGTATTTGTATTTTATCATCTTAAAGCTTCAGCCTTGAAACCCTTTAAATATAACAGGAACATTTTATTCATTATATCAAACTAGAGGCCCATTGCACGAAGAGATTCATGCAATAGGCCTTCCTTCCCTTGGCTTCCAGCACCGGTTTTCCTCTGGCACCCGGGACCCAGGCCTTCACTCCAGGAGAGTCTGCCTTCTTCGTCTTTGCTGAGACTCTGGCTGGAGTCTGCCATCTTCGTCTTTGCTGCAGACTCCGGAGTCTGTAGTCTTGTCTTCGCTGCAGCACTCTGCTCCTGTAGATCCCTTCGCCCACTGCCCTCCCTCTCATAGCAGGCATCCTGCCCTGCCTAGCTACTCCACACCTGGAGCAGCTGGGTGGCCACCATCTTTGGCCTTCTAATTTGCATACTCACTCTGATTGGCTGTGGGAGTAGTGGAGGTACAGTAAATTTACATGTTTGTCTATTATTAGATAAGATTACTTAATTTATGTAAAATTCTAGAATATGTAAACCATTGCATAGTGACAGAAAACATATTTTTGGTTGCCTGAGACTGAGTGATGGGGCGGGGAAAATGAGAGGAATTAGAAAGGGCGTGAGGAAACTTTTTGAGTGATGTTCACTATTTCGTTGTGGTGGTGGTTTCATGGGCAAATACGTACATCAAAACTTACCAAACTATACATTTAAAATATGTGTAGTTTATTATATATCAACTAGAGGCCTGGTGCACAAAAATCGTGCACAGGTGGGGTCTGGCTGGCCCGCCCCAATTGAGGTCTATCGGGGGTGGGGCTGGCCAGGGGGAGGGTCCAGGGCAAGTTGGAAAGCCGGCCCCACCCCCAATCAGGGCGGGGGGGGGGGGCAATCAGGTGTGGGGCCGGCCAGCAGAGGGGCTGCAGGCAGTTGGCCGGCCCTGCTCCCTGGTCGAACTCCCTGTGGAATTCCTGGTTGAAGGGACAATTTGCATATTAGCCTTTTATTATATAGGACTAAAGGCCCGGTGCATGAAAATTCATGGACTGGAGGGAGGGTCCCTCAGCCAGGCCTGCCCCCTCTCACAGTCCAGGAGCCCTCAGGGGCAGGAGGCGACCCAGCAATCAGGGGAAGGCAGCGCAAGCCTCAGCCAGTCCTGGTTACCTAAGCCTGGGGCGGCCCTGGGTGGCTGGGCAGCCGCCATCTGAGGCTTGCCTGCGCCTCAGGCTGGCCCTGGGCGGCTGGGGGCTGAGAGGATTGGGGGACTCTGGAGGCAGGCGCGCAGCCGCCACCCTGGCAGGGCTGAGGGGACTGGATGCCGCCATCTTGTGGCTGTGGGTGCTGCCATCTTTGAGGGCGGGGCAGTCAATTAGCATATTCCCTCCTTATTGGCTGCAGGCGCCGCCATCTTTGCGATGGCATTAGGTTCAATTAGCATATTACCCCTTTATTAGATAGGATTATTTCTTGACTAAGCTGGTAGAAGAAAAAGGAGGAGGGTAAGTAAGAGGATTAGAAAAAGAAGGGAATAGATACAAAAGCTTAGAGGAGTGGTGTTTGCTAGAGAAATAAATTTTGTAGTCATTAATGTATAGAAGATACTATAAACCTTGGGAAGAAATAAAATCACCTAGGCAGAGATTAGTCCAAAAAGAGAGGAGGACCTAGGATACTGCCTTAAGAAACACCAAAATTTAGAAGTTTAGGATGATGAGGATCATGATAAACTCTTTGGTTTTCTTAAGTTGTTTAAATACAGCTGCTATCAAGTTTGAAGCATCTAATCATCATTTTATTCACTATAGGCTGAGCCAGTAGGACTATAGATCCATTTAAGATCATCTGTAATCTAACAAGTATTATATCTTATTATACTTGTTCCTAATCATTAGTCTATAGCATTTGACATGGTTATTATTAATCTTAATTTATAGAAGTCATCTTTTGCTTTTCCGAATGTTATTATTTTTTAAAGTTCCTTTCAAAACTCTCTATTATAACAAAACCATCTATACTAATAAAAGGGTAATATGCTAATTAGACCATTCATCTTCCGGATGTCCTTCCGGACAAAGCTGTAGCGGCTGCTGCTGTGAGGGCCGGGCCAAGACTCAGGCAAGCCACAGATGGTGGCTGCTGCTGCTGCGAGGGCCAGGTTGAGGCTCAGGCAGCTGCGGCAACCGACTGGCAGTGGCAGGAGCAGCAGCAGCTTGATGGGGGTGTCACCTTCCCCTGATCAGCGGTTGTCTCCCGCAGAGGGCGGCCAGAGGCAGCAGCAGCGAGGGAGTGATGGGAGCGGTGCCTTTCCATGATGGGCCCATAGCCTCCTGCAGAGGGAGGCCAGACTGCTGCTTAGCCCAGACTGTGAGAGGGGGCAGGCCGGGCTGAGGGATCCGCCCTCCCCACCCCAGAATGCACAAATTTTCATGCACCGGGCCTCTAGTTTTTTATATTTCTATAAAATAGCTAGCATATTCTGAAGATCTAATGGATTCTAACAATGTTAAATTAACAGCATTATACTTGGCATGTGTCATCAATAGAGTGCAGAATATAAAGTATTTACAAAAGTGAAAATGCGAACATTGTCGTTTTCCTTGATATTTATGAGATATGTGTCAGTGTGTCCTAAATTAAGCTTACTAGAATTCAAAGTAAGTCTATTCTGTGTTTAAGCCTATTGTGAATTATTTCAGTTGACTATTTAATTAACTTTGTCTGATTGCTTACTTCTATTTTGTTATATCAGAACTATTGCCCTGAAACCTTCTAAATACTACAGGAACTTTTAGATTAAATCCTCATATTTATGTCAGAAATGGAGTTTTATTTCTAAAAACAATAAAAAAATCAAATGCATCTCTTCCCTCAATCTTCTCGCTGGCTCAGTCTATTCACTCTGCCTCTTTCTGCCCACTACCAAATATTTTTGTAAGAGTTGTTTATGCTCACTGGCTCCACTTGCCATTCCTCTCAGCCAGTCAGTCTAAAACTGCTTTCTCAAAGCCCACCAGGCAACTGCAGTCGCCAGCTTCCCTACACACGTTTTTATTATCCTGTCACTTGAGCTGCTACAACATTTGACACTACAGATGGCTCCATTCTTCTCACAACTTCCTTTTTTTTTCTTCTGGGATTCTACCTCCTCTCACTTTGCTGAATATATCTTTTCAGTTTTTGAATTTTTTTCTTCTCAACTTAAATGTTGAATCTGCATGTATCTATTTTCTAGCTTTTTTCTTTCTCTTCCCTCTTCCTAGACAATCTTATATTTTTGCCACCAGCTTCCTAAATTATTTGTACTTCCGTGAAAGAAAACCCATCCTCACTTTTGTAGTCATCCTTCAGTTTCTGACTAACTGGATGTGGAAGACTCAGGTCAAGAAAATATGCAGCCCTAACCGGTTTGGCTCAGTGGATAGAGCATCGGCCTGCAGACTGAAAGGTCCCAGGTTCGATTCCGGTCAAGGGCGTGTACCTGGGTTGCGGGCCCATCCCCAGTAGGAGGTGTGCAGGAGGCAGCTGATCGATGATTCTCTCTCATCGATGTTTCTAACTCTCTATCCCTCTCCCTTCCTCTCTGTAAAAAATCGATAAAATATATATATAAAAAAAAAGAAAATATGCAATTCTTTTTTTTTTTAATATGTAATTCTTAATGGCTCAGAGACCATTTCTATTCAACAATAAGCAGGTTTGTTAGCAAAGAATAAACCTTTCCCAATAACTATGTTGTAATAACATTTAAAGTGACAATCAGACAGTCCATTCTAATTGTTAACAAAATTACTTGAGGGATAGTTTTCAGGAAAACAAACAAAAACAAGTAGTTTAAACTTGTGGTTGTCAGTTACTGAGCAGTATATAAAAATTGTGGGGAAAGGCGCTAGAGATTAAATATAAGAAAGGGTATGAACTTTCCACTTGGCCTAGAGCCAGGGCTCAGTCTATATGAATCTCATAAACATCCTGTCTAGTTGAAATTAACAAAAGTAAATTAAGGTATAATTTGCAACCAGCGGATACAGCATTATGCTGAAGCCCAGAGAACTCTGTTCCTAGTATTTGTGACTCCTCCCTTTTCTAACTGAGGCCAACTTAATATGCTGACACTTTAAGTTATAAGCCATCTTGGATTAGGCCCAAGAAGTATCTACAGTAAGGTCCGTTTTAGTGGCTAGGAAGCCCAGAGGATTTGGGAAGGCTTTATTCACGCATATGCCACTAATGGAAAAATATGTCATTGTCACAGAAGCAAATTTCTCTTCATTTTTAAATTAAATTACTCACTACAAAATTCTTCATCGAAATGAGAGTTTATGAATAACAAAGTATATGTAATTTGTATCCACATGTACTATAATCATGTGAAATGAGCCTATACAAAGTAGTCAATTATTTTATCATTTCTTAGGAATACTTTCTTTGCATTTTCTAAATAAAATTTTAGTGGTTATAGCAGTCATTATCTGAAGTTTTATATGACCTCAATCTTAATTTCTATCCAAATAATCCAAGTTACATTTGGTAAAGAAAAAAGATGTGTGTGTGTGTGTGTGTGTGTGTGTGTGTGTGTGTGTGTGTAGAGGGAGAGAGAGAGACTGTAAGAGAGAATGGGATTAGGAGATGATAAAGATTTTAAACATTTATTCAAATTAATGTATACATAAAATGTGTGGTTCATAAAATATTAAAGTTTTACTATACACAATGGATTTTAGTTATGAATTTAAAAATTTTAAAGATCTCATATTCACATGTAGAAACATCTGCATATTGCTCATTATGTTTCCAGTGAAATGTGTTTTTATGTTTTGTTTTGTAATAATTTTTATATCTAAATCACATTAAAATATTTAATGAGCTCTACAAATAAAATTACTTTTATAAAATTACTTTTAAACTTATTTCTTAATACTTTCTCTTATTTACAAAGTAGCAGATAATATCAGTACATATGTCCAATTAAAAAGGAAAACATTCTGTTTATTATTCTTTGATGATGCTTTACTTTAAATGAATTATAGTCATGTATTTTTAACATGAGAACAGAAAATTATAAATCTTAGAGAGAGACTACAAGTATGGAGTAGGTAGGTCAACGACATTTATAAGAAAATATTATCTTAAACAGCCATTCATTAAAAAGCTTCCAAGCATATTGCTTGGCAGATGCATTTATAACAAAGGGAAGAGCCTGTAAAATGCTTTTATTTCAATGACTATGAAAACCCTCCAGGGTGACTGTAGGTATCCAGGATGAGTCAATATATTGTCTACTACTAAATTTCTCTACTCTTTTCTCTGTTAATAAGATTGAAGTCATTATTTAATTGTTTTAGATTTCAAGATTTTTAAAAGGGTAATGATGTTATTAGACCTTACAATTAAGCAAAACCCTAGGGCACCAGAGGGTCTTGTCTGTAGAAACTTGTCAAGAGTCACTGAGCTGATGTCTAATGTCTGTACTTACTTTTACCAGAACACAACCAGAATGACTATTGCATGTTAATACTGAAAGTGCGCTTCTCAGCTAACCCACAGATGAAAACTTCGCCCAAGTTTCTAAGAGCCTGGGCTTTCAGCATGGTTTTATCATTCAAGAAGTCTAGCTCATTAATTTTGAAAAGGAAGCTGCAAAGCTCCCTAACCCCAAAAATATTTCACTCCCCAGAGGAGTTAAGGCAAGGTGAAAGGTCAACCATGAGATCACGGAAAAAGAGTAGTCTCTGACCTACTGCTCTTTCTGTACTGCTAATTTCCTGCACTATTGCTTTTTAAAAAGCAATCGGAAAGGGGTAGATACATTTCTTTCTTTGTGTCTGTGTGTTTTTTGAGCTCTTCCACTTCACATAATCAAAGACCTGTCCTAAAACGTGATTGTCCAAGCCCAGCATTTACAGTGAAAGAAAACAATTACTAATCTCTGCAGTGTGTTGCTGTTTGGTGATCATTAGACATGCATGTTAGAAATTCAGGATTCTTACACTGTTAGTGTATCAACGCCCCCCCACCACCACTGCCCACACACACACACACACACACACACACACACACACACACACACACTTCTCCTCTTTATATTATATACTTTTGTTTTGAGAAAAAGAGTTTGGTTTTATAAATATACTCATGGAGAAAAATTGCTCAAAGAAAAATCTAAAGCTGGAAAAAATACTCTTAGGATTTCTTTTTCCCAGTTCCAGAGAGTTTAAACATCTTTTTCTCCTCTCATAAAAATACTTTTTGAAGTACTTTTAAAATCACTGAATGGTTTATGACATCTGTTAGCCCAGTTTCTTATTGTATTATAATCATTTTTTACGTTCTTCCCAAGTTATACCATTGATGTTCATCTTTAAAACAGTAATAAGCTAGAAACCCTATAAAGATAGAAGTAGTAAGGCACACATTGTATCTTCTAAAAACATTTGTATCTTCTAAAATCAATCATTATGAAATCTTTATCTTGCCTTCAGGGGGAGGAAGTTTAGAATTAGTATTCCTAAATTATTCTATGTAAAGTGAAGGTAGATGAGTACCTGAAAATCACCATCCAATGAAAGCAGTACACAATCCCATCCTTACAGCCAGTGGGTAGAAAATACAACCAGACTATATAACAATTCAGATGACCGAAAGTCATGGTGAAGGGGACATATTCTATCCCTAAAATATGGGGGTTTTGGTCATTGTTTGCATGGTTAATAATTCAAGCCACTTATTTTGCCTCTGCCTTCTTGCATTAAGACAATGCTGCTTTATTTTCAGAATGTTTACTATTTGTAACTTGATGCTGTTTCCCAACATTTCTATCAGAGCGCGGTGTAGCATTCTCTTTAGATAGGGATGCACCTCACCATCAAATCAGTGCAATTTTCCTCCCAAGTACAGCTCCCAGACTCCGGGTTTTTATGGGCCGAGTGAACGACAAAAGCCTAAGCAGTCAAGAATCAATTTTGTGGTGTTTCCTCAAAATGCCTGTGTGAGTGACGGGTTACTGCCCTAGGAGCATCGAGGACTCAGTACATAGTAAGAGACAAATATCATTTTCATTGAATCCAAGAGAATCCAGGTGGACTGCCTGGAAGCCCTACCAGTGCATCAACATTGAATTGCCAAGAAGAGTAATTAACTGGAAGGAATCAGCCACCTGGAGTCAGAGCCTGACACTAAGTCCAGTCCGGGTTGTGGGGGGAGGAGAGAAGGTTTGACTGGAGTTGCTGAGAAGTGTATCTAGCAGAAGCGAGGGAAGCTAGAGCGCACACTGGCAATCATTTTATTTCCCTTGCAGCCAGCTTTGGGCCCCCTGGCTCCCTTTTCCACATCCTGCTCAACAATCACCTGCACACTCTTCCCTGGATGATTAGTGCTTATGACCTGTGGCTGTTTTCTGTACCCATTCTCATGAAATCATGTGGAGATAGGTAGTCGGTAGGCCGGTCGGTAGGTAGGTAGGTAGATAGTTGGTGTGATCATTGCTTGGGGTCCTATATACTCTTCCGCACCTGCACTTCTGCCTTAATAATGCATTTGAGAAACCGTTGGATGATATAGACCTAATTCATTCTTCTCAGTAGCTGCATAATACTTCATGTTATTGATATATCATAATTCATCCAACCAAGGGTATTCCCTTTTTTTGTTTGGTCATGTGTTACTACAAACCATTCATTACAGCCAGAGGTCTTCATTAAATGTCTGCTAGTGCCCATTCAACTGTAGGGATAAATTAATGAACAAAACCAAACCCCCACCCTCCTAGAACATCCATTCTAGTGGAGGGGATGAGCAATAATTTATTATGTAACATAATGTTATATTTTAATGAAGCTAAATAAGGAGATACAGAGGTAGAGGAAATTATTTAGTACTTTAAATGAGGTGGTCAGTCCTCAAGGAGGAGATAGTTGATCAAAAAACCTGAATGACATGAGGGAGAAGTCATGAGGAGTGTTAAGAGGACAGCAATCTAGTCAGAAAGAATAGCAAGCACCAGGGTTCCGAAGGGAGGGCGTGGGCAGAGGGGTGCAGAATGAACGGGACACCACTGAGGCTGATGCACAAGAAGCAGGAAGAGAGAGTCAGGCAAAGCAGCTAACCGATATCTGGCCCAGGGCCAGGATGATGTAGGGCTTGGCAGGCCGTGGTAGGCACTTTAGAAAATGCCACAATAAACGTCCAAAGATATTGCTAGGTTGGTCTCCAAAAGAACTATTATAATTCACATTTCTACAAGCAGTCTATGAGTATACTTTTCCCTGATATCAGGTGCTATGATTTCAAATTTTTCAAGAATTTGATAGATGTAAAATGATACCTCATTGTTATTTTAATATTTATTTCCCTGACTATTAGGGTGGTTGAGTATTTACTTACCTATTTCTATTTATTTAATGAAATCATAAATAGTACTTACTATTTGACATGCACTATTCTAAACACTTTACATGAGTTATTTAACAACCTAATATGGCATAAACTATTATTTTATGAGTTGAGAAACGATGGCAGATAGCTGTGAGGTAATGTGCCTTAGGTCACATAACTAGTTAACAGTGGTTTAAGAATGTAAATGTAGACAATTGGTCTTCAGATACTACACAGCTGTTTGTTAGCCATTTGAGTTTGCTAGTCTATAAAATCTACCCATAACCTGCGAAGTTGTTAGGAGAATAAAATATCTGTATATAAAAGCTATACAAATACAAAATATCTTATGATGTTACCATGTCTGTCGAACCTAAAGACAGATCTGGATATTAGATCTACCAGTGAGAAACAGGATAGTTTCACTGTTAAAAAAAAACAACTCAAATTGAGAAAAATAAACCAAAGTGCTAGCATAATCTCAGGTCTGATGGCCTCCAGAGAAATCGCTGCTGGAGCCAGACCCGGAAACTTGAATTGGAAGCATCAAGACAAAGCTAGTGGGCAGGAAAAAATTGCTAAAAGGCCCTGGTCCAGGGCAAGTACCTGGGTTGCAGCAGCATGAGATACAATTCTCTAGTTTGAAAGGAAATGATCTTATAAATATGTCAAAATGCTGACTTTCAACTATAATTTTAATAAAATAATTTATATCAATAAAAGTGTGTGAAATATAAAAACATTAAAAGAAACTTGTTGTCATCATCATTGTCCAATCTTTTCTCAAAACCTCTGGTGTCTTTCATTTCCTTAGACTGATAGATCTTACACTCTGTGAGGGAGGCAGCAGAAAAGCACAAAAGGCCCGCAGGTCAATGGGAGGCATAGCCTGGGAGACCAAGAACCGCAATATCTACAAAGTCTGTGCTGCCTTTCCGTGGAAAAGGTCTAAGGAACCCTTAACAACCTAATATTTGCAATGTAGGAAAAAACTATTTCAAACACTTAAACTTGTAGCCCTTTTACAGGATTATGTAATATTTAAACTAGCCATGTACTCTGTATTTGCCGAAAGGAGACTAAAGAAAAATTCTAGAACCTGGCTGCTGTGGCTCAGTAGTTGAGCATCAACCCAGAAACCAAGAGGTTGCTGGTTCAATTCGTGGTCAGGACATATGCCTGGTTTGTGGGCTCAGTCCCTAGTGGGGTTGTGCAGGAGACAGCCAAGCAATGATATTTCTCTCTCATGGATGTTTCTCTCTCTCTATACCTCTCCCTTCCTCTCTCTCTCTCTCTAAAAAGCAATAAAAATATATTTTTTAAAAAAGAAAAATTTTAGAGGTGATATTGACTGCACTCCAACTTTAAAACTCCTGATGGAGGGGGAGAATAAATATAGGCTTGTTGTACAACAGGCCTATATCTTTTTGATCTCACTAATTTCATTAAGTTTTGGGCTTAAATACAGACTTTTAGAAGGAGGGAAAAAAGTAAGAGGGGAAAAAAGCCCTCAAAAAAGCAAGAAATCAATAAAACCTGTTATATTCTCTAACCTTCACTTGGCTTTTAAAATTCTCCCCTCAAAAAAATAAAGCATTTCCTCTTGTCTAGACAATATAACCTGCCTTCCCTCTCAGACAGGGCACTTGGGAACCCGGGCTTGTCTCATTTCATTTACACCAGCCGTGATTCCACACAAACAGGGCTGCGCTCCCCTCCACATGGCAAAGAGGGAACCCTGCAAGGTGGTGCTTCACCAAATTCTGTTTTAAAAAAACATTTGTTCCTGTTTTCTTTTCACTTACCTCGTGAAGTCTCATCCGCCTGACATCTGACAGTGGCTTTGGGTGTAACGCAAAAAACGCGAAAGCAGCAAGCAGTGGTTAGGGAGGCAGCTCTGTGCGCACAGGCTGAGCAAGGCAATGCAGAGGCTGCCAGAGGTCAGGGCAGACTCGGAATAGTAAACCTGCGAGTGCAATGCTAGTGCGTGATCAGGCAGCTAAATATTTCCACACTTGGAGGAGCGAAACATTTGACTTACAAAAACTTTTATAGCAGACTATTTTTGAGAAAGAAAACCCTTCTTTCTTTAAGATACATTATCCAAGAGCCATTCTCAATGTATTGCTCTTGTATCTATGGATGGAAAAGGGACCACATACAGAACCGGACAAGCTCAGAGGAGGCTTGCATGGCGGGCTTACAAACTCAGAGACTGAAAGTAATTACATAGGATGGTCTGAACATAAAAGTTCTGAATTAAAAGCAAGTCACAGCCTTGGCCAGTGTTGCTAAGCGATTAGAGCACTGTCCCTTGCCCCAAAGGGTCATAGGTTTAATTCCTGGTCAAAAGCAAGTACCTGGGTTACAGGTTCAACGATCCCCCACTCTCTCTGTCTCTTCCTGCCCCTCTCTCCCTTTCACTCTCTCTAAAATCAATGGAAAAAATACCCTCAGGTGAGGATTAACAAAAATAAAAATGAAAAAGCAAGTCACTCCTAGGCCAGGGAGCCTCCTTGACAAAGGTCAGTCTTTACGTTAGGTAAGCCTGTCTGGTGTGTTGTTGCATCTGAGGTAACATACCATTGGAACGTCACAGTAGTCCTTTTTCTGGACCCCGCAGGATACACCCACAGCATCAGAACACATGACCACAGAACCCTTTATTGTTATCTTGTTCCCCGAGTACCATCTCTGTGCGCTGTAAATGTTCAGTGCTATATTACACTCACCAATGTCAAAGATGTATGTCCATCTTTGTTTTACTCTTTAACCATCCTCAGTGTTCCCCACTACCTCCCACCCTCCCTTTGTTTTCTCCTGCCTCCCTAATCTACCATCAATGAATTTCATGTAGCCCCCCTTAGGGCCTCTCCTTTGAATGTAATGTATAATATAAACTACAAAACTGCCAGTCCCCAGAGCATTTCCTCAATCTGTTGAGATTTTACTCCTGGCAGTTGTTGTTAGTTTGACTCAAACTCACAAAAATTCTCTACAGGTTTGGATGCATCTTACATTGACACATCCTCTAAGTGTCTTCAGGAAGGAATCCATCTTATGTTTCTTTGCATTACTTTTTAAAATATTTTATTGATTTCAGAGAGGAAGGGAGAGGGAGAGAGAGATAGAAACATCAATGAGAGAAAATCATTGATCGGCTGCCTCCTGCACACTCCCTACTGGGGATCAAGCCCACAACCCAGCATGTGCCCTGACTGGTAATCGAATGGTGACCTTCTGGTTCATAGGTTGATGCTCAACCACTGAGCAACACTGGCCAGACCATCCACTTATTCATATAATTTATGAGACATCTATTAAGCTTCTCTTCTTCACTCCCTGCCCTCAATGAGTTTATAAAATCTAGTTAGCAAGAGAAGACTGATGTGTGACTTTGGATAATCAAACTTTAGACAGAATACATTGGGCCCCAATCAGGGCCAAGGGCACTCTAACTGAGGTGGAAGAATGGGCCAAAGGAGGAGATTTTTTAACTGCTGGGAAGGGTGTTGCCTGGGCACTTTCCATTCAAGAAAATGCATTCCCAGCTGAGGGCCTAGCATGTGCGAAGACCCAGAGGCACAGAAGAGTGAAGCATGTTCTAGGAACTGTAGCTGGTTCTGCATGGATGAAGTGTAGTGGACCCTGACAAGAGATGAGACTGAGATATTAGCAAGATGATTTTTAATGTCAGGAGGCATTTCTCTCACAGAGAGAATGCAATACTGCTTAAGAAATCGTTTAGTCAAAGATTTGATCACTTCAAAGAAAAAATGTTATTGAAATGTATCAAGATGCTTTCAATAATATAACCCGTGCCAGAAAAAAAATAGATAATAAATTTTCACAGTGATGAATGTTCTAAGTGCTAGCACATGAAGCAGAAATAGATTATAAAATACGAATCCCTTTGAAAAACTGTGTCAAATTTATTTTCATATGTCATGAGTTAGATCAGTAGAAAACTACAGCATCTATGATAGTATCTGGCACATAATAAGTGTTGATGGAAGTACCAAATTAAGGCTGCATTTGGCAAACAGAAATGCTTGGGGCATGGGTCCTGGCTCTCCAGCTTGTACCTGCTACTGCTCCTTTGATAACAAGGTCTTTTCACCTTGGAATTCCTGAGTCGTATTCAGGAGGTCTCTTTTTGATCCCTACTCCTAACTAACTTTTCCTCTCCCCCACACAGAGCTGGAGATCCACGAAAATGTTGTTTCTAGGGGTGTCTGGGCAGGTTCGAAGGATATTGTTATCAGGATATTGACCTTGGACATGCAAACCAAAGGAGCGGATTTGCCACCATCAGTGACAAGTCAAAATGTACATAACAAAAAGGGGAAAGCTAGAGCTCCATGTGCCACAATAAAAGAAGCAGAGAGCCATTTCCTCTGTGCTCAGCTTCCTACTAGTTGGAAGTGTGTGGTGAGGGGTGGGGTGGTGATGTCAGAGAAACAAGTGCGGGAGAGAGAAGAAAGAGAATGCTTAATGAGCAACTATGCTTAACAGAAGAATGTGATAGAAGATCTCAGGGCCAGACACAGGCACCATTTGAAATGTCCCTCTAGCCCCACTCCTGCCTCTGTGTAGCTCACCACATCCCGGTATGCTGCTGATTACTTCCTGCTGGTCCTCCGTAGGGCCCCTTTCCTGATACTCCTTTCACCTCTTTGTTCTGCAACTATCCCACTACTGTCTCTCCATCAAAATGGACAAAACACTTAGAATCTACGAGCTGGGTGGGACTTTAAAAACCATCAAACTCAAATCCCTCATTTCATGTGTGACAAAACATCAGACAGTTTCTCATCCAAAACCATATTCCTGGTGTGCAGCAGCGATGAACCTTCGTCTCCTGACAACCCTCCCCACCCACCACCACCTCCAGGGCCAGTCCACCAGCCAGGTTGACACTGCTCCTACCCAGCTTGTTCGTGGATGATTATGGGTTGGTGTAGGCATCACGCATTAAACCTGGACTCCGACCTCTCCTTCATTATGTCTTTCCAACAAATCACTAATTGGTATTGAGTCACCTTTTCCCTAATCTCTGTGTTTTTGTTCCATTTCATTCACTTGAACAATTTGAACCTCAGCCTCAGCTGCCTGCCCTTCCAGGAATCTGTCTCAATTCCACTACCACTCTCTCCTCTGAACTCATGCACCTGAACGCATGGCACGCTTTGTCCAAACTATTTATTTTGCAAGTGTTTTCATTTTTGAGTAAGATCTTGAATTGCTATTGGACTTGCTTATGTGTATCTTTTTTTCTTGCCTGGAAAATAATCTTTTTGAAGGTAGAATCACATATGTGTTCCATCAACTAAGATTGTATAGTACTCAGGATAGAAATTTAAGAAATATTTGCACAATGGATAGAAAATGGTAACAGAATGGATACTTTAATGACAGGAAGGTTGTAATGGAAGGTTAACATTTCTTGGCCTTTGAATAGCCTATAAATCTTGCTATATAACTAGCTTCTAGAAAGAAACAAAAAATGGCCAGGCAGAAGTGTGAAGTATCTGTGGCTCTAATCTGTGTTTGTGACTTAGATGAAGGGGGAAGAGAAAAAGGTATCATTCAGTTTATTCAAATTAGAAAGCTATGCCTAACTTGCTCTATCCAGCTACGATCTGCGTTGGTAGAATTTGGGACACTTCGATTTACAGTGTTTTTCAGTGCTTTCCTAGAATGACACTGCAAATCTAAGCAAATAACTTCATCCTTCAGCCCCTTCCTGGTGAACTTCTGTCTTATTCCTGAGAAAATATGAGAGGATGTGATCTAAACTCTGGATTTTTTTGGTTTATTTGTTTTATTTCAAGACCGGAGGTCCAAATGCAAGTATGTTCCAGGACATTAATGTGGAACTCAGAATGTTTTTCCCTCATTAGCAATGTAATACATGAAAAGTAGAGCCTAAAACAGAATTAGTTCTATAGTTGATATACATTATAGGTAAAATAAATTTCACTGGTCAGATTGAGGACATACTTATTATCATTTCAGTTTTACATATTGAAATCCTATATAATAAAAAGGGAATATGCAAATTGACCATCACTCTGTCACAAAGATGGCTGCACCCACAGCTGAGGCCAAGTTCCCATAAAGAGCCTTAACGAGCAATCAGCAGGGTCCTGAGGCTACGCCCACCCCCACCCCCGTGGGGCTTGACAGGGGACCTCAGGCTATGTCCCACACCTGGCAGGGCTTGACAGGGAATCTCAGGCCACGCCACCCTACCCAGCAGGGCTTGACAGGGGACCTCAAGGTGCGCTTCCCATCCTGGTGCTGGGCTAGGGGACCTCAGGCTGCTCCCCCTGCCCCAGCGCCAGGCGGGGGGACCTCAGGCCGCACCCCCGTCCTGGCACTGGGCCAGGGAACCTGAGGCTACACCCCCTGCCTGGCAGGGCTTGACAAGGGTGGGACTGGCCGAGTCTGGATCTAGCCCATTTTGGGGGGGGGGGGGAGGGGCCCGGCCGGGTCTGTGTCTCATGCTATTTTGAGGTGCATGTGGGTGGGCGGGAACTTAACTCTGGGTCCCGTGGAGCCCCAGACTCTGACAGGAGGAAGGTTTTCATATACATTTTACTAATTTTCTTTCATCTCTGACACTTCTATTATAGAGAAAGGGCAAATAGCAATATTAAATTATTTCCTCTAATTAACCCCCTTTTAATGTGCATGAATATCGTGCACCAGGTCACTAGTTTGCATATAAAATCCTAGAATACTGACCTACAAATAATTATTTGGAACAAAATCTGTTCTTACATTAGGGACTGTTTAAAGCTACATTTTATCTAGTAAAATCAATGTTCTTGAACTTATTTTTCTGAATATAATGTGCTTATATATTTGAATGTATCTAAATTTTCTACCTTGATCCCATAAGAAGGGATAGACCTTAACAACTAATCAATTTGCAAATTCTTTGAAAAATGTATTTCCTTCCTTAGGGAGAAATCAACTACCACATAACACTTAATATACGTTACTGCTAAGACAAATTTCACTTCCATACATAAAATTCTTAAATCTTAAAGCATTCCTTACAATTTAAGCCTTATTTATATTCATTTTGAATTGAAGCAAAACTTGCTCACTTCATTCAGTTTAACTTAAACTAAATTACTTCAACTAGAAACAAATAACAGCATTTTGAATATTTTATTTTGTTCTTACCTAGAATTGCATCTTATATTTTTATTATTATTTTTTTATTTTTTTTAAATATATTTTATTGATTTTTTACAGAGAGGAAGGAAGAGTGATAGATAGTCAGAAACATCGATGAGAGAGAAACATCGACCAGCTGCCTCCTGCACACCTCCCACTGGGGATGTGCCCGCAACCAAGGTACATGCCCTTGACCGGAATCGAACCTGGGACCTTTCAATCCGCAGGCTGACGCTCTATCCACTGAGCCAAACCGGTTTTGGCTGCATCTTATATTTAAAAAAAAAAAAAAAATGGCTGGTGTGTATCCTACACACCTCTCTATATGAAAGTACAATAAAGGTTTTATTTTAATTCAACAAACTATAAACCATCAATTACATGTAGGAACATGTACCACTCTAATGTCAGAGTCAGTTGAGTTAGAAATAGAGAAACTTTCTCGGCTCTCAGCCAACCTTCATCTCTTGCTATGGTATATCTGATGTCCTTATTCATATTACTCAGGTGAAATCTCAGAAAAATTGGATTCAACTCTTTAGTGAAAAATTTCCAAAAAGCATAATAGTAGTGGCATGGCTATAAGAAAGGGCTTAGTCTTTGGAGACAGATATGTATTTGAATTCTGACTCTGCCTTCTATTAGCTGTGTGACTTTGAACAAGTTAATTAACCTCTCTAAGTCACAATGTCTTCATCTGTAAATAATGCCTACTCTGGGACGATGTTTGGCCCACGCACAGAGGTATTGCCATGCTGGTTAATAAACAATTAAAGCACTTCCATACATCAGTAAGTAGCCGCTGCCCAACTCCCACAAATCCATATCCCACTCTACACCAGGATCCTCTGGAATGCCTCAAATTCGGGAGCCAGAGGGTCAATACCTCACCAAGCAGGGAGGCTTCTGGGAATAATCTTCAAAGCAGCCATTCTGATTGGTCAGTGCCCTTGCTCCACTGGTTCTAAACATAAAACAATCAACATAAAATACTTCATGCATTTATTCTTAGGATTTAGGGAGCCAGCAATGCCTAGCATTAGTGCAAACTGTCCTCCTGTGCTCAATCCCACAATGCTCAGTGTGTCTGCCAGGACTTACAGAGACCATCTCTCATTTCATAAGATTATAGAAGCTTTTACCCCCAAATTATTTCCTCCTTTCTTTGTTCCCTGGCAATTCTGACCACATGTCTTTAGTGTAAGTGTCTTTAGCAATCTTAAAATGCAGGAAAAATAAAATATTTCTAAGCTACATCAAAATGAGTTGGTAGGCTGACTTTAAATTTCACAATGACTTCTTTTTTTACTTTCATACCAATCCATTAAATCGATGAGAGTCTGTACATTGATTCTATGTTTGTATGATTTGTTTGACATTGTATAATCATAAACACATAAAATTAAGGAGAGAAAAAGGGTTTGCATTTGGTTTAAGTGTGAAGTATGAACCCAAATAATTTGTAATGTTTTTTGTTTCAGGAAAAGAAAGGTTCAGTTCTCAAAAGAAATCATAAAATAGCCCGGCCAGCATGGCTCAGTGATTGAGCATTGACCTATGAACCTGGAGGTCACAGTCAGGGCACATCCCAGTCAGGGCACATCCCTGCGTTGGGGCTGTGGGCTCAACCCCCAGTGTGGGGAATGCAGGAAGCCACCGATCGATGATTGTCTCTCATCATTGATGTTTCTATCTCTCTCTCCCTCTCCATCCCTCTCTGAAATCAAATTTTTTAAAAAAGAAATCATAAAATAAACTCCTTTTCTCCAACTTTATGGTTAAAGAAAATGGTTAAGCCAGGAAAACTAAAGTCCAAAAAACATAAACACCTTTGACTTTGCAAAGACCTAGTGTGTTGGAAAGTAAATAGATGTACTGCAGAGGTGTTCGCTCCCTTCCCTGGTTTGCTACTAGTCACTTTCAGCGGGGAACGATCATGTGAGCACACATCTCTGAGCGTTTCTATGCACAAGTGACCTGTGTGCATTGAACTAGAAGCAGTTCTGCTCCTCTGTTCCTGTTGGCCTGGTCGGGCACAATTCATGTAGAATATTAGGCAGGGCAGAGAGTGGTGGGTAGCTTGCCAGATTTACTGTTGAAACAGTGGGTGTTGCCACTTCTGGCCATTTCTGACAATACTGTTAGAAATTAAATCATGGCATTAGCTGAGCACTATTTGGCTGTGGAAACCTAGTAGGTCATCAGTTTATGCCCCCACCCTCCAGACAAGTGGCAGGTGGAGCCCCACTAGCCCCTGCTAATGCCATGAGCTGGAGGCTCTGGCCAGGAGATGAGCATTTACGGGGTTTTGTGTGGTTTTTTTTATTCATCAGGCCATATGCTGCCAGGCTCTCATGCAAATAGACAAAATTGCAAATAATAAAAAAGAACCCACTGGTTTAACGGTTGGCTGTTTTCTGTCACCATTGCCATCAATGTGAGAGGCCAGTTAATGAAAGAGGAGTCTTGGACTCCCAGCGATATCAACCTAAAGGGATGGATACTTCAAAATCCAAGCCTCATTCAAACCATGTTAAACCTCTGCCCTCGGGTAACTCAGCGCCAGGCCCTGTTTGGCTAAAAAAGCAGGGAGCCTGGCCTTCCAGCTGGCCTCAAGACTGGGCAAGCTGGTCTAATGCTCCCTGCAGCTGAGGCCCATTGTCCACGGATATGAGAACAGAGAAAAGGTTAAGTTTCCTTTAGGTTGGGTTAAGTTGGGGCCCATGGGTTTGTCAGATTCAGACACACTTCGAATAAGCAGCTTTAGAAATAAAAGAGATTAGTCAAAGCAATTTTCTGTTTCAAAATTACAAGAAAATTAGCATTTTTAGGCTGTTTGGAAATCCCTAATTTTTTAATTTTCAAAGATTGCAAGCAAATCTTTCCAAGCAGATTCTAAACTCTTCCCCTGAAATACTTGCATTTAAAATTTAAATGTTGTTAAACTTTTGTGTAATTGCTGCTATTTCTATAGTCATAATTATTACCAAGTTTCCAGTTTGTACAAATGGAGAATTTCACACCCTTGATAGCATTCACACATTTATTTCCCATTTTAAGGCAGTAGATGCCCAACTGAAAAATGAAGTAAAGTGACTCAGAATTCATATTTATATGTATATTTCAAAATGATTCCATTTTAGAAATGTTGTACGAACATTCGTTTGCACCTCTATCAGATAACTTCGAAGCCATGATTTGCACCATTTTAAAGACAACTCAAGACCAGTTGTACCAATTAATATGCAATGTGTTACAGTTCAAGAACTGTCCAAATAAAAGTGCCATGGAAATATGTGTACCTACATGTGTGATATTGGGAGAAGTTTGTGATGAGAGTCTCTTGTTCAACTCTTGCTACACAGCAAGGATGCACTGAAGAGAGATTTGCCCACAGTGGCCAAGTCACAACCAAAGTCTTGCAAGCAAGCAAGCAAATGCAGATTATTTTTTTTCCTGCTTTCCCTACCATGTCACCACTGGGTTTGCTTCTCCCTCCTGGCTGATTTGTAATCTAAAGTGTGATTATGAAACACACATGGGCTTAGCTCTACTGTCAGGAATGGTTCCCAGATCCGCTGGGGAGGGGGGGTCGTAGGAGGAAAAGAGGAGCAAATCATACTAGAAGGCTGCAAGGTTTATGTCCAGCAAATTGCCATAGATAGACTCTAGCAAAATTTGACAGCTATTCAATGAAGAAAAATGTTAAGTTCATAGATAAAATTGATGCTGTTAGGAAAACTATTTCATATTGCATATAAACAATGAGGACAATGAAAGATAACGCCCTCTTCAATTGTTCAAAAGAGAGTGATTACAGAGTCCTATGACAGAAATAATAGACTTTGTTGTCACTGTTATTCATGATCCTGTATTCCAAATCAAATTAAATTTGTGTTTTTCCCCCCTAATTTAAAAGGGTTGATTTTCTGGTGTAATATCTTACAAAGAAAGGTCTACCTTTCCAACAAGTTTAAATCTGAGAAAATAGCATCCATATTAACCTCAACTTGACTGTATGTTGAAGCAAGGAGTAATTCAGCCAGTTCACGGAGGATAAATGACAAGATTTTCAAATGTTTTCATGTTATGGGAAGCTAGTGAGGTGTGGGAAAAGGTGATGATCTAATATTTTGCTAGGGAATTTCAAGATATAATACTTTTTATAATAAATTCTGAAATTTACAATTCACATTTAATGGTGATAAAAATTCTTTCACGTGAAAATGCATCCTCCTGAGAGGCAAAGTTATTTACACAATGCAAAAGTGTACTTAGACATCTGTGTACCCAAGTAGGACAGCTAATCATACATTTCAGGAACTAAATGGCTAATCAAACTTAGTTGTTAAAACACCAACCACATAACTTATTGATGACAAGCTCACTCTTGATTAAATTAATAAAGCCAAAAATAAGTAAAATACAGATGGCTCTCATATATAGGAAGCAAAACATTTAGTTATATCCTCTAATGATGCCTCAAACTGAGTGAAGTTATTTTAAAGAATAAAGAAACTGTACTCCATTGATTTGCGAATATTGTACCATCCTTGCATCCCCGGGATAAATCCTACTTGGTCATGGTGTATGATCTTTCTGATGTACTGCTGGATTCGATTTGCTAGAATTTTGTTGAGGATTTTGGCATCTATATTCATGAGGGATATTGGCCTAAAATTCTCTTTCATTGTGTTATCTTTATCTGGTTTTGGTATTAGGGTGATGCTGGCTTCATAGAAGGAGCTTGGAAGTGTTCCTTCCTCTTGAATTTTCTGGAATAGTCTGAGGAGGATAGGTTTTAGTTCTTCCTTGAATGTTTGGTAAAACTCCCCTGTGAAGCCCTCTGGCCCCAGGCTTTTGTTTCCTGGAAGCTTTTTGATGACTGCTTCAATTTCTTCCATAGTTATCGGCCTATTGAGATGCTTAGATTCTTCTTGATTGAGTTTTGGAAGGTTATATTTTTCTAGGAATATGTCCATTTCCTCCAGGTTGTCCAGTTTGTTGGAATAGAGTTGTTCATAGTATTTTTTAACAATCCTTTGTATTTCGGTGGGGTCTGTTGTTATTTCTCCTCTTTCATTTCTGATTTTGTTTATTTGGGTCCTCTCTCTTTGCTTCTTGGTGAGCCTGGCTAGAGGTTCATCAATCTTGTTTATCCTTTCAAAGAACCAGCTCTTGGTTTTGTTGATCTTTTGTATTGTTTTTTTGGTCTCTATGTCATTCATTTCTGCTCTGATCTTTATTATGTCCTTCCTTCTGCTCACTGTGGGCTTTTCTTGTTGCTCTCTTTCTAATTCTTTGAGTTGTTGAGTTAGATCATTTATTAGCATTTTTTCTTGTTTTTTGAGGTAGGCCTGTAGAGCTATAAACTTCCTTCTCAGGACTGCTTTCATTGTGTCCCATAGCAATTGTATTGTTGTGTTTTTATTGTCATTAGTCACCAGGAGGTTTTTAATTTCTTCTTTGATCTCGTTGATCACCCAATCATTGTTTAATAGCATGCTATTCAGCTTCCAAGTGTTTGAATTTTTTGGAATGTTTTTATTATATTTTATTTCTAATATTATGCCATTGTGGTCTGAGAAAATGCTTGATATGATTTTAATCTTTTTGAATTTGGGGAGACTTTGCTTGTGACCCAGTATGTGGTCTATTTTTGAAAATGTCCCATGTGCACTTGAGAAGAACGTATATTCCGTGGCTTTGGGGTGAAATGCTCTGAAGATGTCAATTAGGTCCATTTGATCTAGTGCGTCATTTAGAATTGCTGTTTCTTTGCTGATTTTTTGTCTAGAGGATTTATCCAGCGATGTCAGTGGTGTATTAAAATCTCCTACTATGATTGTATTGTTGTTGATCTCTCCCTTGATGTCTTCTAGGAGTTCTTTTATGTATTTGGGTGCTCCTGTATTGGGTGCATATATGTTTACCAGAGTTATATCTTCTTGTTGAATTGCTCCCTTCAGTATTATGTAGTGGCCTTCCTTATCTCTTGTTATGGCCTTTACTTTGAGGTCTATTTTATCAGAGATAAGTATCGCAACCCCAGCTTTTTTCTCATTTCCATTTGCCTGAAAAATGTTTTTCCATCCCTTCACTCTCAGTCTGTGTGAATCCTTTGCTCTGAGGTGGGTCTCTTGTAGACAGCAAATATATGGGTCATGTTTTCTTATCCATTCAGCTACCCTATGTCTTTTGATTGGTGCATTTAATCCATTTACGTTTAATGTTATTATTGACAAGTACATGTTTGTTGTCATATTTTTCCTTAGTGTTTGTGTTTCTTTTTGCCTTTCTCTTTCTTCTTTTTACAGCAGTCCCTTTAGCATCTCTTGCATTGCTGGCTTGGTAGTGATAAACTCTCTTAGCCCTTTTTTGTCTGTGAAGCTCCTGATTCCACCTTCAATTTTGAATGATAGCCTTGCTGGGTATAGTATTCTTGGATTCAAACCCTTGCTTTGCATCACTTTGTATATTTCATTTCATTCCCTTCTCACCTGGTGTGTTTCTGTTGAGAAATCAGTTGATATTCTAATAGGCGAGCCCTTGTAGGTAACTTTCTGTCTCTCTCTGGCAGCCTTTAAGATTCTTACTTTGTCGTTAGTGTTCGCCAATTTAATTATGATGTGTCTTGGTGTCGGTCTTTTGGGGTTCAACCTGTTTGGGACTCTATGTACTTCTTGAACTTGCATAGTTTTTTCTTGCCAATATCAGGGAAGTTTTCTGTCATTATTTCTTCAAACAGGTTTTCTATTCCTTGCTTCTCTTCTTCGCCTTCTGGTATCCCTATTATTCTAATATTGTTTTGTGTTGTCCCAAAGCTCCCTTAGGCTCTCCTCTTGCTTTTTAAGTCTTCTTTCCAGTTGCTGCTGTGTTTGTGTGTTTTTTCCTACCTTGTCTTCTAATTCGCTGATGCGGTCCTCAGCCTCTTCTAGTCTACTGTTTAAGCCTTCCAATGTGTTCTTTATTGCAGCTATGTCATTTTTCATCTCTTCTTGGTTTCTTTTCATGTTGGTGACATTCTCATTCAGCTCCTTATAGTTCTCATTGAGTTGTATCTGTCATTGAGTTGTGTGTATTTGTCATCCATCCGTTTAAACATCCTTATAACCATTACTCTGAATTCTTTCTCTGTTAAGCTACTAGCCTCAATTTCATTTAACTCCCTCTCTGGTGATTCCTCTTTTTCTTTCCTTTGGGGGTTGCTTTTTTATCTTCCCATGTCTTCCTATAATGTTTTAATTATAGATCCAATTGCTTTGCTACCCAGGTTCTTTTGGTGATGGTGCTACTGGTGTAATCTCTTAGTTCTCCTGGGCTTGGTAATCTAGTGTAGCTCCCTACTTGAGCTATTTGGGTTCTCTTGATGTAGGCTTGTGAGCTTGAGAGGCACAACTGCAGTATCTAGAATTCAGCAGCCGTGGAGGGGAGTATCCCAATTTTTGCTGTCTTGCACCCTTAATTGAAATCACGGGTGCCCAGTGGGGACTCACAGTGGCATCAAGGAACTGTCTGTCGGGGTGATGTGGCTCAGGGGGCCTGCACTCTGGAAAGGTGTGACTGTGATGCCCAGAGTTCTGTAGTTATGGGGTGGGCAGACTCAGCTTTCACTGCTGCACCTGTGGTGGATAGGCGCTTACTCCCAGTGGCGGCTCACAGGAGCACCCACTGTAAGTTTGCCAGCGAGGCACACTGAAGCACTCTGAAGGGCTCTGGCAGTGTAGCTGTGTAATTGAGGTGCTTAACTTCTAAAGATTTCTCTTTAGGGCAGATCCTATGGCCTCAGGGAGTATTGACATTCCATGGTGTTAATCAGTGTGGGATCTGGGTGTGGCTATATTGGTTGCCTGGAGACTGGAGGGAGGGGCTATCTCTCAGGAGAAAATGGCGACAGGGCCTAGATATGACTCAGCACCAGACCCGCTTCCACCTCTCCTGGACCATCCGCTGCCTACTCTCCCCAGATTCCACAACCCCACTCCCTCTTCTGCACCTCAACCACAGGTAAGTGTCTGTATCCTAAGGGTCCTACAAACCAGGTTCAGTGGAGAAAGGCGCAGGCCCCGGCGCGAGGAGGGACCGCGTCTCTGCAAGTTTCTTTCTTGCCGGCACTGCGCGGTCCGGCAGCTCTTCAGGGCTGCCTTAGAGCTCAGATCCCAAATCCAGACTCCAAGGTCTAAAATCCCCTACCTCCCACAGTCCCGTGGACGCTTTTTTTTTTTTTTTTTCGTCAGACGCTTTGCCTGTCCTCAGGGACGCGGCTTGGCGCTGTGTAGTTTCTCCCTGACCTGGGCTCAGAGGTCCAGCAGATTCTAATGCCTAGATCTTTGACTTTACCTTTATCGGGGGATCTCTGCCCTTCCCAGCTGCAAACTGTCTCACCAGCTGCGCCTCCTTCGCCAATTCAGGCTGAATTCCACTCGTTTCAGCTGCTCCCTCTATCTGCTCCGGGACAAGGCTCAGGACACGTCCGTCTATTCTGCTGCCATTTTGTCTCCCCCAAGAAACTGTACTCTAGAGACAGATCTGAATTCACTCACTCATTCATTCATTCATTCCACAAATATTTCCTGGACTCCCCCACTATGTGCCAGGGACTATGTTTTCTAGGCAATGGATATCCATCTGTGATCAAGATAGTCTCTAGCCTCAGGGAGAGGCAAACCCTAAACAGGAAAGTAAACAAGATAATTAGAGGCTGTGATAGAGCTATAAAGAAAATAAATAGGTAATATAATCGAGAATAACTGTCTGAGAAGAGCCATTTCAGATAGCCAAAGATGATTCTTTTCCTGGTGTGAAACCTATAATATCATTTACTTACGACACACTCAAAGACAGACGAAATCAGAGAGCCAAATATTTTCCAAGCTAAAAGGGGCCTTAGAGATTCAACGTCACTTCCTCATTTCATACAATAAAACCAAAGTTCGGGTAGGTTCAGTGGCTTATTCAATGTCTCATAGCATTAGCTGAACAATTAGCTTTCTCTGTTAATAGGTAAAGAAAAAAGCTGTTGGTATATATCTTGTTACTAATTATTGCATGTTGGTGAGTCATACATCTAAATGGTATACCTAAATTTAGTTACAATGGAAAGAAACTATGTAAATAATGATCTTCATTTAATTAAATTATTTCATATCTCTTCTATGGCCTGTGGACCTGAATATTTGACATCAAGTTTCCACTTTCATTCCTTCATAATAATAATTTTTCTTTCCAAAATTATCTAAGAAGACTGTATTCCTTGGATACTAGATACATAAACAGAGGCACAGAAAACATTAGCAGCAAAAATGCTCTCCTGAACTTTGTAAGAAAGATCATCATAATATTAAAAATCTACTGGACGAGGTCAGATTTAAAAGAATAGAGGGATGACACCACCAAACACCTATAATGCATTTTATCGTTATTTCAGTATTTTATTTGATCCCAAGACAAATAAGAATGGCATAAGTAAAATAAATATTATTATAATTCCTTTAGAAGTGATAAGGTTAGATTCAGAAAGAATAAGTGACTTGTCCAAGGTCACACAGCTAGCAATTATCAAAGATAACTGAAACCTAGCCTTCTCATCCCAAACTTCATGTGTTTTCACCAGAACACCTATCCCCTCATAAACATGTATTACAGAGGTATTGGGTACTTAACACAGCACCAGATGTAGGGCCAAAAGAGAGACATGGGCTTTGCCCTTTAGAAGCTCACAGTGTCAATTTACACACACACACACACACACACACACACACACACACACACACGGATTAGCTTGTTTGATGAATGAAAGAATGACCCTCAGCAGCCAAATCCTTCTGAGGAGTGTCTTACCGAAAATATTTTTCTCTTAAAATGTCCCATTACTAACTTCTCAGCCCTGAAGGTATTAATAGCTCCCAGTGTTGGAGCACTGCCTGACTAGATTGTCTTGCTTTCTAAGGGCCATATTAAAGGACACAGCAAAGAAGCACATGTGAGTAAGTATAACAGACTAATTTGCTTCCACCATTAACCTAAATGCAGTATATTTAAACTATAATGGACAAACAGAGACAGCATGAGCTCAGGAATGCCCCAGGCATCAAATGGTTTCATTAACTAGGAAATTTGTCCCACCAGGCTAAAGAAATCCACTATAGAAAATGGATTATTTCATCATCTTGTGGCCAATATTGCTATTATGTGAGTCCAGCTCAGCACAACATCCCTAACTGCAGATGCGCTGGCCACCGGGATTGCCAATTGCTCGCCCCGAGACTTGCATGTAAAGCTCTAAAATGGCCCGTTACATCAGGTGGTTCAGAGGCATTTCATGATCCTGACTTCTAGAACAAGCATAGATAATGAATAAGGCTGACAGAGCCCATTATTCTTACACTCAAGTGCATCACATTAAATTAACAGACAGAGGCCACATGATGTGTGACATTTTTCCCACTGATCATTTATGTGGTGCCACTTCTGCTACCACAGTTCCCTCTTTCATGGGCTGAACTCCAATAGCCAGTCGCTATGCAGCCCTTCCATCAGCACCAGTGTTTTGCTTTGTTTTGGTTTTCCTTAACTGGGGAAGCTATTTTGAGTCATTCTCACTGGTAGGACTCTGACATGGTGGGAAATAAGTTTGAGAAGAAACATTAGCATAAAGACGTACAAATACAGAGCCAACATTGGTGGAGCTAAAGGATATCCGATGTAGACAGAAAAAAAATATGACCTTAGAGTGTCTGTTACAAAGATAGTCTTTGACTCTACCCTCAGATTTTCAGAAATGTTATTTGTTGACCCAATGCAATGCAGCTATCCTTTAGGAATGAAAGGTAAACTATTTTTACCTACTCTGTACTTTCCAACAAGATGATGTGTTATTTTATAAATTCTCATTTTCGTACATAAAAATCAAACTTAGGACTTCTATTGCCAGTAATTACAGAAATAGTGCACTTGTGTAGTGTGGCTTTCATTATAGAAACAATTATTAAGAAGTGATTGCTAAAATTAAGTAATTCATAATCATTAAATCTGCAGTATAATGAAACCTATTTGAGACAAACACTAGAACATCGTATATAGTCAAATGTTTGCTGCCATCAGTCTCTCTGCAAGGAATTGTGCAGACAATGCTGCTGCCTTTTGGAACTGGAGAGAGAATTTTCAGTACATGTGTGCAAATTGTTCTTACTTCATAGTTTCATGGCCTTTCTTCCCTTCTTCCATCCATTCTTTCTCCCATCTTTCTTTGACCTTAGCGTTTACTATAAATTGACCACCTAATTTAATCACGTATGGCTCCTGCTGACTTTCATAAGTGAAATGTCAAATCTAGATTTAAATGTTGCAGGTTTGCCACCAATAAAATATTCACCCACCACGTAACTCATATTTGTAGGGCAACATCTTTACCTATGGTACGCAAAGTCATGAGAAATATTATCCTTCAAATACCGTAAATTTACTAATGCTCAATACAGCTACTTATTCATTTGATGGCTATATAGAATAGATTCACCCTAAAACAGGGTCTATCTAAATTAGAGTAATATAATTTTGCTTTAAAAATACCATTCCAAATTATTAGGATAATTAATCTTCTCAGTTTACTACAAAAATTTCACCTGTGGACCCTACCTCCAGCTAGAAAACTCTTCCAAAACCTTACATAATGGCATTTACTTCTTCAACTTCCTACACTTATTGGCTAGGAAAATAAAATCCTGGATTTATCAATCAAGTTCTTTTGAGACACTCTATTCAGAGGAAAGAATACCTTTGCACCCACTGTGCTGATGCGTTTGAAACATCAGCATTGGAAATTCTCAGAGGGCGTCCCTGCACTGAGTCCAAAACACTGCCCTAGGCTCTGTGTCTCACTGATGAGGTCTGTCATTATGGAGAGCTGCAGGCTTCTCCTGTCAGCTCAGGTTTGTGTGCAGAGAAGTCATGTGTGTAAAGCACACTGAATGCCACACTAACAGATGTCCACAAAACATGTTTTTAAAGCATCTCAGAAACAAAATCATTTTCCGAGGCACTCTTAAGGAACTAATAACAAATGTAAATATTTGTGATTGTCATAGGCTGATTGGGTTACACACAATTGGCCTCCAGATTCTTTCAAACCTGGGAATGGAAGGATCCCCATGTAGATGAGCCTCACAAGCAGACAGAAGCCACTTGACATAGTGTGATTCAAAGAGATGTATTTGAAAAGGTCACCAGTCCCTCAATATTGCTGTTGGTGGCTTTTGCCATAATGGCCTTCATTTCCTGGTGTGTTAAAGACTGCAAAGACTGAGAGGAGGGCCACAAAAAGGGCGCTGGACCACAGATAAAATTCATTTTCTCACCATCTTGTGGAGGACCTCACTTGATTATGAAGGCATAATTTTATGTAGATAAAGTGTATACAGCCTTTTCCTCCTAAATAACATCCTCCGTTAATTTTGAAGCAAGATTACTGATCCAGATTACCTAATAACTCCTTTTCTCCCATATCTATGGTCTAGCATATTAGATGTGTTTTCAGGAAAATTGGTAAAATAATATACCTTGATTTGTATCTACTTGTTGACTTCCACTACAATTTTAGGATTCAAAAAATATCAGCCCTAAAAATTCATTTAAAAATCACCTTTGAGAATATTAATG
This sequence comes from Plecotus auritus, assembly GCF_963455305.1. Taxonomy (NCBI): domain Eukaryota; kingdom Metazoa; phylum Chordata; class Mammalia; order Chiroptera; family Vespertilionidae; genus Plecotus; species Plecotus auritus. The sequence goes on from NC_137776.1 coordinate 40,790,679, forward strand.
ATCTCCTCCACCTATTCTGGATAAGAAAGCCCAATCCCCAGCCGCTGCATCACCATTGGCAGCCCATCCCTACTTCTGCAGTCTAGAACCTAAGCCATTCTCTTTTCTCCCAGCTTTGAATCTCATATCATACTTTATCAATCACCACTCCTCCCTATGGATCATCAACCAATTCCCGGGTCATGTCCCACCATTTGCTGAAGAATTATTCCCAACCAGCTTCCAAAACTTCATATCTTGAATCATATTTCAGATTATATCTAATCCTCTCTGCTATAGGGTGAATATTTGTGGCCCTGCCCCAATCATATATTAAAACCTACGAGCCCAGCTGGTGTGGCTCAGCAGTTGAGCATTGACCCAGGAACCAAGAAGATGCTGGTTCCATTCCCAGTCAGGGCACATGCCTGGGTTGGTCTCAGTCCCCAGTGGGGGCTATGAAAGAGGCAGCCAATCTGAGCCCTCATGAATAACATTAGTTCCCTTATAAAAGAGACCCTGGCGAGTTCCATTGCCCCTTCTACAGCAAGACAGGGATCTATGAGGCAGGAAGCAGGTCCACTATAGATACCAAATTTGCTGGCACCTTGATCTTGGACTTTCTAGCCTCCAGAATTGTGTGAAATCAATTGTTGTTTATAAGCCACCCAGACTATGATATTTTGTTCTGGCAACCCAGACCAAGACCAGCACTCTACCCTGCCTAAATTTGCCTTCCTCCATCTTTTAATAAAACTTGGTGACTTCTATTTATTTCAGCTCCTCTCTGAAGCTTCCCATAATCCTTCAAGTTCAGGGCTTTCCCAACTTTACTTCATGTCACTTGGGTATCTTGTTAAAATGCAGATTCTCATTCAATAGATCTGGACAGAGTTTGAGATACTGCATGTCTAACAACCTCCTAGCTGCTGCAGAGGTTGCTGGCTCTCAGGTACACTTTGAATAACAAGGTTCTAACCTCTAAATTCATAGAGGGCAGGGCGGGCACCATGCATGATTTATTCATGTTTTATCTCCAGTGACACACAGAGAACTTGACACATCAACAAACTCACTAAGTATTTGTTGAATAAATGATTGACTGAATGAATGAATGTGCAATACTCTGGCAAGTAGAACATTCTGCTTAAAATGGAGAAGTTTTAGATGCACTTTTTCTTTAAAATTTAGTTGAGGGCAGGTATTGTATTACACTTCTTTGTATCTTTAAAGGCCTGTATGTGCCCTTTATGTCCAAAGAAAATAGGCACTCAATATAAATAGTGATTAAGCAGTCAATTGTTAAAATGACTGAATAAGTACCTGGCAACGGGGAGGCATCAAGAGCTACCTAGAGTGAAGGGGTCATTTGACAAGCTGGCCCTACCAGTAGACAGAAAAGGCAGAGGAAGGGGGGCAGAAATATTAAAATGAGCCACCAGAAAAAAGGACCCTTTGTAGACACAGACACACTCTAATGAGAAAAGTGCTCAGTTAGTTAAAATGCCAAGCCAGTGGTTGACATGCTTGGGAATAAAACCAAGCATTATTACAGTGGTAGGCAGATGGTGCATTTTTTTTTCTTAATTCGAAGCTTCACTTTTGTAAATAACAATGGAAATTGAACAACTGGCACATACCAGGCTTTGCAGACTAAAGGTTTTCAGATGTGAATTTCCTCAACAACTTCTGCCTTTGGAGTATTTAAATGTATACTGACTTGCAGCATTATTCAATATTTCATATCCCTGGGTCATCTTCATAATCAGCCGCCCAGGATAGGGACCTTATCTATGCAGATAGTAGACACACAGTTACACTTGTTGAATAAATAGGATATTCAGAAGACCTTGGATGGCACTCTTCTGGTTCCAGATGTGGATCTGGTATTGAGGAGAGAAGAGCAGGGAGGGTCAGGGAGTGGAATTTGAGGCATGTAACTTGAATGGCTTCCCAGCCTAGAGAGGGACTTCACATACACTGGGTATGGATTTCTTTCTTTTCCTTGTTCTTTCATTGATGCCCAGAAGATGAACTAGAATTCTGCCATTAGAATTCTGCCAATGACTAGTTCTTAAAGAACTTCACATCGTGTAAATAGGTGAGAACTGCAGTGCCCTAAAGCTTCCAGAATCTCGTCACCAAGCATTGACTCTGTCACCACATTACAAGCAAGCCAGATACAAGTAATTTATCAGTAGGGGCACTGTGCTATTATATTCTGTTTATATTATATTTGCCAGAAAAATAGTTAATATGTTGATTCTTAAAAATATAGGGTATATCTATGTGTGTATGCACATATATATAAAGATGCAGATAACTATATGGTTCAAAATATACCTATAATGATTAGGATTCATGTTTTTTCTATTACCTACCTATTCTATAATTACTTAGCCAATTATGCTTTGATTCAGCTTAAAAGGATTCTGCAAGTACATAGAAGCTTCTCATATAAAGAGTATTTAAAACGGAATCGAGTTAGCAATCTGTAACTTGAAATTATACATCACATTTAGCTTCATTTAGAATGAGAGCACCAGAAGAAGCCGATTTCCATGGCATTTTCATTATGCAGAGAGGTAAACAACAAATAAATACGAGGTACATGAATGTGAAATTAACAGCACGATAATTGCTTTACTCCTAGAGTGTGTACGATATTAAATCCTCAAATAAACACTTACTTAACCTCATTCTCACATCTGCGTATTGCCTTTATCAAAAGCAGTGTACCTGGGACATTCACACCAAGGCAGCTTCCGCAATGAGAGACAAAGTCCACAGAATTCATTGCTGGCCCCCGGAAATTTCAGGGTGATTTCTTTGCAAGCTCTAGAACTGGAGATGCGTTGTACAACCAGTGGAAATTTACAAGTCAATAAAGAATGTATTTCACATACCATTATTGCTTGATATGTGACATATACCTAATTTCTCTACTAGTTCTTTAAAAAGCCTCATCCAGGTTATGATGGTGTTGGTCCAGGGGTGGGCAAACTTTTTGACTCGAGGGCCACAATGGGTTCTTAAACTGGACCGGAGGGCCGGAACAAAAGCATGGATGGAGTGTTTGTGTGAACTAATATAAATTCAAAGTAAAGGAGCGGAGGGGAGAGCAAGAGAACTGGATAGAACAGCCGGATCTGGCCCGCGGGCCGTAGTTTGCCCACGGCTGTATTGGCAGGCGTCCTCAAACTACGGCCCGTGGGCTACATGCGGCCCGCCGAGGAGATTTATCCAGCCTGCCGGGTGCCGCTGTCTGTCCTGCTCAGCAGCCGACTGGTCCCGGGCCCGCAGTGTGCATAGGAATTTGTTCATAGTTTTTTTTAAAAAACTATAGTCTGGCCCTCCAATGGTCTGAGGGACAGTGAACTGGCCCCCTGTTTAAAAAGTTTGAGGACCCCTGGGTTAGAGCATCCACCCACACACCAAAGGGTCTCGGGTTCAATTCCTGGTGAAGAGCATGTACTTGGGTTGCAGGTTTGATCCCCTGGTCCGGGCAGGTGCAGGAAGCAGCCAATCAATGTGTCTCTCACATTGACGTTTCTCTGTCTTTCTCTCTGTACCTCTTTCTCTCCGCCTCCTCCCTCTCTTTCACTCTCTCTACAAATCAATGGGGAAGAAAAGCCTCATCCAGGTCATCCACACAGCCACCCAGGGCAGTGCTACCACCCTGCTGAGCTCAGCCATGCTCTCCCTCTCGGTACAGACACCTGCTGAAGTGTTTTACGTTTATGCGGAAAACTGTTAAACCTGATTTCTGCTGAATTTTTCCTTCCCTGCGATAAGGAGAAATTCTTTTTTGCAGTTTCCTCGTGGCTATGTAGAACAGCTAAAGTCTATCTTGCGTTCTAAGCTCAGCTTTGCCCTAAATTTAACCCCAAGTAATGGTTTCTCCTTCTTACTCAGACCCTGAAACTGACTCATTTCCAACGAGGCTTCTGGCACTCTGGAGTTTTCCACTAAGCAAGGGTTAAAGGGTCAGTAATAATGTTCCCTCTGCTCTTGTGAGCACAAAACTGGCAGAGTTCGAAGTTATTTGTTGTAACCTGATCAAGTCTCATCGTTTTCCACAAATGTACTCAAAGGTACGGCTCAGACCAGACCTCCGGCTTGTGTACACAGGACACCCTCTGTCCTAGCAGGAAGTATCAACGGCTGCTTTGGAAGCCAGTGAGTAAAAAATAAAATAAAGTAATAAAATAAAATAGAACAATTAGAAATGAGGTCCAAAGGAAAGAAAATCTTGTCATCCCAAATAAGCATCTTTAGAAATTATTAAGTTCTATTGTTCCGGTGATGAAATGAGTACGTCTTTGTTGATCTAAACTTAAATTTGACACAATGGGTAAATTGAAGCCCGAGGCTTTCATGCCATTATCGGAGCCTCTGTCAGTGAGTGCTTTAAGCTAATTACATTTGATGCAGCAAATCAACAAAACCACTGCTGGTTATGACCTCTGCCAAGAGCACTAGCGCGCTAGACAAATGGAGCTTAAGATGCTATTAGTTGCTCTGTTGCAAAGTTCCAGATACAACCCGACAGGAGGCTGTTGCACGGCCTGGGCAAGCATCCTCCAGATGGCATTCTGCATTGGCTTGTGGCAAAGCTCACAGGGATACTGGCACATTTTCTCTGTCAAAATGAAAGTTTTCCAATTACAAGGAGATAATGTGAGGAGATGCAAACTTAATCTCTTGAACAAAAGGTTGCAAGCTGTGTAATAGCCATTTCAGGGGAGAGATTTCACTATCGTTCAATTGATTTAAACATTGCGGATCACAAAATGGGCTATCTTTCCTAATAAAACCAAGGAATCGGCGGCAGTTGACTTTATTTCCTGGAACAGTGTTGTAATAGTTTCATCATTGAAGGGAGGCTTCTTTTAAGTGAGAGCTCTTCCATTGAATTGAACTCTGTGGTTTTTTTCTTAATGTGTAAACAGATACAAAGCAGCCATTTTTCCTTGTAAACACCCAGTGACTTAAATGAAGGCTTCAGGTGTGATGTTACAACAGACGTCTATTGGATATCAGACCCTAGAATTTCATTAGCAAGGCTATACATGTTGAATAATAAGAAAGCTCTGGCTGGTGCAGCTCTGTGGTTAAAGCATTGGCCCATGCACCGAAGGGTCACGGGTTCGATTCCCAGTCAAGGACACATACCTGGGTTGCAGGTTTGATTCCCAGCAACCAATCGATGTATCTCTCTCACATCAATGTTTCTCTCTCTCTCTCTCTCTCTCTCCACTTCCCTCCCTTCTACTCCCTTTAAAATCAATGGGAAAATACTCAGGCGAGGATTTTAAAAAAAGAGAGCACTATTATCATCAAAACTTGTTGGCGAGGCCTGGCCAGTGTAGCTCAGTTGGTCGGGCCTTGTACCATGCACCAAAGTTGCCAGTTCAATTCGTGGTCAGGGCACAAGCCCAGGCTGTGGGCTGGACACCTCCTACACTCCCCTCTGCCTCCCCATCAGGGAGCATGCAGCAGGCAGCCGATTGATGTTTCTCTCTTCTCCCTTCCTCTCTAAAAAAAAATCAATAAAAACTAATTTTTAAAAACCTGTTACTAAAATGTCTATGTCTTCATTGTCTAACCTGGTGAGCACTAGTAAAAACGATATGCAGAACTATCGATAGTTATGGAAATGAGGTGATATGCCTCAATAATTGTCCGAAAATAACGGACCCATCAAAGCAAGTTGGTGGCATGCTTTGTTGAAGGCATGTTACTTCTCAGGAAGATGTGGATTTGCCACTTGACATGGACATGCTGTGACAAAGCGGGAGAACCACCATGTAGCCACTTTGTGAGCTCCGGCAGGGACACGACGGAGGAGGAGAGCCTGCGTGCTGGCTCCGAGCAGCATGTTTTGCAGGGTAACTGTGACCACACTCCTGTAGTGAACATATTATACAGAATTTCAACAGAGAGTAAATGCAAATGATTATGCAATTCTAACGTAAGCAAAGATCCTTCAACAGTTATGTTGGATTCCTTTTTGTATGTGTAATTTAAGAAGAATTAACCAATCCAAAACTGCTAAGCACAGATTCAGAATATTAAAAGGGACAAGGTAGACTTCCAAAATTTAATTAAGCTAATCCACAAACAGAAAATGCTTTTATATCACCTCCCAAAATCATGTAGAATATATACTTTACTCATTTCGATGAAGACCAATGATATAAGGTGGTGTAAAGCACCAAATTGCAGTCAACAGGGTAAACCTTAGTCAACAGACGCCTTTTGTCGTTGTCATAGAAAGTAGCTAGGAAACTGTCATTTCTTTGCGAAAAATTCCGTCAGCTAAATAAAGCAATATTATAAATTCTAAGTAGTCTCAACTGTAACATTGTAAGATCTGTAAATCAGTCAGAAATATAAGCAAGACCTTCAAAATCACTCAGAAAACAGACTCCTATCGAAGAGTTAACATTTTCAAGCATTGTTAAAAGTCTCAACATCAACATAAAGTGGTCTATAGCAGCTGTTGTAAAGCTCCACATCAATTTTATGTCGGCTCAACTGCTAAAGAGCAATCACAGTGACATCCCTTAGGAGGCATTTAAGGGCCCAAGCGTATAGCAATTTAAAAACTGAGCAGGAAATCAAAACTAATTCCTAGTCTGCTTACGAAAATATTTCTCCCTATGTTCTTGTACCACCACCTAGTGGTTACAGAGCTCCCAATCGGCCCATTGATAGAAAACAAATAGCTGTTGTGATGTTTTAAAATGGAAAGGAGAAAGACAGAAGAAAAAAAGGGAAGGAAAGGGGAAGAAAGGAAGATAGAAGGAAAAGAAAAACAGAGATGAGAGGATATAAAAAGAAAAAGAAGAAGAAAGTAAAACAAACAAAAACAATTAACATAATTTCCAGGTCATAAGATCTATTTCCTCATAAAATTCATAGAATGTTATCACTTGAAATTAAAATATCATTTAAAACCATTTTGCTTTGTGCATTTACCAATTACATAATTCTCTAGTTGACACAATGCCTGTTTAAAAAAAAAAGGTAGATTTCTAGGGATTTATCCTACACTATAGAACCTACAGATATATTTACCTATGCATATAAACAGACATAAGTACAAAATTATACAATTATTTGTAATTGCTTCACTCTACTATTATGTAAGTAGTAAAGCTATTTACATAAATTATGGCATATCCTTAAAGAATGAAATACAATCTCTAGTTAAGTGGAGGGAAAAGCAAGATGTAGAACAATGTGTTTTGCCTACAACTACTACTTGTATAAAAATATGTTTTCTTTTATATGTATAGAGTTTCTCTGAAAGACAGATAAGAAGTTGGAAAAATTACCTCCAGAGGGGAACTGGGAGAGTTGGAAGCCAAGGTAGGAAGGACATTTTGTAGTTTAAACCATGTAGATGTATTCTCTATTAAAAACTAAATAAACAATTTTTAAACCTAAAAATTAGTACATGATTAAAAGAAACTAAGTATTACATGATTATTTTTCATCAATGTAATTGATTAGAATGTAGATTTTTTAATCAATAAAACTACCTCTGAAAAAATTATTTGTAAAAGGCATAAAATTAAAGTAATGAAATACTAAAAACCCTTTCACCCTCGTGGTTCGACAAGCTTCGCAGACCTGGACTGAGGAATAGTAGAAGAGTCAGGGTGTGTAAGACCCTCAGTGCTCTGGGCAGAATTCCCTGGACAGTGAGAAAAGTACATCGGAAGCAGTGATAGTTGCTCACCAGGTGTCTAAAGGTAGAAAATTCAAGTACTATTAGGAGGTGAAAAGCAGCAGGAAAGGTATATACCTTATTTAACAGAGGAGGTATAAGATCAGGAAGATTTGGACTCAGCTCAACCTTTTCAAAGGACTGCGCTTTCAGATGTCAGCCGTTATCTTCCAAATGAGACTACACCCATAGCCACAGGAAGAGGTAAAATCAAGTGGCAGAAGAATAGGTTCCATTGTAAATTTTTGTGTTAAAATGTTCATTTGTCAAATACAAACATTTAATGTACAGCATCATGTCTGCACCCCTGACTTAGCTGTGTTTTATTTTTCTGGGAACCTACCAAAATGAAGATCTCTGAGAAGTTCTCGAGACAGCCTTGAGTAGTTCAGGGAAGCTGCAAACTAGGGCCAGAAAGGGGGAAAAGAATCATGAGACCTGTGGAAGCTGAGGTCCTGGGACTGAAAAGGGGCATCTGAGAACACCACCGGAAAAAAGTTCAGCATGAACGAGGCACAGACAAGGAAGTGCTTCTGCCACCTGCCATCCTAATAAAAGAGAATGCATTAAAAAGCTTGACTTTTTGACTCAATGGTTGAGCATTGACCTATGAACAGGAGGTCACAGTTCCATTCCTGGTCAGAGCACATGCCCGGGTTGCGGGCTCGATCCTTTCAGTTCCATCGGCTTTTGCTTCACGTGTTTTGTAACTCTATCGTTAGGGGCCTCCTATGTAGAATTGCTGTGTCTTTGGGGTGGATTACCATTTTTGTCATTATATAATGCCCCTGTCTGTATCTAGTAATTGTCTTCGACCTAAAGTCTATTTATCCATTAGCCACTCCTGCTTTCCTTTAATAATGTTAGCACAATATATATATTTTCATTGTTTTACTTTCAACCTGCCTACATCATTACTTTTTAAGTGAATTTCTTACAGGCAGTGGGTCATGTTTTTTAATCTACGTTGCCAATTTTTGTCTTTTAATTGGTATATTTATAACTTTATATTTAGTTTGATTATTGATATGTTAAGGTATAAGTCTGCCTTTTTTGTTGTTGTTTTTCATTTCTGTTTTCCTTTTCCTACCTTCCTATGAGTTACTTCAACAATTTTTAGAATTTTATTTTGATTCATCTAACATGTTTTTGAGTGCATCTCTTTCTATATCAACCTAGTGGGTGCTTTAGGCATTACATTATATATGTGTAACTTATCACAGTCTACTACCAGTCCAGCCTTTTACCAGTTTAAGTGAAGTATGGAAATCTTACCTCCCTTCACATCCCTTTGTCTTCCTCCATTCATAATTGTTTTAAATATTTCCTCTACGTACATTTGGAACCTCAGACAGTGTTGTTATTTTTGCATCGCCATCAAACAGAAAGCTTAAAAGAAGTAAATTCTATTTTATTTACCTATTTTTTTGGCCAATGGAAAGGGCCTGGAACTGGAAGCAGGTGGGACCTCTGAAGGCAGGAGCAGGTCCTGGAGCACTGACTGAAAGTTAAATTTATCTGATGGACTTGAAGGCTGAGAGCAATGAGTCTGAACAAAGCCCATGGGACATGCTCTAAAGAATTTTAGACAAAAAATAGGATAGCGAAGATAAACCGGTTGGGGTTTTGAGTGACTGCAGTACCGAGAAATGCATAAAAAGGCTCATTAATATGAGGCATGTTTGTTCAAGGATTTAAATTTTAATCGTAATTTAAGAGATGCCATGCTGGTGGTGATGTTCACATTAACATGGCTGCAATTCTTTTTTCACTCAAGCCAAAGATTAAAGAAACATTTGGGAGAGAAGCTGCAATAGAAAGTAATAAGGCATCAAACTAACTTCCAAATCCCTAAAGACACTTGTTTTCAAATTCTTATTCTGTCTTGAGTTTGCTGAGTTGTCTTGGACAGTTTATTTCATTTCTCTCATCTTGTGCTTCCATATCTATAAAAATGAGGATGATTATACCTCTCTCACATGGATATGGAGATAATTAAACAAGAGGACATATGTAAATGTAAAAACCAAATCATGTGGGACAAGAAATCATGAATATTAGTTGCTTCCAGGGGCAATTTAAAGGACATGAAGTCTTAAGTGACTATGCTGACAGTGGGGTTTCATCTCCCTCCTCACCACAGGGGAGAGCATGGAGGAAAGAAAGGGGAAAGGGTGGAGAGAGAGGGAAAGTGAGAGAGAGGGGAGAGGGAGCAGAGGGAGGGAGAGGACCCTGACCACCCAGAAATAAAATGACTGCCATTTAGAAAAAGAATGTAAGTGGAGTGTCCAAGTTCGTGAGGCAGAGATTTGAGCTACAGGAACAAGCAAGGAGGAACCTCTATAGAGAAAATAGTTTTTTGTTATGTTCCTTGTTTGTCATTGTATGTGTAATAAAGCTAACTTTTTTAACGTTAGTTTTATTGTTGACACTATTACAGATGTCCCCATTTTCCTCCCCTTTGCCCACCCAGCGCCCATCTCCCCACCCCTCCACCAGTGGCCTTCACCTCACTGTTGTCTGTGTGGACGGGCTCTGCATATGTGTTCTTTGGCTAATCCCTTCCCCTCCTTTCACCCAGCCTCCGACGCCCCCTCCTCTCCGACAGCTGTCAGTAACAAGGTTAATTTTAATAAGGGCTTTAAGAGCTGGCCCCAGAATTTCTCTGAGAGAGAGAACTGTCTCTGTTCGGGAAAATGTCCTGCTTATGCTCCTTCCCACCTCGGTGCCCAGCAGGGTGGTGACAGGAATCAACAAGTTGGAGGCATGGGAAGCTGCTCTGCGGGAGAAAAAGGGAGGGATTTCTCGTCTGTTCATTTTTTGTTGTTGTTGTTGTTGTTTTCCCAACTGGATAAAAGGGGACAAAAATGAGTAAATGTCAGAGAGAGGGTAGGAGGAGAAGCCAGCAAGGTAGAAACACACCTGGGAGGAGGTGAGAGGACTCAGTAAACCCTGGATTGGTGGAGTGGCCAAAGAAGAAATGCCTGAGGCTGCTTTAAGGTATCTGCTCTGCTGTGTGAAAACTCACATTTCTTTAATATGACTTTTTCTCCTTCCTCCCCTTTTTTAAAAAAATATATTTTATTGATTTTTTACAGAGAAGAAGGGAGAGGGATAGAGTCAGAAACATCGATGAGAGAGAAACATCAATCAGCTGCCCCCTGCATGCGCCCCCCCCACACACACACAAACACACACACTGGGAATGTGCCCGCAACCAAGGTACTTGCCCCTGACCGGAATCAAACCTGGGACCTTTCAGTCCACAGGCCAATGCTCTAGCCACTGAACCAAACCAGTTAGGGCAACCTTCCTCTCCCTTTGATTCAAACTGGCTGCATCCAGCACCCTGACTCACCCTGCCTCCTCCTTCCAGGTGTGTGTCTACCTTGCTGGCTTCTCTTCCCACCCTCTCTCTGACCTTTACTCATTAGGCCCTCATGACAAGGTTCTGGTCAGCATCCAATAATCTTAGGAACAAAGCCTCGGGTCTACTGACCACAAAGACAGAGTTTCAATCAAACTAAAAATAACATGTAGAAGTGGGATTACTGGGTCAAATGGCAGTTCCATTTTTAATTTTTTGAGGAAACGCCGTACTGTTCTCCACAGTGGCTGCACCAGTCTGTATTCCCACCAGCAGTGCACGAGGGTTCCTTTTTCTCCGCATCTTCCCCAGCACTTGTCATTTGTTGATTTGTTGATGATAGCCATTCTGACAGGTGTGAGATGGTACCGCATTGTTGTTCTGATTTGCATCTCTTGGATGATTAGTGACTTTGAGCATGTTTTCATAGTCTCTTGGCTTTCTGAATGTCCTCTTTCAAATTTGTAATACTTTAAACAATGAAATAAAATTTAAAAACACACACACACACACAAAATATCTAGGCCTCAGTTGTGTTTTGGCTCCAGGCCCAGAAAAGCAGTGAAACCAAATGAAGCAACATCATGGCTGACATCAGAACCAGATGCAATGACCAATGACCCTCCTACCTTAGTGCTGACCACCATTCAGTAGAGACCATGACCCTGACCACAACTCTAACTCTCTTAGTCACCAGGAGTACTGATTTTCCCACCTATAGAACTCATCCCTGGAAGTCATTGGGAAGCCAGGTCTCTCAGCATTAGCTCCTCTGTGACTCTGGGTGTGGGCCACTTCCTAATAAACCCTTCCTTTTTTGACTGCAAGTTCCTGTTCCTGACCTATTGGGCTTTGATGTGCTCAGGCCAATGGACCCCTTTAGTCTGGGAACATCAGGAGCATATAATTTGAAGATTCCAGGGCAGAAGATGTGGTGTGCCCCATCCAGTGGTTGTCAATGAATTCCCTTTTACAACCTCATTGCTCACTCCTCCTCGATGCCAGTGTTTTCCTACAACTACTTCTCACCACGTCATCTACCAAATGCACCTTTTCATTCTCATCAGGGGTATTACCACTGCCTCCGCCCATCTTCTGCTCCCTACTTATTTTCCACACAAGGTTCATTCAAGAGCCTCTTCTTCCACAGAGCCTTCCCGATTACTCGTCATTAATTTGATGATTAATCTTTATCTTTTCATGTACATGTACTGTGGCCTCTACACCGCATTTTGGGGGGGAGGGGGGGCGATAAATCCAGTAAAAGTAACCTAAAACATCTGTGTGTGATTGTTTAATGTTGTAGAGGCAAATGACAAGGAAGTTGTCTGAGTTTTTCAACTTCTCAAATTTTTATAGCAGAATCACTCATAGCAACATAAAATCTGGTTCTCAGTTGAGATTTTATACTAATTCCTTATAACAATGCTTTGACTGACAATCCTAAACTAATCTTCATTTTAATCCTAAGCTACCAAACATGTTTTTTTGGGAGGATAGGGCTCAGGCTCTGCCAGGGAGTAGCGCACACCTACTGCACGTATTATCAAACGCTCAGTGAAGTATCTCTTCAAAAGGACTCCTTGTTAGTACTAAGTATAGTTTTCTGGGCACAATATCTTTTCGGCTAAGGGTCTTCAATCAACAGCTCTCACCTTTAACATGAATAGGTGCATCAAATTATTTTATCGATAGCTCTATAAATGTAAAAATAATGGAATTTTGGAGCCACAGAGCTGTCCACAGACCCACTCTACTTTGCCTTTTCTTGGTCACTTTTGGCTTCATCTGATCCTGTCCGAGACAGTAGAGTGGTGATGCCATGCTGTGCTCCCTATGGGACATGTATTTGCTTCCCATTTATTGACTGAGCAGTGCGTTAGGGTAGCACTGCACAGCACTGTAACAGTGCCTTACTTGGGAGAAAAACATTCTGGGCTAAATCCAACAAAAATCACTGCAGATTACTACTGCAGAATTATTTTTAAATGTCATGGAAATTGAACCCCAGTGTTTTGTAGAATATGAAATACCCCTCTCACCAAAGCACATAAACTTTTAACCAGCAAAAGGCATCTTTTAAGAAGGCTATCGATATAAGTATCTTGACTGCAGCAATGATCACAGCAAATAAAAGTGACTTGTTTTTTTTTTCTTTTTGTGCCCCTATATAGCTCACAATATATGGAAGAAAAATGAACCATCAATGGCTGTGGGAAAAATATTTCCAAGGGCCTGTTCTTGCCTGTTACCCTGGAACAAAGGCCTCTACTGTCAGGATACTGAATTGCAACAGTGACCTGTGTACATACATCTATATGAAAGTCATATTAGACATTTATTGAAGTGCAGATTCTTGGATCACTTTGCAACAATCTGTTAGAGTACATTTGGAGTGGGGCCCAAACACCCATATATTAACTATCACATTTAATTTTAAGACCACATTTTAAGAAACCCTGCTTTGGAACTTGGACAGTACAGGCCGTACGCGCTCTATAATGAGAAATGGAAATAAAGTTGATGAGTCTCGCCCCAGTACTGTTTAGGACCTGAGCCAACCTGGGCTCTGAGGCAGTGATCATGCCCGAAACAGCATGTTGTGCTAGGTAAGAAAGGATTTCTAATATGAAACTTTCCACTATGGGAGGTTCCATATAACAAGGTCACATGACTGACAATCGGTTCAGTACAAGAACATTTGATATTGTTTCAAAGCCTGTGCAAATTTATAATTATCAAACAGCAAAACACTTCCGTGCTATATTTTTGGTAACTCCATTGTGTGGATAAGTTTCTCTCTGATTAAACAGTCAGCGTTTGATGCGAACTGAGAAAATGTGAGTGGGCAGGCTGTTGCAGACACTCGGTGCTTACAATAACGATTCGTTGTTTTGGCATCTCAGTACTTAGGGTCATTTTTAGAACTGTGGCACAGTACTGAGCTAAGAAGCATCCTCACTAAGATGGTATGGCTGATGTTCCTGTCACCGTGGTTAACAGAAGGCCACTGGCTTTTCCGTCACAGGGTCCTGAGTTTGAATCCTGATTCTGCCAGTTTAGCTTTGCAACCCTGGGCAAATTACTTAGTCTCAATAAATTCTCCTCTTTTGAGGTTTTCTTAAGGAATCAAAGAAATCCCATATAGAAATGACAAGGCAGAGCAGTAGTGAGTTCCCAGACTCTTACTCTTGTATTCCCTTCCTTAGTAATATTTTCTTTCTTTTCCTTCTCCTTTTTATTGAATTCATTGGGAGTGACACTGGTTAACAAAACTATATACAGCAGTGGTTCTCAACCTTTCTAATGCCGCGACCCTTTAATACAGTTCCTCGTGTTGTGGTGACCCCCAACCATAAAATTATTTTCGTTGCTACTTCATAACTGTAATTTTGCTACTGTTAATGAATCGTAATGTAAATATCTGTGTTTTCCGATGGTCTTAGGCAACCCTGCTAGTCCCGACCCACAGGTTGAGAACCGCTGCTGTAGAGCCTAAGACCATCGGAAAACACAGATATTTACATTACGATTCATAACAGTAGCAAAATTACAGCTATGAAGTAGCAACAAAAATAATTTTATGGTTGGGGGTCACCACAACATGAGGAAGTATATTAAAGGGTCGCGGCGTTAGAAAGGTTGAGAACCACTGCTATACAGGTTTCAGCCTTGGCCATGTCTCTCAGTGGTTAGAGCACTGGCCCCAGCAAGGAAGGGTTGCGGGTTTGATCCCCAGCCCGGTCGGGGCATATACAGAAGGCAACCAATCAATGTGTCTCTCTCACATCGGTCTTTCTTATGCCAAAGAAACAAATAAGCACCCTGTGAGGAAAGGAGCAGGTCCAGTTAATCCTGAGATCAGAGCTAGAAAAAGAACCAGGCTAGTCAGGTTGTTTAGGAAATAAGGTCCCCTTTCGGGAAGTAAAGACCACATGGAGCCGTTTGGTATTGCGTACACCCAAAAACGTATGTGCCAGGCTATTGCCCAGTTATGCTGCCCTCTTCACAGCCCTAGCTTATTTGATCCTTACAGCAACCCTTTGAAGCACTACTGCTATATTCATTGTCACATGAAAAATTTAAACCACAGAGAGGTTAAGTAATTTGCCCAAGGTTAAACAGCTAGCACGGAGTAGAAAGCTGTTAACTGCCACGCTATATGCCGAGTTTTACTAAGTAATGTTGATAGTTTTAACTAATCATTTTTCTTCTTCCTAAGTTGAAAAAAAAAAACTTTGTTAAAACCTTCAAGGAGCTATCAAATCATTCTTCCTAGTGAACATAAAATTAAAGATTTAAATAATCCAGATAAATGGATTACAGTGTAAAAAAATATACCATAACAGAAAAATTAGAGGAAGGGGAGGTGCTATCTCAATGAAACTTGGGGTATGGAAAAGCCAATAATGTTCTTCATTAAGGTCTAAATCAAAGTGGTCTATTTAAATGAAAAGGAATTAAAATTGTCAGATGGTCCAAGATAGTATGAATGTAACACCTAGGTAATATCTTTTTATTTTAAACTTATAAAAATCTTAAAACCTTTTATATCTCCAACTCTTAAGTAATCCTAAATGTAGAACTAAATTTGATGCAAACATTTGCTTCTATATATTTCCCTAATGTCACGTTTTCATAATCAAAATTCCCTTCCCCTCGCCCACAAGAAATGACGCCAGGGAGTGGGAGCCACGTGGCTGGCCGGGCAGGGGACCTGGAACAGCTGGCAGGACGCAGCCCAGTGGATGGGCACCCACCTCCCTGGAAGAGGAAGGAGAGAACGCTCAGGCTGGGTTGGGTTGAGAATGGCATAAAACAACTCACGAAACAACTTCAGAAGCATTAGAAACCGTGTGCCTCGTCAGCTAGCCCCTTTGATAATGTGCTCCAGGGAGTCAATCTCACCAATGAGAGGAAACCAAAGCCTCAGGTGGCACAGAAGCAGAAAATAACCCCTCAAACGCTCATCTCCACAAGAATGTATTAAGGGCACAAAAACGTATCTGCCAGCAGGGTAGATACTGAATAGAAAATGACAATTCTATTTCTCAGGAACCTACTTATAGTCTAGGATGGAACAAGCAAGATGGACAACAGTCCCTGGCTACAGAGGGGCTGCTGAGTCCCCTGGGAGTGGGGGCTAAAAGGTATCATTTCATGAAATGAAGGGACCACCTGAGGGTGCGCAGCGGGGCAGCGGCCACGCCAGTGGGTCTCAGGCCTGTGCTGGGAAGTCAGCCAGAGGAAGTCAAAGTAGCCACAGTTTAGCGGAAGGAAGATGGCAACTGACAGGCTTCCAAGCAATCCCTTCTCCGTCATTTGAACTAGAGAGATATTTGAGGGATGAAAGCACAAAATAACTAATAATATACACTCCAAATGGTCCCCGAGGCTTATGACCTAGGGCAATAATACCCGTTGTGCTCCCCAAGCCCAGGTGGGGACGGTAGATAGTCAAAGAGCCACACCTGAGCAAATACCCTGATTACAGACTGCAGTGGTTTCTACTATGGATGGAGCCAGGTTATATGAGTGCTCCTATGACATGGGCTGGTGGGATGGAGGTTTCCCACCTGTAAATCATTTATAGTGATAGAATAACGTACATGAATTCTTAATCTTGAAAGTTACCTAAGCAATCTGTCCACCACAGTAGATGACAGAGGTTTCTGTAAGTATGGGAGAAAAGCAGGGTGCTTTGGGTAGAGTTGTTCAGATTAGCCCTGCTAAGTAGGCCAGCCTCTAACAAGCAATGCTTATTATTGTAGTTTCCTGTTGTACATGTTGCTATGTCCTTAAAAAACAAGGTTTCTTAGCTATTTCCTGTAGTGCTACCCAGCTGTGGCATGGGGGACTTTATTATTTATCAGTTCCCTCACAAAGCCCCGAGGGACACCACCGTTCTTAAATGCATGTCTGCTGAGAGAAATTTTACAAATCACAGCACACTAGAGCTCAAACAGAATGGCTATACAGGGTGGGGTAAAAGTAGGTTCACATGGAAAATAATATAAGAATAAACTGTTTTCAACTGTAAAGCTACTTTTGCCACACTGTGTATAATAATGAGGAGTAAATCTGATTAAAAGAAGAAAAAAGTATAATCTCCATACCCAACATGTTTAAAATATATTTTTAAACATAATATTTAGCATATTTAATTTTTGAGACAAGTTATATTTTGATAACCCTTAAACTGAAGCAATTATTATCAAACACTGCTATGTGAGGGTCAAGGAGCTATAACCCTATTTTCTCATAACAATAATGATAACACATGCAGGTACTGAAGAATTCATTGAAATGGAAAGGGAACAGCTAGTTGAAAACAAACACTTGAGTAACAGTTGTATGTTTTAAGCTGTGGCAATAATAATTAAAACTGAAATTTCTTTCAAGTTAACTTATTTTAAGTTAAAATACTTTTCTATTTAACCCCATCTTTACTCCTTTAACTTTCCAAAAGAATAAGCATTATTCCAAGAGGGTAAGAACTTTAAGAAGTTTCTTCCAGTTGCCTATGGAATATTTTCAATGTGTTGAATTCTTACATTTAAAACAAAGTAAGTACTTCCAAGTTCTTAAAGTATTTCTATCAAAGTTTTAAAGAGCTTTGCCACCAAGAAAAGCCTGCAACATTTAAAAACAGTATCATTCTTAACAGCTACAGAATATCTCTAGGTTGTGGATTTCACGTAATTCAACCCACCATGACCAGAAAGCTAAGATCTAAATAATTTTAGGTCCTGGGCCTACACAATTTCTACACTCTATCCTCCTGAGTATGCAGACCGTCAATACAAAATCTTCATCTTCCCGTGTGTGGCTTCAACTTCCCAAAGTTTACAAAGACAAGAAACACGAGACCAAGAGAGCCTGGATGGTGAGATCAGCTAGCTGATCTTCTTTTGGCAAAATGCGAGGACGAGGGGCTCACCTTGGCAGCATGTCAGGAAGTGCCCGCCAAAATGTGAGGACGAGGGGCTCACCTTGGCAGCATGTCAGGAAGTGCCCGCCAAAATGTGAGGACGAGGGGCTCACCTTGGCAGCATGTCAGGAAGTGCCCGCCAAAATGTGAGGACGAGGGGCTCACCTTGGCAGCATGTCAGGAAGTGCCCGCCACTTGGAACTTCAGCCTATGTGGGACGGCAGGCCCAGGGTTGCAGACGGCCGGGAGATGCTGTCTACACTAGTGGCCCCCACCTACTGAATCAGAATCTCTGAGACAGGTTCCAGAAATCTGTTTTAACGAGCTCTCCAGGTGATCCTTCGTCTCACTCAAGGGCAAGGATCTCTGGTCTCGTGGACCCCTGTGTGTTACAGGACTTGTGTAGACATACAGGTGAAGGGGATTAAGTTCCTCCACACCAGAGACAAGGACTAGCTGGAAATGCAGAATCCCCTCCCTCAGCCCCAGAGTCAGAATCTGAGTTTTAGTTGGAAATTGATCTTCTCTCTTCTCCCGGAGGTACAGCCCTGGGCAATCAACCCCTGTCCATCCTGCCCTTCCTCTCAAGCAGTGGCTAGAGCCCTCTGGGCTTCTTTTCACTCTCCTCTGTGAATATCCCCACTTACCCAACAACTTGCTTCAGCCAGGTGTGGGGGTAGGGGATGGAGTGGGGGGTTGAGGGTGGGGAGTGATTTTTCAGAGCTAATGAGCTTTAACGCATGATCACTGAATAAACTCAGTATGTTACGGATCCCTGTACTATTACCATTAAAAAGAAAGTATTTCTGGAGATGCACACATTTTAAGACAAAGAATGAGTCCCTACTGGTGGGACTCTACCCGCAGTGAGAAAACTAGTAGAGAACATAAAGGTCTGTGGGAGCTGTAGTTTTTGATATGCGGCAAATCAGACACGAGGCAGGCTGAGCTGACCTCGGTCTTCCACCTGGATTCTTTTCCTTTATATTGAACAAGAATTAACTGAACAAGGAGTTCACCTCCAAATAGGAGTCTAATCACCTCCACTAACCTATCACCTAGATTTGTTTCAAGTCTAATGATTCTAGGCCTCTATAAGCCCAATACTCAAGGTGTTTTAGGCTAGTAGCATTTTGTGGCTCCAGGAATCCAAGAATTAACTTACACTGAGTATACACCTGGGGGTGGGGGTGACTTTGAGGTTTAATATGCACTAGGACTTTACGGCACCCTGCAAAGTCCTGAAATTGCACACTTTTGCCTCCTCTATTCTCCTACCCCACTGCCAAATCTGGAAATCCAAATATCACAAGGATAGGCTGGGGATGGTGGCAAGGAAACACGTATGGTTTTCAAAAAGCTTTCTAGGCAATTCTGATACACATGCCCAACTTCTCCAACTGATAACCACTGATCAGTTGTGTAAGTTTTATTATTGTCCATTAAGTTTTATATTTAATTCATTGGCGGCTACACTGTTATTTCTTGAAATGAGACATATCATAAAAGAACAAGTTTTATCTCATACGAAATGCTACTTTATACCTCAATTTAATCCATGCATGATTTAATATGTACAGTTTTGAATCAAAACATAGGTTCAAGCATGCAAAATAAATAGCTATACAAATGTTTAATTTTAAGAATCTCTAGAACTTAACTGGTAATTCTCTTAATCTTGCACCATTGAAAATGAAAACACAAATTAAAAGAGCCACATTTACTAAACACTTCATCAATATACACATTTACTAAACACTTCATCGATATTTAACATCAACAATCACTGTTGGGATTTGGGCAATCATTTATTTTTACTAAAAAGTCACAGTAAAATTTGAAAATATGACTCTATACTTCTGCCACTTTAACCTTGATTTAAACCTTGAAGTAAACAAATCAAACCAAATCTTGAATTTCAATAGTTTACAATGTACCTCATTGGTATGAAACAAGCCTTTCTAAAGCTGAGATTGTGGCAAATTTTTACAAGATGGACCATAAAGGAGAAACCATTTTTTCTTTTTATTTATTATATAAATAATGTTTACCCATAATCCCACCACCCTAACGTCTTTTCTGGGTATACTTTTCATCTTTATCCACAATCATAATTTTATAGTTGTAACCTGTGTATTTACTCAATTTGGGGGAAATCACTACTTAAATTCTAATATACAGTATTATATGCAGTCTCCTCTTTAATAAAATTATAGTGTAAAAACCTACAATATACAACATGTCCCATAATCCCCAAATACCCAAGAGCTTCCACCATCCAGACAAAATTACAATGGCCTTTCTTTCCTTCTCCACTTGAGTACATGAACTAAGGTGAGGTTCACATTGGTCTGAGCTCACCATTGGTCTGAGTTCACCACCTCATGTAAAATATAGTTGTTCTGTCTTGGTTGTCTTTGTGCAACCTTCATAAAATCTTAAAATTCCATCTCAAACATCACCACACTCCCTAAGCTGATCATCTCAAACATTCTTTTTTATTAGTCCTCTCTTTTGGAGTTTGCTTTTTTATGCAAGGTAATTGATACAAATGGCAGAGGAAGGGAATCTGCATCTAAATGTACTACCCACACACAGGAGAAACAGAACTATAGGGTGTCCCCCAAAATGTATACACGCTTTGAATAATTATTCATCCCAATGGGTTACATCTAAAAAGAAACATCAATTGAGCTGTCACTATTAAAGTGTGTATACATCTTTTGGAGACACCCCATATTTAGGCAAAGTAGGCTCTGCGATTGCGAAATACCAGCCTGGATCTATCAGATGTCGACTGTGTGATCTTGGGCCACTTTGTCCCCTTGCACTTCAGTTACTCTACTGTAAAATGAATGTGTGCATTCTATCTCTTTGGGAACATTATGATAAGAACCAGGATACAAGTAAAGCATTTTGAAATTCTCAGATGAAAAGTATGAGTTTAAAAAAATATATTTAATTTTTATTGATATTCATTAGGACAAATATAACTTATTACTAACCTACATATGTACTAAAACTTCTCTGCATCATTCTGGTTAAAATTATGTGTTCACCTTTCCAATACAGTATGTTTCAAGAACAGGTCTCCAGAGCATGGGGAACTGGTTTCACTTAGTGACACACTGACATCTAGTGGAGATTTATGGTGCGCTATGGGACACCACACCCCAAAATAACTCGTTTTGGTGGAGCAGAGAGAAGCAAAAGCACCTTTTGGTCTTTATGCAAAACATAAAGAAAACATATAAACAGTGTTTTTAAAACTGTGTTTCTTGTATATATTTTTTGCTTGTTCAATTAAAAACACTGGCCAATTCTCAAGACATTAAATCAAAAGTTAGGAGTTGATGCACGTGGTGGTGAAGAGCTGTTTAGTGTATTAGTGGGAGGTCCCATAAAACGGCCCTCTAATTCAGGGAAAGGAACAAGTATGTGAGTATGTGTTCATCTGCTCTTTTCTTTCTACAGTGAATGTCGGCAAGGGTGGAGGAAAGTGAGGGGCGGGGAGATAAGGGAAGGGAAATGTGGAGGAAGTTAAGTTTTCTAGGTTTTTCATTACATACCCTTGAATTAAGTTCTGTACCTCTTTGTGGTTAAGAATTTTATTAAATCCAGAGGTAAGTTCCTTTAAGCAAATGTGTAAGCATTTCTCTAACCCAGCTCATTGAATACACTGCATTTACTATGGAGTAGAAATATAACATAAAAGGCTTCTATGACCTGGAGCTTTCACAAATGCCTAGCATCATCAGTAAAGTGTGGCTCTCTCTTATCTCTTCTCCGACTTTTCCAAAAGCTACAAGAAATAAATGTTGAGCAGCCTTGGGAGGAAGTCAGTTTGACACCCATATACTTTAACACGAGACTATTTAAATTAACTATTCATTGCAGGGTTGTCACAATCCCTTTTTATCTGCTACAGCACAAATTAAATCAAATGCCCCCTCCACCCTTTCAGTGAAGTGGGAAGGGCTGAGTGTAAATGCTCTACTTGATCTAACCAGCCTCCTCCCTTGTTGTCTACCGGGGTTCAAACCACGGGATGGGACTTCTTTACACCACTGTTTAATGGCCTCGTTATTCCAATGAACAGTAAAGGTTGAAGAGGAGGAATTTTGGAAGCTGGAATAAAGAATTTTTTTATACTGCTGTATGTTTAGCCTCAGTTTCTGGCAGACCTTTCCACCATTCCTTTTCTGGAAAAAAGAAAAAGAAGAGAAAGAAAGAAAAGTGAAAAACATCTTACTACAGAAAACAGGAAAGACTAAAGGAAACCTCAAGGATTAGGAAATGTGTTTTTCTCTTGAGAAGAATGTGCATGAGTTGGTTCCCACCACACCCACAATGCTTCTAAAATTTTCATCTCCTTTACCATTTCTTTTACTTCTGGGAATCAGAAAAATCATCTAGAAATTATTAGGCCAGGCCAGACCAGCTCTCATGTATAAAATCCTAAAAGAAACTATGGCAGATACATTGCTTGATTATGATCAAACACCCTTAAGTATGTATTCACTATAGGTAATGTAATTTTAAAAAAGAAATATACTCATGTCCTTCTTGGCAGTTAATAGTAAACTTCAATCTTCAGAGGCGAGACAAAAACAAACAAAAACAAAAAAAGATGCGACACAGCCTATTAGCACAAGGCAAAACAAAATTCTAATAGTGAAGCTTCATGCGACACGCAAACATAGAATTATCCATACAATTTGCAGCTGTATTATTTTGCTGCTTTAGAGTCTTTCCAGATACTTTATACTGCCCAGTGTTTTACCACTGAGTTTTTTCCTGTCACTACATTTCCACAGTGTTGTTCATTGTTTTTTGTTCACTTACATAATTGAGAAAATTAGGCCCAGAGGAAAAAAATCTATATACGTAAAAGCCTAAGCAACTGGCCTGACCGACCGACCGGCCAGTAGCTATGACATGCGCTGACCACCAGGGTGCATTCAATGCAGGAGCTGCTGAGTTACCGTCACTTGGCAGGGGCGGTTCTCAGGTGATGCACTCAGAACCAGAGAGGAGGGAGCCCGATTCTGGGGTGCGTCACCCGAGAACTGCCCTCTCGCAACCGGGACCCCTCGAGGGATATCAGAGAGCAGGTTTTGGCCCGATCCCCGCAGGCCAGGCCGAGGGACCCCACCAGTGCATGCATCCATGTACCAGGCCTCTAGTGTGTGTGTGTGTGTGTGTGTGTGTGTGTGTGTGTGTGTATATATATATATATATATATATATATATATATATATATATTCCTACTTATAAAGCAAGACCGTAAATGAGAACTTTGAAACCTTACTTTATTATAGGCTGGTGATTAATTAAATTGTGTTGGCCTCAGAAGTCAGAAGTGAAATAATTATTATTAGTGTTTTACTCACAAACTATTGATTAATCAATGACCTCTAAGTGATAATACAACTAAAATCTAAATGTTGTGATCTCCATAGTCATTTCTTTCATTTAGATAAAATGTCAAAATGTCAGTATATAAACCCTTAGCAATTAATTTTCATATATGTGTAATATATATTTTATTTGATTTTTTTAAGTGGTAATTGTAAAGATTCCTAGGCAGGACCCTGACTTTGAGGCTAAGGTTACTGTCTCTGCAGTGATTTTCAGAGAAGCCTTCTCTTTGGTGTGTGTGTCTTCCTAAATCACTCTTCCAATGCCCTTCTTCCAGGGTATGCCACTACGTAGTCCACAGGAATGGTGTCTTCCAGACATGCTCCAGTTGTAGATGCTAAAAAAGGGGAAACTATTAAAAGATCAGTCCATGGGTATGTTACATGAAATGAATCTAGATGTGGCCCGAGTACCTGTGCACAACAGCAATACATGTCAGAAACAGAATGTACGGTAACATTATAATCAATACTAATAGCCCCGACACCAGAAGCCACCACCCTCTGTGATCATGGCTTTTGGAAATGTAGAGAAAAAGAGAGACAAGTCTGACTTACAGAATCCAAGGAAACTTTTTATTAATCTCTTTATCCATTCACCATTATGAGAACAGGAAATACAATATTTTTAACCCAAGTTCAAAGGTATAAACCTTTTCCTAATGCTTAAATGGGCTGGGTGTTTTCTCCGCAGTATTCTTCCCCAAATCTGCAATCATCCTCCATCAATAGAACCCACAACCAGTACAAAATAGGGGGTGCTTTTGCTGTTTCTCTTCAGAGGTCCCCCTGGAGTGTTCTACTTGTGGGATTTGCATTCTATATTTCACACCCAGTGTTCTCCAAATGATCATCAGTTAGGTAAATCCTACTTTGAAAATACATGAAGAGAAAAAAATGCATGCCTAGGTATCCACTAAGAAGGCTCTAAAAAGCTGCAAGGCAAAAGGAATACAAAATAATTTCTAAATGTATGTGACAAAACACAGGGCTTTAGAGATGTTCTTCATTGCAGTCTTCCAGCCAGGCCTTAAATAAGGAAATGCTGTCTTAGGAAGGTGCCTGAGAAGAGGTGTTAACCAGAATAATAAAAAGAAACTGAGAGATGACTGATATGAGACTTAAAACCTCTGCTTCTTTAAACTCACTTCAGAAACATGTGAAAAGCCTCCCATTCGATCTTAACTCACCTTAACCTAGCTAACAGGTAACTGCAAAGTTTTGTGCCCGTGTTTAAATATGGTCAAATACGTGTTAATCTTACTAGAAACATACTACTATAAAGAAAATAAAAACAAGTGATACCATATGCCAAAATAATATACTGCTTACCCACCAATTACTCACTTGCCTGTCATATCATTTTATGAAGGCATATATATATGTATGTGTGTGTGTATGTATATATATATAATACGTAAGCTACAACACTTCCAAATATTCAAATCCAGCCAAAAAAAACAAAAACAAACAAAAAAAACACACACACAGTTGCCCACTCATCACTGACTTATTCCGGATGGGACAGAAGGCTCGATTTCAGCACTGCCAAAGGCTCTCGGGCACAGAAGCAACGCACTACCTGTCTTAAAGCACCAAGCACATCAATTCAGATGTAAAACACTGGTGTGCCCAGCAATGTATCTTAAGCAATCCATTTTCTGATGTTTGACACTTAACAGGGCCAGCCACAGGGTTACAGGCATCAATACTTTGAACTGCTGGTGGTAAAAAAAAAAAAAAAAAAAAAAAAAAAAAGATAAAAATGTCAGAGCATGAAAGAGTTGCAGTCCTATGAGCCGAAAGCCTTGAAGAAGAGTCAGAGGACTGGGGAAATGTTCTCAGGGAGTCACTACTGCCATTTCTCTGAGAAAACAATTTGAGTGAAAGGTGGAACTGTGGCCATTGGTAGGTCAGACTGGCATTTCACTACAAAACAAATGCATAAAGGGGGTTAACTGCATCCTGGAACACTGATGTCCTGAAAAGCTGGACTTCACTCTGTGAACAATAGGCAACCAAGCAGTCTTCTGAGCCAGGAGCGTCCTGATAAGGAGCTCACTCTGGGAGGCCTCATGTGACAGGGATGAGAAGACTAGATGGGAGTCCTCTGTACCAAGAGGTTAACTTCAAAGGCTCCTGTGGACCAGGGATTAGCAGGGGGCTGAAGAAGACTAGGACTGGAAAGGAGAGAACAGAATCAAAATGTGATGCGCTTCAGGAATAAGGAAAAAAGTCAGCAACAACCAGGCTGTGTACATGTGAGACATTTTAGAGAATATTATGATTAACTTCTGTAAAAAGAGCCCTACCCTATTTTTTATGTTCAGATAATAAATGTGCAATAATCACAGCAAAGGGATTGTTCAGTAAGACTCAATCAGAAGGGAAAAAGTTAACTTCTAAGTATTTGTTAATTCTTGACTCTCTAAGCAAACTTAAGTGGTTGAGCCAGCTATGATTCTGCATCTCTGTCTCTGACTCCATTTTCAGAGAAGGTAAGTAAGACATGCCCCATTTCTTATGTATGAACCTGGGGAAGCAGGAAGTCAAGGCAGGAGCAGGGAAATGGAAACACAACAGAAGGCATGAGCTCTGGTCGTGAGCTCGCTGCCCCATGGGCTCTCTGGGATCGAAACCTGCTCTTCAAATTCCCTACTTCTTGAGAAAGGTGCGGCCCCAGAGAACAGGCCTGGAATCGGGGGGGTCTTACTACATGACTAGGGGGAGAAGTCAGTGGGTAACAGGAGTTGGAGTCACTGTCCTCTGACCACCATATCCACAAAGCAGGCCTAGGGTAAAGAATGCTCCATTTTCTAGAATCATCTGAATGGTCAAGAATGGATTCTGAGAAGCCGTTCTCCCCTATCCAACAGAGAGAAGTCACCTGCCATGCCACCTACTGCGGTGTTCCCGGAGTCCTCTGTACTAACCTGAGGCCTCTCTTTTCCTGACCAGACTATGATGACCAATTTGGGAAACATCAGTTTCTTCTCTTTCCAGCATTTAAAGAAAAAATAACTTTTAATAAATATTTTAATTCCTCTAAATTTGGTGTCAAGGTAAATTCTTCAATGACAGCCCTAACTGGTTTGGCTCAGCGGATAGAGCATCGGCCTGCGGACTGAGGGGTCCCGGGTTCGATTCCGGTCAAGGGCATGTACCTTGGTTGCAGGCACATACCCAGTAGGGAGTGTGCAGGAGGCAGCTGATCGATGTTTCTCTCCCATCTATGTTTCTAACTCTCTATCCCTCTCCCTTCCTCTCTGTAAAAAATCAATATATAAAAAAAAAAATTCTTCAATGACAAAAGGAAAATCAATCACTCAAAAAAAATATTAAGGTGCTTAAGATTCAAACCAACTAACAATGGCTAACCACACCTGATGAAAAAGAGCCATTCCAGATGCCATGGGAATTTTAGCTACTTGTTCCTCATTAACATGCAACTGAAATTAAAGGCCCATCTAGAAAGACAATTCACGTAATCATTCATTTATCCTCTCAACCACAAATGACCACTCCACTGGGCACAGAGGAGTCACCCAGACAAGTGAGCTCTGGTGCCCACACCCTCACTTCCAGCCAATAACCACTTCCTTTTCTAGAAGTAGAAGCAACAAGAGAGCTTCCTATGACGGCCTCTACCCACCATCCTGGACCTATCCCCTTGTCCTCTGCCTGTTCTTCTGCACCTATGGATGGGATGAGAAGTCTGAGCGTACACAGAAGTTCAGGACTCGGGATGCTGTGTCTCCCAGAGTTCCTAGCCTAGTCAGAGAGACAAATGCCCAAAGAAAGTGCAGAGAACTTTGGAAACACCCTCAGCAAATGGTGCAGCAGATGATTTTCCCCAGGACAGTGCCTCTCTGTCCTACATCATTTCCCCTCTCACATCAACATACCTCAGCGGACTTAGGAAATACCCTTGTGGCAATGAGTGAGAAGTTGCTGGAATTACACTTCTGGAGCCTTTACACAGTCACCTTTGAATTCTACCTATTGGTGCAAGAAAACATGTGGCAATAAAGGAAAAGTGGCCTGCTTGATTCTTTATCTATTCTATTTCCCTTTCCCATAAAAGCTAGAAGTGGGGAAGAAAAAAAAATGAAGAGACTTGGACATTATCTCAATAACCAACTTGCAGCACTCAAGGACTGCCCCTTACTGTATAGTATACGCGTTCCTTTTCCCTAAAATATTTCTCAAATTTTTTCAAGGGCCGTCACTTTTCCTTGTTCCTGTTAGATTTCCCTAAAATAATATGGTAAGCAGATACATATATTCCTTTGTATCCTTTTCTATTTTTAACAGAAAAGGGAATTTGGAGAAATAGATAAATTAGGAAGATAGTAACGATAATGGGAAATTATGTTTTGTAAGACAAAAGGCATTTTGGTATATATAAGGACTATTAAAATTACCAAATTAAATCATTCTCCATTTTAAACAAGTAAACATTAAAGATGGAACTAACCCATTTCTACTTCTATTTAAAGTTAACAGGAATATATCTAGCACCCAGCACTGAATTAGGATGGGAAATTAAAGAAGACATGACTGATATGCTGCACATGGTCTCTGAATAACCTTCTGCAGAAGAGTCGCGTCCATGATATAACACTCATTCATTCAGCAAACATGTATCCTGTTAGATGCTAGGCTGAGGGAGAGCTAAGGAGTACAGAAATTATCTCCAAAAGCTCACTGTCCAGAAATATGTTTAAGGTGTCAAACTAAATATGACAAACTACTAAGAGTAGTTTGAAGGCAGATTCTAAAAGTAGTTTGAAGGACAGAGAGTAATTACCAGCATTTTAAAAGCACCAACTAGTATTAAGTATGTTTAATATCATGTAGATTGGGTAAAACTTAGGAAATCACTAATGTTTTCATAGTTAAATCAGCAAGGACATCTGTTAAATTTCTCATTCAACAGAAAATGGATACACATTAGCGAAGATGTGTTCTGTGCTGAGAAGAGGGAAAATCTATCTGCACAAGAAATAATTAAGGATGTGACAATGTATTATTCTCTGTGTATACCATAGTGTCTGAAAGGGCCTTCACTCAGCAAACACTTAAAATGTGTACAATAAACTTACAATGGAAGTCAGTTAAGGGGTCAAATAGCATAATTACCCTCCACACACGCCCTCAGAAGGAAAAAAGAAAGAAAAAAGAATTTCTACGAAGGAGGAAACCTGGCTTGTAGTCTGCTTGTTGTTTAACATGAACATGCTTGAATTTATTACTTCTGATGCTGGTGCAGACAAGTGTCTCAGAGAAACAAACAGACAGAGAAACACACTGACAGACAGAAGTCACATGATAGCAAAATGGAATGGTTTCATTAAAGGAGTAGGACTTGAGATAAACTTTAGGGACGGAAGGATTTGGGGAAAAAATGCTTTTACCGTTCTGTGGTGGGTAGACCTGCATAAATGGGACTTGAGCCTCACTGAATTTCAGCAAGGAAACCTAAGATAGTGAAGATTTAAACACCCGCAGGGCTGTGCTGCCAATGCATTCAAATCCCTGGTTCTCATCTAATTAAATTAATGACAATACTACCAACACTGTTCACTGTCCCTGTGCCTGATTCTGGGTAATGTTACCTTTCTATTTTATTTTCAAACTTAGCTTCTTATGTTTGGTCTTAGGAAGAGTATTATCATTTAAATATCACCTTAGGCTTCTAGTCACACATGAGCTACTGAAACCCCAAGATACTGAGAACACAGGAGGTGGGCAAAGTAAAACAAGAGAGATACTGCTAGAAACCAGGATACTGCCTGCAGAGAGTGCTTGAGTTTCACAGGGAGAAAGGGAGGAAAGTGAGCCCAGGTGTGACCCCATGCACCCGCCGTAGAGGATCACTCCTCATGGCTAATTAACAAGACTGATTCTATCTGACGAGGCTTTAATACCACCTAACACTGTTGGCAATGCAGTTTATAAACCAGTTCCAGAAATTCACTTTATAACCATTTTGAAAGAACTATCAGGCCACTGCAGAAACATTCTATCAATCATTCTAGTACACATTTAAATCATTGAAGAACTCTACCCCCCAAAAGTTGACAAACTGGTTACAAAAAATGATGTTTCAAATAGTGCCTATCTACTAAAATGTAATTATGAATTATTTTTTATTTGGGTATTACTTGAAAAAACTTTATTTAGACATGAAACTAATGATTTATATATTCTATTTATCTAAAATAAGGAACACTAATGAAAATATATGTGGATAATGTAATTATTGTAGAATCAGCCCAGTCTTTTAAGATAATTTTCAATGGTTTTATAAAAATAGTTTCACATCATGCCATAATTCTTTCCAAAGACCACAATATAAAGGTCAACTGAAACTGTGTTCATGTACTACATTAACATGATTCTAATGCAGGTTAACATTTGAAGTCTATGTGACTGAACCAGACTTAAATTTTATAATACAGTCATTCTTATGCTGTTACTAGAGGCCTGGTGCACAGATTCGTGTACCTGAAGGGGTCCCAGATTGCAAGAGGGAGGTTCTTGGTGACGCACCCCAGAATCAGGCTCCCTCCTCTCTGGTTCCAGATGCAATACCCGAGAACCGCAGCTGCCAAGTCACCGCAGCTCAGCAGCTCCTGCATTGAGCATCTGCCCCCTGGTGGTCATTGCACATCATAGGCTACTGGTTGGACGGTTGGATGGTCACTTCGGCTTTTATTTATATACATAAGAATACACTTGGGCAAGTTGTGTATTCAGTTCAAGTACACAACACCTCAACGTTATTATTAGAAAGAGTAGCATATACATTAGTCAGCTCACAATTTTAACCCTGTGATTACTTAAGATTTCCTAGCAAAAAAAAATAAGAAAACAATGTTTAGATAACTAATACATCTTGTTATTGTGAAAAAGGTAGATTTCCTGATGTCATGTGATGTATAGATTTAAAATAACATCATTTTTTTTTCAAATTAAAAATAAGGAAATCAGTGATGTTAAAAGTATTTCTATGACCAATGTCTAAGGCAGAAGCTAATAAACATAGCTCATATTCATTGGAAACTATCAATGAAGTCTTATTTTGCAAGGTCCCATTTGAGACTTTTAAATTAGACTATTAAAATGAGGGTTTACTAAGATAGAAAACTGTTACCTTATCTTACTGAATAATTTTCGTTATCAATAATATTAGCTATGATATTATAACAAAAACTCTTAGCCTAGTTGTAAAGAATAGGGGCTATACCTGCACATCATATTGGCCGTATAATCTGGGACAAGTTATTTAGGCCATTTGTGCATCAGTTTCGCTGTCAACTGAGGATCACCAGTGTCTCCTCTCCTAAAGCTCTTTAGGGGACATTAAATGAGCTAGGGCCCTTCCCTAACTAAGTGGTACCTGGCATAGCTGTACCTGATGGCATCCTATATAATGAAAGCATTATATGCTAAGTGTCCGACCATTCATTGGACCGGTTGCTACAACGCGCACTGACCACCAGGGGGCAGACGCTCTGACCGGTAGATTAGCTTACTGCTGGGGTCTGGCCAATCGGGACTGGGCGAGATAGTCCCAATAGGGATTGGGCAAGATGGGCTGGACACGCCCTGGAGCCCTCCCGAGGTCCCTCCCCTGCTGGCCTATCTCCTGTGTTCCCTCCCCAGCCTCTAAAATATTTCTTCTAATTAATTTCCTTTCAATGTGCATGAATCCGTGCACTGGGCCTTTAGTATGATCATAATTAGAACACTCTAGGCTCAATGGGGTGCATGGTGCCATGACCATCCTTGAATACTTACAAAATTACATTTGGACTTTAACTTGTTAAATTTGCTCTTAATGGAAAAGAAAAAGTCTGGATTTTGAAATATTACAATTTATATCTAGAGCAAAGTTTCAAGGAAAAAAAGCCCTTATTTAAGTGTACACAGATGAATACCTATGTAACTGGGAAGTGGAGCTATAGTTTTTCAAAAGTAGAGAGATTTAAACATTTCATAATTTTAAGGGGACCTCATAGTAAACCAAACGGTTGGTTTTTATTTTAGTCCATTAAAGCTGTAGCCTGTTTCCTGAAAGAGAGAGCAGAACACGCATAACAAATTTTATAATGTTAGAATTACCTGAGGATTTTGAGGGTTAACAGAGACTATGGAAATATTCAAATTCAACTCTTTCGTTTCATATGAATAAACTGAAACTCAAAGAAGTTTAAGTATATTATTTCAAGGCTCCCAAGGTAGTTTGTGCAAGAGCCACAAATACTTCCAAGGAACCAATTCCCCCACTCTGCCCCAGGTGAGTAGAGGACACAGCCCACAAGTAAGCAAACGAGGGTGGTGACAGTCCGTAGGGTGATAGCAAATGAAGGAAATCCAATGACGGCATCCCCAGACAGCCTAACATTCGGTGTGACAAAGGCCTTTCTGGCACTGAGAGAGAAATGTAATATTGCAGGGTGTAGAATGGACAATACTGGGAGTGGGGAAAACTACTTCCTACAGCTGAACTGCACAGAAAGCCTGGCAGCTTACAGGAAAGGCCCCACTTTCATCACATTGACTTGGACTCCATTACAGATTATTGGTCACCACTTAAAACAGTCAAAGCTTAAAGGTTTTCATAGGCCTAGGCCTGAATTCTTCAAAATACTACCTTTTTGTTTGGCGTTCCTTTGTAATATGGGGAGATTTTTTTAAGGGAAGAGTTTAAGTGAAAAGTAGACATACAAATAATTTTACTTTTATCCCAATTTAATACTTCTATTGACACTCAAGTCAATAGGAGACCACTATTCTAGTTAGGGGATAGGAAACTATAAATGTCTTACTTTATTATTTGAATCTATACATTTTATGCTAATAATTCCACTCCATAAATTTTGAAACGTTATTCTATTTCCATATTTAGGACTGGAGAAGACATTTGCCTCATATTCCACAACTTTGGTTCTATGACCAGAGAATTACCTCAGAAATTATCCCAGTCATAGGGTAAGTGTAGCACATTTATACTGTTTACCATATCTACATACTGCAAAGTAATTCTAACTCCTTTAAGAAATCTAATATTTAACAGTTGTAACTAGAAAGAAGGAATTTATATAACCTGGGAAACCATTAAAATTTGGTATGTTTGCAATTGAGAAATAAAGCCGCATCTGCACACCAATCCAGAGTTCTCCTTCAGGCAGAAAAAGGTTTCTGTGTTCAACTCTGCCTCTGGCTACAATCGCTGGCCAAGTGCCACAGTAAGAATGGTAATGCACACAATATACCATAAACATTCAAGACCAAGGTCAGAAGCAAACGAAAAAAAGTGCACCAAGACATACAACAGCAACCAGATTGTGTCATTTGACAATATTTTCCAATGGTGAACAGATATCACCAATTTGGAAATGAAATGTTCCATAAGACAATATCAGATTCCTGAGTGAGCCCGAATTTCATTTTATTTTTATCTCAAATATCATATTATCAAAATAGAGTTTTATATATTTTTGAGACCAAAAGCTTTAAAATCCAATTTTCCACCCTAGCCAGTTTAGCTCAATGGTTAAAGCATCTCGGGTTCAATTCCCAGTCAAGGGCACATACCTCAGTCGCAGGTTCTATCCCCAGCCCCAGTTGGGGGCACCTACGGGAGGCAATCAATACGTGTCTCTCTTACTTTGCATGTTTCTCTCTCTCTCTCTCTCTTTCTCCCTCCCTTCTCTCTACCCTACCCCTCCACCCCCCAACCCCCCACTACTCCCTCCCAGTCTCTCTAAAAATTAATGGGAAAAATATCCTTGGGTGAGAAATAAAAAACACACAAAAAATAAAAACCAGTTTTCCATGTTTAAGTTCATTATATTCTCTCAGTAGGACTTAAAGGAAAAAAAAACTATACACATTTAATAAGATTCCACATGTTTTCTATTTAATAATTTCTTTATTTGTACTGGTCTTTAGTAGTCATCTTCATATCTGCAATTTTACTTCATCAACAATCATCTCAGACACACCTTCTAACAAGACTGACTTAAAATAGTACGACAGGAAACTATGCCTTCAGGAGCATGTTTATTGTGTTTGAGATGATACATCAGGTGCTCTCTGAGCTACAAAGGGTAAAAGGAAATCCTCTCATTACAAACTGACAAAGGTAAAAGGTAAAACATTTTTCACAACAGCATTAACCACATACTCAGAAATAGATCTGGGTTTAATACAAATGACATAATTCCTAGTCATCTACAGCTACTTTTATAACTTCATACAGATAATGAATTAGGCTAAAATGCACTATAATATTTGGTAGACTTCAGGACCAGTATCCTTAGTACATCACAAAATACATTTTGATATCCCAAAGAAGCAAGACTTGCAAGTAGGCATTTTAAACATAACTAATCTACAGCTACAAAGTTCTACCCTTGATAGCATTTACCTTTTTGGGGAGTCTCCCAGTCTCCAAAGGATAAAAGCAGAGAGTAGAATCAGTATAACATATACACAGAAGTCCGTATTGTAAAGGCTATAAAGATTTGCAGCACAGTGAGAAGATGCCTTCTGCGCCTTCACACTGCATACAAATTATGTGAATTATGTTGCGTATCTCTTGGTCCACTGTCTGGCTATCCTGTCATGTTCTGCTCTGTTGGTCAAATACTGAGTGGCTATGCTTCCAACCAGAGGATCCGCTGGGAAAGTGAGAAGAAGAATAAAAAATATTAGATATCTAAAAGGTACAGTTTTAACATTCTATTAAACTGAAATGCTGATTTTTAGCAGCATCTTAATATTAATATTTAATTTAGCTAAAGGCCCTGTAACTAAAA
This sequence comes from Plecotus auritus, assembly GCF_963455305.1. Lineage (NCBI taxonomy): Eukaryota > Metazoa > Chordata > Mammalia > Chiroptera > Vespertilionidae > Plecotus > Plecotus auritus. The sequence continues at coordinate 40,824,946 of NC_137776.1, forward strand.
AATGAGTGTTGATAAATATGATTTTTATAAAAGGGGTATACTTTTAATATACAAAAACTGTTTTTTACTCTTGGCATTTTATTAAATAATCAGTGTGCTGCTCTGGCCGGCGTGCTCAGTGGTTAGTGTCAGCCTGCACAGGGAAGGGTCCCAGGCTGGATTCCCAGTCAAAGGCACATACCTGGGTTGCAGGTTCATCCTCAGCCCTGGTCAGGGCGCATGTGGGAGACAATCAATCAAAGTCTCTCTCTCACATCGATGTGTGTGTGTGTCTCTCTTTCTCTCTCTCCCTTTCTCTTTCTCTCTCTCTCTCTCTCTCTCTCTCTCTCTCTCTCTCTCTCTCTCTCTCTCTCTCTCTCTCTCTCTCCTCTCTCTCCTTCCCTCTGCTCTCTCTAAAAATCAATGGAAAAAAATATCCCCGGGTGAGAATAAATAATGCAATGCTATTCAGAATAAAATGTTTCCTTCATTCTATATAATAATATGACTCAAATATCCTTATCTCCAATTGAAAACTTACCATTCTGTTTTAAATAGAATTCTGAACTGGAAATTGAATCTGAGATATAAACCTCCGTTACTCAGGAGTTTTTTTCCCTGGCAAGTGATTGTTACCTGTTTACAGCATTTCTACCTAGAGATACACATGTGTATAAGCAAGTAGAATATATTGTTATGCATATGTGTTTTTTTCAGTGTCTTACTTTTTTACTTAATATATTTAGAAAGCTTTCCCTATCAGCTCATAAAGAGCTGTCTCATTCTTTTTAATAGGTAGGTCCTCTATTAATGGACATTCAGGTGGTTTCCAATCTTTTGCTGTAATAAATGATGTTATAATTATCTATCTATCTACCTATCTATCATATATGTATATGTATAACTGCTGGGCAAAAGATAATAGTAATAGACTTTGGTGATTAATCAAATGTTTAGAAAAAGTAAGTCAACTTCTTTTAAAAACTGACCCCTCAGTAAGATAACATACAAAATCCCTGGCTTAAACATTTTTTTTCAATTCAGTACCTCAGTTAAAGATCACATGTGGCAGTTGTGCATTTCTTTTAAATGTTATAAATTATGTACATAAGTTTATATAATCACAATCTAGTCCAACAATCTCATCAGCTATAGTTCTTTAATATTCTTCACTATTACTACATCTAATACAACAAACTATAATCCAAAAAGGAATAGAAAACAAGAAGTTCTTCATTACGAAGTGGCTGCTTTAATGCACATGGAGGCATAGAAGAAGAAAAGGAGGCACTGGAGTTAGAGACATCACTTTACTGCTGTCAAAATGGTCTGTACAGTACGCACCTCAGAAAACAGAGTTATCAATGAGAAGGAGAAAATAAGTATAGGCTAGAAGTCCATTAACAAAACCACAGAAAGTTATTGTGAAACTTTTGGTCTATTCTAATTGAAATGGCACTGATAATTTCCTTGCAAAATGCTTTACGCTGATCTTTCCACCAATAGTACTAACTTTCCAAATCTACATTTAAGCTACCAAGAAAATGGTCTGGTGTCTACAACCTCATTGTATGTGGTAATAAAGATGTGCTTACCAGGGTTGCAGTCTGTCAAAAGAGAACAAATCGACAGCAAAACCTTTGAAATAGTCAAAGCGGGACTCCAGTTGTCTTTAAGGATGTCCAGACAGATGACTCCCTGACTGTTGATGTTGCAGTGATAGATCCTGGTGCGGAAAGTAACCTAAGGGCAGTCACATTACAAACAGGAAGAAAATGAAATGCTTTCTTACCAACTAAGACTCTCACCAGCGAAAATGAAGAGTAACATGTCACATGATACTGAATAGCAAATAATTTAACTTAAGAGCTAATAGAATACTGGGTTTAAGTGCTAACAAAATCAAATGGTTTTATTTTAATTTGGTTAAAAAAATGTTCTGGTTTTTACCCAGTATAGCAAGAACTATATTGATTTTCAACCAACGTGAGTAACTGATTTGATTAGTTTAATCAAAATGAATGACACAGCATATCTATGTATGTATGTGTGTGCACACCATCCACACAAGCATGAGTGCACACAATACCTGTTTCAAGACAGAAGTAAGAGAAAACAAAAATGTGTTGATGCCAAAGATAAGAGGAACCGGTAAAGATTTTTTAAAGTATGAAGTGAAAAGTTATATTACTTTGTTAGTAGAAAATATCAGTATTAACTCAGCTAATTTCTTGCCATGTGTCAGAAAATACTGAAGAATTGAGGAAGATTGGTTAAATCACCAACCTATTTCCTACCCTTTTATTTCCACAACTGGCTCACTATCTTGTTAGATAATTACGTAAAATAAAACAAGCAAGGTCTTAGGCTACTGAATAAAGGAAGTATATCTCCAGATGTGTGAAAAAAAGAGGATAAATCATAGAACAAATACTGTTAAGTTTCAAAACAATCACAATCACTGAGTAGTTAATCTTAAGTTGGAGTTAGAGGGGGAAAAAAAAGGACAGTTTTTGATCCCTTAGAACAGTCGTCAACGAGCCACGGTTTGCCGCTCTGTTGACTAATGAGTTTGCCAACCACTGCCTTAGAACTAGTATAATATCCCAAGTGGAGTGTGGGAAGAAAATATTAAAGTCCTCAAACATGTATTTCTGATAAGGATACAAAATTAAAGACAAAAAAATTAAAGGTAACGGGGAAGAAACACTGGTCTTGCAGGGGTGAGGGGAGGGGACCGTGCACCTCTGGAATTGCTCTAATTTAGTTACACAGAGCTCTTAAAATGTGGCTAGTTGAATTGAAAAGGGATGAAAGTGTAAATTACACACCATATTTCAAAGACTCAATACCAAAAAGAGAATGTAAAATTCCCTCTTACACTGGTTACATGCTTGAAATGACAATATTTTGGATACACTGGGTTATATAAAATATATTATTAAAATTAACTCACTGTTTCTATTCTTTTAATGTAGCTACTAGAAAATTTAAAATTACATGTGTAGCTTGCATTATATTTATATTAGACAGTTCTGCTATTTAATACAGGAATAACACATGTTCAGATTACTGACAGCTGACTATATGGTTTACAGACACAATACAATTAATATTTTGAATTTGTTTAGCTATTAACAATGAGTGAACAAAATAATTAAATTTTTATTATTCTTTAAGAAGCTCAACACCTTCTCTGAACTTCAAAAAGAATCAGTATGTAGAGAAATAATTGTACCTAACACTAAGGTAACAGCAGAAGTCTTATTTCTTTTTCACTTGTCCACCTAGAGATCTGAATGCTTCATAATACTGTATATGATACCTTAGGCAAAAGGAATTAATCAACATTAAAGGGTTAGAAAATTAAAATGAGACCAGCAAAAATATTCACATGCTAAATTAATTTTTAAAAATATATTAACCAAAACAATTATGATAAATCACATATAGGAAACCACAGTTTGAAACCTTTATTTCAGTCAATTTCTATTTTCCAATAAAGATACTAAGAAGTCTTTTTCTTCAACAGATTTCCACTCACGTACAAAGATTATTTTGAAAAATATAAATCTTGCAAATTTTTTCTGCTAATTTTCTATCATGTTAAAACCACTTTTCCAATATGCAAAATGAGGCATGTAAAAATAAATATCACTATATAGTCATGAGCTATTTTGCTAAAGTTTTATTTGTTTTCTATAATACTGAATGCAATTGAACAGTTGGTGACATGCTGCCATTTAACATGTCATGTGAATATGAATCTAGTTTGTGTTATTATTAACATAAGGGTCTTATGCCTTTATTTGATCTAGCAAGACATACTCTATATAACTGAGAGCATTAAGGCAATCATTTAAAGATCTTAAATCCTGATGGGACCAAACAAGAAAGTACTCAAAAAACTGATAGCCATATTTGAGAGCTAATACCTCTAGGGGCTAGGAAGCCTTGGTATCTGCAATTTAAGGTAAATAGCACTAGGTGGAAATATTCTTACCTTGTTAGATAATATACTGTCTGGGTTTTATCTTTTTCTTTTTCTTTTCCAGGCATTAAATTGCTACATATATTTTACACAGCTTTGGGAACAAAATGAACTATGTTGAAAAGGAAAACGTTTTATCACAGTTTAGGGCTTGATAGCACAGGTTTCCCTAGCATGTCAGACATCTCTGAAAGGAAATAATTATGCTCAGGCTTAATATTGGTGGTTTTTACCCGCTAGCCTGACGATTTTATTTTATAATGAAAAGTCAGAGGAGAAATCTATTTAAATAACGGTTTTGTTTAAGACTTGACAAATAATTGCCAATCGTTACAAGGCACAATTCAACCCTTCTCTGTTATCACCTAATTCATATTCAGAGACAACAAGGAGGCATTAAGTCACCCAGCCACCCTCATCCCCATTACTACATGCTACCAACAGAGGGCACAACATACGTTTACTAAATAGTATTAGTTTCCCTCTTCTTTGCCATGGTTTTCTAGATTTTGCTCATCTATAAAGATAAGGTGTTTGGCACAAAATTCAAGTTAGTTAGCCATTATTTCTAGAAGCTGTTTAACAGGTTTACTTTTGAACCCCAGTATGTTTCTAACTAAGTTCATAGGATATTTTCCCTCATATCAAAAATCCATCTGCTTTCCTGATGTGCACATGGTATACTTTTATTTATAGTTAACAAACCCTCTTTCTGCTGATTACAGTTATTTGTAAAAGGCAGAAATCAATTACTTTCACAGTTATATCTTAGTACATGAAAGTTTCCATATCACTCCATAAAAAAAATGAAGTTAAAATGATTACATTAATACACATTTAACCTCTGGAATAAACTGATTTTAGAGAAGGATAAATATTAAAGAATGTACCTCTAGGTTCTTACCTTTGGTGGCTTAAATGGATAATCGGATGAAAATGTGATATCCAGAAAAAACACACCACCTTCATATACAGAACCTGGTGGACCAAGTATAGTCGATCTCCATTCATAAATATTATCTCCTTTAGGCCCAGCACTATTTAAAAGAAATTAAAAATCATTGTGTATATCTGTAAGCAATGAATTTAAAAGCTGTTACCAATTTTTTTTAAAAAAGCTTATATCAATTAAATATTAAAGGTAAATTAGCAACTTAGAGTAGTAAGAGATAAGTTCCAATGAGTGCAAGCATGTGTATAAACTTATTTAGAAATACTTAAAATCTATGGAAAAATTGCAACAAAGAACATCATATTACTTTACCCAGATCTCTTTCTGTTAGCATTCTGCCCCATATGTTTCATCACACCCTTCTTCTCTATGTATATGTACATATATATGTATATATATACACCCACATATTCACAAAGTGCTTTTTTATGAGCCATTTCCCCATAAATACTTCGACATGCATTTTCTAAAATAATCTCCAGTATACAATCAGAATACAGCTATAATTCAGTAAATATAGTATCAATACACTACTTCAACCTACAATCTGCAAAATAATGTTGTCAACTGACCTAGCAATGCCTTTAAAACAAAAAACAAACTTCTAATTTTTCTCCAGATATGGGGTCCAGTCTTGGCATCATCTACGTATGTCCTGCAACTTTAGTCTTCTTTAATATAGAGCCTTTCTGCCTTTCTTTGACTTTCATAACATTAACATTTTTGAAAACTACAGTTCTTTTTTTAATAGAATGTGCATCATTTTGAACTTTTCTGATGTTTCCTCAGGATTAGATGCAGGTGGTGCACTCCTGGCCAGGATAGTACACAGGTGATGTGTTCTTAGGATAACACATCCAGAGGCATATGGTCTTCTCCTGTCCCTAACTGGTGATGCTAATTTTCATTACCCAGATCAAGTGTTGTCCAATTTTCCTACTGTTTACTTAACGCCTTTTCCCTATAAACAAGAGGCAACCTTTGGACAGACACTTTAAAACCATGTAAATATCCTGCTGTTCATCAACATTTCTCCCCTAGATTTAGATCCACTTGTGAGCCCTGACCCATGCGTGGCTCAGTTGGTTGGGTGTTGTCCAGTGGAGGGAAGCCGGTTAGATTCCTGGTCAGGGCACACGCCTGGGATTGAGGGCTCCATCCCCAGTTGGAGGCTGGGGGGAGGGGGTAGAGTAGCAGGAGACAATCTATTGATGTTTCACTCTTGCATCAATGTATCTCTCTCTCCCTCTTCCTTCCATTGTCTCTAAAAATCAATAAATAAATTCTTTAAAAAAAGATCCACTTCTGAGTCTTGGCTAAACTGAATTACTATGATGGTGATAAAATTGTGACTTTCCAAATCCAGCATTTCCTCCATATTTATCAGCTGGCTCTTGAGCCCTTAATTCTCCCATTTGTATGAATGTATACCAGGTGTACTGGTTATTAATGAGGATTTTGTAATCAAAGAAAACACGATAATTTCAAGAGAAACATCAAAAGTGCTTTATTCAAAGTAATGTCCATTGCTAGCTACACATTATTCTTTCAGGTAATTTGTGGATTCCGTCCCAAATAGAACTTTTCTTGTTTTGAGGCAAACCATTCAGAGACCCAATTTTCCACTTCTTCAAATGTTTTGAAGTGCTGCTCAGAAAGTGCGTGTGCCATGGATGGGAACAAGTGGTAATCTGAAGGAGCAAGGTCTGGTGAATACAACGGGTGGGTTAATACTTCCCAGGCAAGATCTTTTAACGTGTCTTTAACTGGTTTTGAAGTGTGTGATGGTGCATTAGAATGAAGCAACATTACTTTGCCATGTCTTCTGGCACATTCTGGTCATTTTACGATCAAAGCGTGGTTCAAATTGATTAATTGTTGTTGGTAGCGATCAGTATTAAAGGTTTCACCTGGTTTTAGAAGCTCATAATACACTACACCTTCCTGATTCCACCAAATGCAGAGCATTGTCTTCTTTCTGAAGCGATTTTGCCTTGCAGTCAATGTTGATGGTTGACCTGGATCAACCCATGATTTTGTGCATTTGGGATTCTCAAAATAAATCTACTTTTTATCGCCAGTCACAATTCGATGAAAAAAAGACTTTCTTTTGTGCCGCTGAAGCAACATTTTACTGAAGACTTTTCGGTTTTCAGTTCGGTCTTTCGTTCAGTTGATGTGGCACCCATTTTCCTTCCTTTAAAATCTTTCCCATTGCTTGTAAATGATCGGAAATTGTTTGCTGAGCAACGTTTAATCTTTCTGTGAGCTGTTTTTGAGTTTGACATGCATCTTCATCCAATAATGCTTGTAATTGTTGGTCTTCAAACTTTTTCAGTTGACCTGGACGTTCTTTGTCTTTCACATCGAAATCACCACTTTTAAAGTGCTTAAGCCAGCGTTCACAAGTATCTTGAGAAGAAGCATGTTCGCCATAAGCTTCCCGAAGTATACGATAACTTTCAGCAGCACTTTTCTTCAAAATAAAGAAATTAATTAAAAATTCCCGCAAACACTTTTTTTTGGCATGAAAGTCAACATTTTTAAGCATAAAAATATCTATGATGGCCCTGACTGGTTTGGCTCAGTGGATAGAGCATCGGCCTGCGGACTGAAGGGTCCCAAGTTCGATTCCAGTCAAGGGCATGTACCGTGGTTGCGGGCACAACCCCAGTAGGGGGTGTGCAGGAGGCAGCTGATTGATGTTTCTCTCTCATGGATGTTTCTAGCTCTCTATCCCTCTCCCTTTCTCTCTGTAAAAAAAATCAATAAAATATATTTTTAAAAATATCTATGATGTTAACACCTTCAGAATATTTGACATATGAAGTTTTGAAGCTTGCTGTCAATACAACAAAATAGCATACATATCAAATTGCATATGTATCAACATATGTGTAACTCCATCTATTGAAAAAAATTCGCATTATTAACCGGTACACCTGGTACATTGCTGGTGAGGCTACGTGAATTCCTATTTTTTTCCTAATGATATGTAGTAGTTCATTATAGCCTTCAATTATTTTGATGCTCAAATTATCCCAGATATGGCCAGTGGGAGCCTCTTCAAATGGCCCCCATCTCCTGGTGATAGGCCACCATCAGTTTCACTGAGCACTTCCTTACTTTCTGGCATACTAAGATGTTCTGGGCTCCCAGCCATGGAACCAGCCATTTATTTCTTCAAGGAGCCCTCCTGGTTCCTTTTAGTGGGAAGGTTTTAGAAACCAGGGTTTGAGTGCTAGATGCTACTAAAGTCCAGGTACACTGTACTGTGCTCAGTTTCATTTATAAAATACAAATGTGAGAGGTAATTCAAACAAAATCTAAATTCACAATTATTTGTCAGTAGGCCCATCCAATAGTTCTCAAAACGCTTTTCAATTTTATCTTACAGCTTCCATTTTTCTATAACCTTCACATCATAAATTACCTTGATTTTCTAAACTGATGTATTATATAAAGACTTTTTTCTTTTAAAGTGGCCATCAGTTTAGAAATGATCTGCATTTTTTATTTAAAATAAGTGCTAACCAACACTGATAACCCAACCACATTAATTACAATACACCATTCAGTATAATTAAAAATGATTTAACTAGTATATCCTATTAATTCTGTAAAACATAAACTATGAACTGTGAACATCAGGAAAGTAATGCTATCAATAATCAAATATGTGCTCTGAAAAATAGTTCATACAGGAAGAGTATAAAAACTTGATGGTATAGTCAAAATATATTTACAGGATGCTTCAAAAATCTATCTTTAAGGAAGATATATATGACAAATAAAATCTTATTATTTTGGCCTATTTAGGAAAAATATACTTTTAAAAATAATCTTACTTCCTAAGTTTTAAGTATTACAGCAAGTGGAACTAATTACAGTAATAGCTCGTTGTTCTGTCATCATTTGAGAATCAGTATATTCCCTGAGTGAATTTTCATTGTAAATAAAGACATACAAAATAGGGTATCAATTTTGTGATACATATAGATGATAGAACACTACTCCAAACAAATGAGCTATCAAACCATGAAAGAAAAAGGAAACTTAATGCATATTAGTAAGTAGAAGAAGCCAATCTAAAAAGTCTATACATTTTGTCTGATCCCAACTACATCACATGGTGAAAAAGGCAAAACTATGGAGTCAGAAAAATAAAAAAATAAGTGGTTTCTAGGGTTTAGTGGGAGGAGGAATACATAGGCAGAACACGGAGGATCTTTAGGACAATGTAACTAGAGTCTGTATGACACTACAGTAGTGAATGAAGGTCATTATACATTTGTCAAAACCCACAGAATGTACAACAGCAAGAGTCAACCCTAATGTAGACCAGAGACTGAGTGACAATAATGTGTCAAATATAGGTTCATTGATTGTAGCAAATGTACCACTGCTGTGGGATATTGGTAGTGGGGAGACCGTGGTGCATGCAGGGTCAGCAGGTTCATGGAAACTCTTTATACTTTCTGCTCAATTTTGCTGTGAACCTAAAACTACTCTAAAAGATAAAGTGTACCAATTAGAAAAAATACAAATAAAGTTTAGAAGAAGTAAATGTTTCTATATTAAAGCAGAAAGTAATAAATGTTTCTTGAGCATTGGTTAATAAAAACAGATTCCAACTTATAAAGGGATGTGTGCAAAAATTTGTTTTACAAATAAGGTACTTTGGAACTTGGAACATACTTTAAACAAAGTAATATAAATGGTGGTTTCACAGAAAGTCCATTTAAACATTTTCCCCCATAACTTTAAATGAGCTACTGTGTATCTGCAGATTCCTGACTTCTTTCTTACTAATGGAGACATCAAGAATACCTGTCCTTCACGTCAAACACCCATCACCCTTTCTCCTCCTGGTCCCCACTGCACTCTCTTAGCTGAAGCCCAGTAAGTTTTACCTTTCTTGGAACTCAGGACTGGGGGAAAAGGTAATCTTAGTTATCAATTAGTTGTTCGCTTTAACGGGTTGTCAATGGTGGTCGGGCTTTGGAATATTCCTGGCATACAGAACAAATTTAATTACACTAAGCATATCACAGCTAAATGGACATGTGTGAACTAGACTGAAAACCTAAGCAACCTTTGTATTGAGAAAATGTATCCCAACAAGAATAACAGCTGCAGGAACAACAACCACTTGCATTGATTAAACACTTGTATGCTGCCAGAAGTCATTATGTTAAATGCCATATATCTATCTCATTTAATCCTCACAGTAATGCTATGAGATAGATAACATAACTATCTCAGCTTCACAGAGGAGACAACCAAGCCTCACAGCAGTTAAGTAGCTTCCCTTAAAGTCTCACGGTTAACACACAGGCAGACAGTGAATGTCTACGCAGACAGAATATAATCTGAGCATATCTCTGTATTTCTTTGCAAACTTCGCACAACTGTTTTATAAGTGAACAGGTAGTATTTCTGAGTGCTTAGGAAAAAAGTCATTATTTCTCTAGGTTGAAAGTTAATTAGGAGTTCACAATTTATTAGGGAGAGATGTAAAACAATGGGGGAGCGTAGATGGCCTAGGAAACAATACAGAAAAATAATTCTATTAAAAGACATATCTAGCAGTTCACAATTATCATATCTTCCTATTCCCCTTCCCCAGACTGATCTCTTTCTGGTAAATTTAAGACCTGTGAAGTCTGGTGGGAAATGGTAATGCTTACTAATCCAGTGTCATTTTGAGCATATAAATTCACTTTGAATCTGAAAAGATGTATTTGAGCTTTTACAATATGCCAAGTATAGTACTTTGTATACTTCCACAGTAGACTGAACTGAGAAATTAGAAATGAATTCATTCATTCATTAAAGATCTGAGTGTCTACTTTTTGTGCTGGGCACCTATGCTGGAAACTAAAGTGGCCTCTGCCCTCAAGGAGATTACCACCTAGCAGGAGATATATATATATATATATATATATATATATATATATATATATATATATATATATATATATATATATATAAAATAAATGTACAAGAAACATGGAAATGTGCTACAAAGGAGAGGTATACCTTGCTGAGTGCCAGGGAATGTGACCTCGTTAGGAGTACCAGGGAAGGTTCAGAGGAAGCAATGCTTGAGGTAATGTTTGAAACGTCAGTGGGAGTTGACTAGGAGAAGGTAGAGGGAAGAGCTAGGGAAGGCTGAGGAGCTCACATAAAGGCCCTGAGGCAAAAGGAGCGAAGGGAGCAGCAGGACCTAGAAATAAGGCCAAGGAGGTAGAAGCCAAGAGAAGGGGGCGTGCAGTAAGAGATGAACTGCCCAGTATGAACACATGTCCATGCAGGGCCTCGTCAGGCTACCTTAAACACGTTTGTCTTTATTCTAAATGTAACAGGGAGCCATCAAAATATTGAAGCAGGGGAGAGGTGACAGCAATATTTATGTTTTGGAAAGCTTCCCGAGGGAAGAGGACCGGAGGGGCTGTGGGGGAACTACTGTAGTGATCCAGATGCAGGTGCTGGCAGGCTACACTAGCTGGTATCAGAGACAAAGAGGATGGATTTGAGACATATTTATGAGGTAAAAATCAACCAAATTTATGCTTTTGGAATACGGGAGGAGGTGAGGGAGACGGGGATTTCAAGAACAACTCATAGTTTCCTTAACTGAGATCATTATAAATGCCATTTACTAAGACAGGGACAATGAAAAAGAAGCTGGTTTTGGATATACTGAAATAAGATGTCTTTGAGGTGTCCAAGCAATAGATATGTCAACTCAGAGTTGGGGCCTGGGCTGTAGGTATAAATCTGTGAGACCTTGGTACACAAATGTAATTAAAGTCCTGAAGGTGGGAAGGGCCAGATTACAAAAGGAGTTCAGAGACAAGGAAATGACACCTAGGAAGACAGAACCACATGAAAGTCATGGCGACACCTGACAGACCTGTGACAGGTGTATAACAGAGGGGCAAAAAAAGTGAGAGCAATACAGGGGAGGGATTAATTACATGAAGAGATATGAGAAGAAGCTGGGCTTGAAAAGAATGTTAAAAAAATAAGGAAGACTTCATCTGGTAAGGATTTGAAAAAAATAAAAGTAATTTGGAAAGATCTCCAGGATATATATTAAGTGGGGCGGGGTGGGGGGATGAAGGGGGAAGGAAGATATGGAGCAGTGGACAGGAGTGCTCCTATTACAGGTATAAATTACAAAATCTATCTGCATGTGTGCGCTGGCAATGTGAACTGACTGGAAAGATATACAAGAAAATGCTAATAGTGATTTCCTCTAAGAAGGACCTGATGCACTGATTTCATCGTTCTAACACCTAGTTCCGTTTTGCAAAAATTAGTCTAAATCAGGGGTGGGCAAACTTTTTGACTCGAGGGCCACAATGGGTTCTTATACTGGACCGGAGGGCCGGAACAAAAGCATGGATGGAGTGTTTGTGTGAACTAATATAAATTCAAAGTAAAGGAGTGGAGGGGAGAGCAAGAGAACCCTCCGCTCTTTCGGCTCCACGGGCCGGATAGGACAGCCGAACCGTAGTTTGCCCACGGCTGCTCTAGAGTAAAAGAAAACTGCTTTTTTGCCAAAACCGGTTTGGCTCAGTGGATAGAGCGTCGGCCTGCGGACTGAAGGGTCCCGGGTTCGATTCCGGTCAAGGGCATGTAACTTGGTTGCGGGCACATCCCCAGTGGGAGGTGTGCAGGAGGCAGCTGATCGATGTTTCTCTCTCATCGATGTTTCTGACTATCTATCACTCTTCCTTCCTCTCTGTAAAAAATCAATAAAAAAAAAAATATATTAAAAAAAAAATAAATAAAAAAAAATAAAAGAAAACTGCTTTTACTGTGTACTCTTTTCTCTTCGCAATTGTTTACTATGCACAAAAAAAGGTGTGTGTGGGTGTGGTTTTTTTAATTTAAAAATCATAAGGGGAGATAAAAAAAAAAACCAGTGAGTTTTATATGGCTGAAGCACTAAGACCACAGGAGAAAATCTAAACTATAAAGGATTTTAAATAGGCAGTGTGAATTTGTATGACTTTCAAATTGTTATCCTCAATTCTAAAACTGGAGAATTCTACAGAGTTCTGAAATAACGAAGATTTAATAAGAGTTTTCAATTATCTTAGCTAGAACTACTTACGCTTTCTTAAGTAACTTCCCTTCCCCATTGCAAACTTAAGCCATTTTTCCAAATATATTGTATATCTGTGTTACAGAATTTACCAGGCGACACACGGGAGTACCGGAGACACAGGAAAAACCCATTTATTTCCAGATGTACTAGTACCGTGACTCAGGGGGCCTGTTTCCAAATCCTGAGCAAACCAATATGGAGGAAGCTTTCTCTTATACCCTTTGGTTTCTTTGTCCCCCATATATGGATCAGACTTCCGGACCTTTGCAAAATTTTCATGCACCAGGCCTCTAATATAGATATAGAATGTATGGCTTAGAGATACTCTGTTTCATATAAACTAGTTTCTAAATTTTTAGTTGAAAAAATTGCATCTCTCCATTTCACTCTGCTTCATCAAGTACTACTTACTGAACATTATAGTCGTCTGTCCAATTGCCACCTCAAACTCAAAAAGTCAAAATAACCTTCAAAGTAAGCCTAGCCTTTCTAAAGACCCCAAAGTCTAGTACCTGACTGCAAAAGTGTAAGAGGGAAAAGTCACGCCCACACACTCCCAGTGGGAAGAGAACAGAGTATGACTTTTTAAAGGCTCCTCAAACACACGTATTAACAGCCATTTTGATTAAGTAAAACTCACTTCCAAAAAGCTGTCCTAAGAGAATAATAGAGATATGGATAAAGATTTTTTTACAAGGAGGCTCAAAGCAAAGTAACAATAATGAGACTCAAAATCCAACAAAATGGAAAGTTAAATCACCTCTGATTTTCAATAAACTATGAGGTAGCCACTGAAAATCAAGGTTTTGAAGATTATTTAATGACATGGGGAAATGCTGATGACAGAGTAAGGTACACAGAACATAAAACTGTATATATTATTCAAAATGTGTAAAAATATGTTTATGTATCATATTTTAAAGGTGAATAGTTATATCTACAACAAAATCATAGTTGATTTTTATTATGTATTTTTTGCTTTTGTGTCTTACCAAATACTCTACAGTTATTATACATTTATAATCTATATAAATAAAAGCCAAGTGACCAGAATGCCAGAATGTCTGGTTGCTTTGATGTGCACTGCAGCCCCGATCACCCCCCCCCACCTCAATCAGGGATGGGGCCAGCTGGCCAAGTACCTGCGGCCCCTCCCCTTGGCCGACCTGGCCCCAATTGGGGCAGGCTGGCCGGACCCCCCCCGTGCATGAATTCGTGCACCGGGCCTCTAGTCAGAAAATGTTATTTTTTAAAATGGTGCTGTCATTTATTGTTCCAGTGTTGCAGGCATAAAACTTAAGTTTTAAGTCTCTTTCCTCACCAGGCCCCCTATCCAGTCATTCAGCAAGCTTTTTAAAGCAATCTTTCTTATAACACAAGAATGAAGTAGCAAACTGTTGGAAAGCCAAGGAAATTCTTCAGAATCATTGGGAAATTCCTCAGATCTTTGCTCCTGACATTTTTCCTACCTCCCAGATCACTCCTGCCTCTTTGAATGTTCTTTACCTGAATTCATTAATAAACAGAAGGCCCTCCCGGAAGCTAAAAGTAACATATCTAGTACTCGCTGCTGTTGGCTTTCTGGTGAGGTCACACTGATGAGGGCCAACTAGAAGCAGAGTACAGCAGATTGAGGTCAAGACAGAAAACATAAAATAGGTAAACAACCCCTGAAGGCACAGAATGTTAACGTCTTTCACAATAATGGTCTTGAGTTAAGAAGAAAATAATGAGTGATGTTCAGAATACACTCTGTTTCTTAAGACAAGCAAACATTACTTTTCAAATATCTGGAAAACTTAAAATATGCTTGGGGAGAAAAAAGATATTAGTGAAAAAATGATTAATCTGAATAAAGCCTAGGGCTTAATAAATAGTAACTTACCAATATTAATTTCTTAGTTTTGGCAAATGTAGCAGAAGGCTCCACACATATTCTCTCATTTATGACTACCCTCCATGGCCTAAAGGATAGGCACCACTATTGTACTAAGTCAGTGGTACTAAGATCTGCCCAGATCACCTGCCATTGTGTGATGGTCCAGATGAGGTCTCATGCCTCACACTCCAATGCTCTTCCAGACCACAATGCCTCATGTCCAAGGTTTGGGTGTCATTGCAGTCACCAAGTGAAAGCATAAGCCACGAATATAATTCTATTTGACAAAACCTTATCACGATTTATAGTATTATCATTGTTTCAATAACTCACAGAAAACCCTGAGACCCATTTTAACAATTAGTACTGAGTTATAATGCTCTTCTATATAAAATATATTTCACAGTAAGCTTCTATTTACTGTTCAATGCCCCTCTAAGGAGAGAGAAAGGGCTCCGTCCCAAGTGCTATTTGATACTCTATATGAGGACTGAAATCTACTTTAAGAAGAAGAAAAAAAAGCCAGTGACTCTTTGAGGCATAATTCTTAATTGTACTTCTTTAGAGAAAAGGAAATGTGCTGAAGCCTCAGAAGGAACCTCCAAGAGACTACTAATGAAAATTCAAGTCTTCCGCTATTCTAAGATAAAATGTTTTTCATTTACTGCACAGTCTAACTCCTTTGATCAATCTAACAATATGACAGTAAGGAGAATTATTTTATAAAAATCCCAGAACCTGTTTTGTTAAGTGACTTTTAAACTATGATTATTTTGAATATTATAGCTGCTAAAAAGATATTTCCTTTGTCATCAAGACTAAACTGTTTTTCTGGTATTTTTAACCTATGATCCAACTGAATTACCCATCTGACTCCTTTATATTACACCTTGCACTGCATAGATTACATTTTATTCTAATCTTATTTAGATGTTACAGCATTTTTACATGTCCCAAAACAGCTAGTATAATGCTTTCCACATAACACTTAATACATGTTTGCTGAATAAATGTTCAACATGATAAAAGACATCATGACAAAAGATTGATTCCGTATAAAAAAAATTTTCTTATCTATCCACCATTTTATTTTATGTACATCAGAAGTCAGGGACTATAGACTGTGGTAAGGATAAAAGTCAGGATAAATAAGATGCCACCTAACTGAATTTACAAATATGAAACTGGTTAAATGCAATACAGTGCAATGTGTGCAGAACTAGAGATAGTTCTGCTTAACTGGGTATAACAGAAAGCTCTCTGCATGCCTGAATATAAGCCAATCCTCCATTTCTCCAGTAAAGAGAAAAAATGTTTTTCCCAAGGCAATTTTGTTGTTGTTGTTAATCCTCACCCAAGGATATTTTTCCATTGATATTTTTTAGAGACAGTGGAAGGGAGGGGGAGAGACAAAGAGAGAAATACCGATGTGAAAGAGACACACAGATTGGTTGCCTCCCACATGCGCCTGACCAGGGCTGGGGATGGAGGTTCCAGGTTCGAGGTACGTGCCCTTGACTGTAATCAAACCCAGGCCCATTAGTCTTCAGGAAGATGCAATATCCACTGAGCCACACCAGCTAGGGCCCCAAGCCAATCTATTTTTAGGAATGCCACAGGAGCAGATGAGGGCTAGTCTATATTTTATGACTACAGTAAAGCCTTTTAGTGTGTGGGTCATGATAAACTCTGGGTTGTTCTGAAAGAAATGGTTGTGCCTCAGCACGTGACTGCCCTAATGCATAACCTGTATTGTGGCCAGGAAGCCAGTCAGGACAGGATGGTTTCCTATGGGCAAAGGTGTCAGACACACTTTATCTCCCTATTTGGTTAATCTGTACACAGAACAAACACAAAAAAACTGGGCTGGACTCAGAGGAAGGAGGAGTGAAAATTGATGAAAGAAATATCAATAACTTAAGATATGCAGATGACACTATCTTACTGGCAGCAAGTAGCAATGATTTGAATTCTAATGAGAGCAAAAGATAAAAGTGTCAAAGAAGGACTACATTTGAACATCAAGAAGATAAAAAGCATGACTACAAAAGAAATATAAAATTTAAAAATAGACAATGACGATATCGAAATTGTTAAAGATTTTGCTTATCTTGGTTCAGTATCAATTCAAATGGAGACTTGAAGCAAAGAAAAAAATCAAGAGAAGACTGTGACTCTGAAAGGCAATAGATGTATCATTAGAGACCAAGATTATTCACACTCTCATATACTCAATTACTATGTACTCATGTGAAAGTTAGACAGTGAAGGCTGATAGGAAAGGAATGAAATATGGTGTTCAGGAAGAGAGCTCTACAGATACCCTGGACCACCACAAAGACAGGCAAGTGGGCCCTAGAGCAAATTAAGCCTGAAACATCACTGGAGGCAAGTATGACAAAACTGAAGCTGTCCTACTTCAGGCACATCATGAGAAGGCAGGGTTCTTTGGAAAAGACAATAATGCTGGGACAAATAGAGAGCAGCAGGAAAAGAGAAAGACCAAATATGAGATGGAATGACTCTAAAAAGAAGCCATAGGCATGAGTCCACAGGAGCTGAGGCAGGCTGTTGAAACGAGGACATTGTGGACATCACTCATTCATAGGGTCACCAGGAGTTGGAGCCCACTCAACAGCACGTAACACACATAATCATTTACTAGTTTAGCTACAAATATTTAAAATCACCCAATAAAATAATAAACTTGCAAATAATGCCTCTATCCACTCTTATGTTTCATTGAAATTTTATTCAACTCCTTTCAGCAGTCTTTATCACTACTAGAATCCTTTTGTACAGTACATTGCCTTTAGTTTGTTACTCAGATGCAGCACTTTCTGATTAAGCAATTGAAAATTATCAGAAATTTTATCCTAGCCAAAAGTACTATCCATGCATTTTTAAGACAAATATATTTTCATTCAACCTGAAAGCTATTCATTATCTGGTCAATGTTATTTATTATATTCCTTTTAAAATGTTCTAAGCAGTTCTGGTGAGGTATAATTTATTTAAAATAAAATTCACCATTTTGAAGTGACAAACTTATAGTCCTGTTACATCACCACAATCATGATACAGGACATTTCTACTATCTCCAAAGGGTTTTCTTGTGTTCCTTTGCAGCTAACCTCTTCTCTCTACCCCTACTGATATTCTTTCTGTCACTATAATTTCGCCTTTCCTATAATAATAATTTCTAGAACATCACATCAGTAGAAGCGTACAGTGTATAGCATTCTGTGACTGGGTTTACTTATGTAGCATAATCCTTCAGACTCACCCATGTTATAACAGTAGTTCATTTAATATATAGCTATATCACAATTTGTTTGTCTATTCACCCAGTTAGGCATTGGTCTTCAGCTTTTGGCTATTAGGACAACTGCTATAAATATTTAAATATATTTTTGTGAATATATGTTTTCATTTCTTGTAAGTAAATGACTGTGATATTGCTGGGTGCAATAGTTTCCTAAGGCTGCCATAACAAAGTATCACAAACTGGGTGGCTTAAAACAACATCAAAAAATTATTTTCTTATAGTTCTGAAGGCTAGAAGTATGAAATCAAGGTGTCAACAGGGCCATGCACTCTTGAAGTCTCTAGGAAAAAATCTGTTCCATGTCCTTTTCTTAGCTTCTCATACTGTCAGCAATCCTTAGCAGTCCTTGGCTTTTGGCTGCCTAACCCCAATCTCTGTTTCCATCATCACACAGTATTCTCCCTTTATGTCTGTCTTCAAGTGGCAATCCTCCACTCTCTGTCCCCTGTGTCTCCTCTTCTTATAAGAACACATGTCATATTGGACTAAGAACTCCCTACTCCATTATAACCTTATCTTATCCCATTTCCAAATAAGGTCACATTCAGAGGTACTTGAGGGTTAGGACATAAACAGACCTTTTGGAGGGATACAATTCAAACCACAACACTGGGTCATATGGTAAGTATATGTTTACAATAACAAACTGCTAAATTACTATTCACAGTGGATTTACCATTTTGCCTTCTCAACAGCAATATGTGACAGCCCAACTACTCCATATCCTCCCCAATAGTTGCTTAGTATTATCTGGTTTTGTTTTTAAATTTTAACCATTTTGTTCCATGTATGGTTGCATCGTACTGTGGTTTTAATTTGCATTTCTTTCATGACTAATTACATTAAGCATCATTAGAATTTATAGCTTTGTAGATGACATGTCTTAAATCTTATGCCCATTTTGAACTGCTTTGTTTTCTCTCAAGAGTAAAGAGTTCTTTGTATGTTCAGGATACAAGTCTTTTATCAGATAAAGGATTTGCAAATATTTTCTCCTTGTCTGTAGCTTGACTTCATTTTCTAATACTCTATTTTGATGAAGTCCAATTTATCTTTTTTTCCCCGTTTATTTCATGCCCTTAAAAAATCGTTACTTAATCCAAGGTCATGAAAACTTTCTCATATGTTTTATTCTTGGAATTTTATTGCTTTAGCTTCCACATTTATTTCTATGACCCATTTTTAAATTTTTTTAAAAATATGCTTTTACTGATTTTTAGAGAGAGAAAGGAAAAGATATAGACACATTCATGAAAGAAATATCATCAATCAGCTGACTCCTACACACCCCCTACTGGGGATTGAGCCTGTAACCCAGGCAATGTGCCCTGACAGGGAATCGAACCAGCAACCTCTTGGTTCCTAGGTCACTGATCAACCACTGAACCACAACAACCAGGCTAATTTTTATATATGATGTGAGGCAAAGGTTGAGGCTTGTTATTTTGCATGTGGATATTCAATTATTCTAGTACCATCTGTTGAAATCATTTCCCTACTGAATTACCTTGGCACATCTGCCAAAATCAACTTACCATTTATATGTGGATCTATTTTGGGGCTCTCTATTCTGTTCCACTGATCTATATGTCTATCCTTATGCCAATACGACACTACCTCGGTTACTGAGGCTTTACACAGTATATTTTGGAATCAGGTAGTGCAAATTCTCCAACTTTGTTCTTCATTTTAAAAAAATTAGAATGTTCACGATGGTGCTAGCTATGATTCAATCCCTCCATCCTGTCCATTTCAATTAAAAGTTTGGTATTTCAAATATACCATTCAAGAAAGTGAGGATGATGGCTGTGCTGTTTAAAGAATGTACTGACTGTATTGATATCACCTACCATATTGGAAGCTTACTTTAATATAGACCTATACAGTTCAAAGCACATAGAAAAAATACTGAACTCTAGGACAGCTGACTACTGAGATAAAGAAAGACTCATTATGAAGTTAATATTGCCTAATATTATGTGACCCTCCTCCTGCCCCCCACTGTAAGAATCCTGAGAACATATAGAGTAAGACTTGTATTAAAATTATTTAAGAATTATTTAGGAACACCTTTTTAATTCCTGCATATAAAAAAAATTAGTAGTGGGAAGACCTATTGCAGTGACCAAAAGAATACCTCCGTAAAGCGATAGTATATATAATACTAGTGTCCGGTGCATGAAAATTCATGCACTGGAGGGGGAGGGTCCCTCAGCCCGGCCTGCTCCCTCTCACAGTCCAGGAGCCCTCAGGGGTGGGAGGCAACCCGGCAATCAGAGGAAGGCAACGCTCCCATCACACTTCTGCTGCTGCCACTGCCAGCAGCGCCAAGCCTCAGCCAGCCCTGGTTACCTGAGCCTCGGGCAGCTGCCATCCAAGGCTTCCCTGCACCTCTGGCGTCGGCTAGGAAGCCACAATCTGAGGCTTGCCTGCGCCTTGGGCTGGCCCTGGGCGGCTGAGGGTGGGTCCGGCCACACCACATGCCTGCAACCCCCCGGGCAGGGCTGAAAGGACTGGGGGACTCCTGTGGGGCTGAGGGGACTGGGTGCCACCATCTTATGGCTATGGGCACCACCATTTTTGTGATGTCGTGATGGTCAATTTGCATATTCCCTCTATTGGATCGGATATACATACAAATGAACTATATACAAGAATTTTATATATCCTATGTAATAAAGAGGGAATATGCAAATGTTCGTTACGCCGTGATGCGTAACGACCAATCAGCAGGAGGGCGGGGCAGTGAGCTATGAGCGGTGGAGAGCTATGGGAGGCTGAGGCAGTGAGTTACATGCGGCGAAGAGCTACGAGCGGTCGTGGGTTGGGCGGCCAGTTGAGGCAAGCAGCAGTGAGCTACTCACGCATGGATTCGTGAGTAGGGCCACTAGTATTATTATATATCCATCCTTATATACTCTTATGTAGCTATATGTCCCTATTTTCACACATATCCTAACTAATAAAAGAGTAATATGCAAATTGACCGTCACTTCAACACACAAGATGGCCGCCCCCATGTGCTCAAAGATGGCTGCCCCCATGTGGACACAAGATGGCCGGCAGGGGAGGGCAGTTGTGGGGGACCAGGCCAGCAGGGGAGGGCAGTTGGGGGGGACCAGGCTGGCAAGTGAGGGCAGTTTGAGGCACCAGGCCAGCAGGGGCAGGCAGTTGGGAGAGATCAGGTCGGCAGAGAAGGGCAGTTGGGGGGGACCAGGCCTGCAGGGGAGGGCAGTTAGGGGGGGACCAGGCCTGAATGGGAGGGCATTGGGGGTGACCAGGCTGGCAGGGGAGAGCAGTTGGGGGGACCAGGCCTGTAGGGGAGGGCATTGGGGGCAACCAGGCCAGTAGGGGAGAGCAGTTAGGAGCGACCAGGCCAGCAGGAGAGGGCAGTTGGGGGGGACCAGGCCTTCATGGGAGGGCAGTTGAGGATGACCAGGCTGGCAGGGGAGGGCAGTTAGGGGCAACCAGGCCTGCAGGGGATAGAAGTTGGGGGGGACCAAGCCTGCAGCGGAGGCAGTTGAGGGTGACCAGGCTGGCAGGGGAGGGCAGTTAAGGGTGACCAGGCCAGCAAGAGAGGGCAGTTGGGGGCAACTGGGCCGGCAGGGGAGCAGTTAGACGTTGGTCAGGCTGGCAGGGGAGTGGTTAGGGGGTGATCAGGCTGGCAGGCAGAAGCGGTTAGGGGCAATCAGGCAGGCAGGCAGGTGAGCAGTTGGGAGCCAGCAGTCCTGGATTGTGAGAGGGATGTCCGACTGCCACTGAGGGGTCCCAGATTGGAGAGGGTGCAGGCTGGGTTGAGGGACACCCCACTCCCCCCGTGCATGAATTTCATGAACCAGGCCTCTAGTATCTCAATATATATCCTTGCATCATACAAATCAGAAGACAACTGGTACCTAAGAAATTTTTTACTTGTAGGTTTCACATTTCATTTTTGAAACTGGTATTATCCTTAAAGAGAAAGATTACAATTACTGAAACAAAACTGTCCTTTTGCTATAATATACATAAATTAAAAATTATGAATGCTAACCCAAAAATACTTCAGTGACTTGAATAATTTATAATTACTTATATATTATATATATTATGTAGATTTTCCAAAGGGGATTTTGCTATTTATCTAAATAGAATTTACCTACCTAGAATTATCCTAATATATAAAAACCCTGGGTCCATCACGACCAGAGGCTCGACCAACCAAAAGTCAGTCCTGCAGTCAGTGCTGGGTTGCCATGACAACCCAGCACTGACTGCTGCAGCTGCAGGTGTGGTAACCCAGCACTGACTGCTGAGGGGGCTGCGAATCAAGCCCAGAAAGAGGCCTGAAGAGAGAAGCAGGGTCTTATCCGTAGTCTGTGTGGCAGCTGTGGATCAGCACTTGCTTCTTTCTCTCCCTGCTGGGCCAGCAGCCACGCCTCCATTTCTATCCAGGCCTCCACCAGGGCTGCTGATCAGCCCCACCTTTCTGATCAGGCCCCAACTGATAGGCCCAGAGACGCTGACTGGCATAGAAACCAACCAATCAGAACCAAATCTGGGTGAAGTGTGAGCGGCCAATGGCTGCCTAGGAGGCGGAGCTTTTGACGCTGACTGGAATAGAAACCAACCAATCAGAACCAAATCTGGGTGAACTGTGAGGAGCCAATGGCTGCCTAGGAGGCGGAGCTTTTGACATTGACTGGCACAGAAACTGACCAATCAGAACCAAATTGGCCAGCAGAGGAGGGCATTTGGGGGTGAGATCAGGCTGGCAGGGGAGGGCAGTTGGGGGCAATCAGGCAGGCTACGGAGAGCAGTTGGGGGCGAGATCAGGCCAGCAGTGGGGGCGAGATCAGGCCAGCAGTGGGGGCGAGATCAGGCCGGCAGGGGAGGGCAGTTAAGAAGCAATCAGGCAGGCAGGCAGAGGCAGTTAGGAGCGATCAGGCAGGCAGGCAGGCAGGTGAGCGGTGAGGAGCCAGCAATCCCAGATTGGGAGGGGGATGTCCGACTGCCAGTTTAGGCCCAATTCCAGAGGGATTGGGCCTAAACTGGCAGTCGGACATCCCCCAATGGGTCCCCAATTAGAGAGGGTTCAGACTGGGCTGAGGGAACCCCCCCCCTCCTTGCACAAATTTCGTGTACCGGGCCACTAGTCTAAAATATTAATCTATTATCTTTCCCCTTTTTCTATCTTTCACAAATTACAAGTCTCAAACCAATTCTTCCCTGAAGATGTTATTACATATCCTTTAAATACAATAACTTTAGAATATTTCCAGGACAATGATGTTGTGTTTCAGTTCGAATTCTTACTTTTTCTATAACAGAAGCCTTTTCACCTGTTGAAAGCCACATTCTGCCCTTCTCAACACCTCTTTTGAGACTTCAATAAAAATAGAAATGAATTATAATGCAATGAACTTACTGAAATTTGAGTAGGGCATAAAATAATACTGTCACATTCTAGCTCCAGGATTTTTCAGATAGTGTTTGATAATTCTAACATTGCATCAAATACTTGCCCACAAATTTCACTAATTCTGAATCATAGTTGGGAAAGCACATTTTAAAGTATTTTTTTCAATCTCATTTTCTTTGCATGTGAAGCTATGGTGATACACTTAAAAACTTGCTTTTATTTTTTCAAAGACTGTAGATTTTTCTTATTTATAAAGATAAAAAATACTAGGTTAAAGAGGTTTAGAGCATTAACAATAAAGAAATCCGTACTAATTAGGAAATGCCAAAATACAAACAACATACTGAAAAACACTAAAATGATTCACTCTTCATTAACTTATCCACATTATCTACACTATGAAGGTTCCCTTTGATAGGGACCATTTTAATAAATTAGCCAAATGATTTTTTGCAGTCCCTATACATTAAATGATACACTTTTTTATCACATAGCAGAAGCTGACTCTCCAGAGAAATGTCACCAATTAAAAATTAATGTTGAGTGTGTGGTATTTCATACAACTGCTACCAGATGATTAAGACCATGTTCTACTTTTCTTTTTCTTTGAAATAATGTTCACTTTAGCTTCCATAGATATTACCTCAACATAAAAGTTCATTTTGTCAGAGACATCTCCCAAGGAAAGGTGGGCACAGAATCTGTTCCAAGTAGCACTAGAAGCTTCTGCCTCTTCAGAGGATAAAACCTCAGAAGTTTGGGTTTTCAGGTTTTGTTAACAGAATACCTCCCTGATACAATTTTCCCATTACAGAGAATAATTGTTGGATGATAAGAACAGGTTTCGTGTTATTTCAACACTGGCATTTGTGAGACTGGTAAACTTTGAGTTAGACAGAAACAATCAAATTTAAAGTCATTAGTCTGGCCGTAACCGGTTTGGCTCAGTGGATAGAGAGTTGGCCTTCGGACTCAAGGGTCCCGGGTTTGATTCCGGTAAAGGGCATGTACCTTGGTTGCGGGCTCATCACCAGTAGGGAGTATGCAGGAGGCAGCTGATTGATGTTTCTCTATAATCAATGTTTCTTTTTTTTTTTTTTTAAATATATTTTATTGACATTTTACAGAGAGGAAGGGAGCGGGATAGAGAGCTAGAAACATCAATGAGAGAGAAACATCGATTAGCTGCCTCCTGCACACCTCCCACTGAGGATGTGCCCGCAACCAAGGTACATGCCCTTGACCGGAATCGAACCCGAGACCCTTCAGTCCGCAGGCCAACGCTCTATCCACTGAGCCAAACCGGTTTCGGCAATATAATCAATGTTTCTAACTCTCTCTCCCTCTCCCTTCCTCTCTGTAAAAAAGCAATAAAATATATTTTTTAAAAAATAAATGAAGTCATTAGTCTGGACCAATTTAAATTGTGAAAGGAGTTGACGGGCATCTCTGTGTTATATAACAGGATGTTATGATGTTAACTTAGGATATCTTTAAGTAGGTATGGTAAAATGTCAAGGGAACTATAAGAAAATAGAAATAGTGTAAATGAAAAGACCAGAGCTAATATACTCAATGGAGAAAAGTTCAGAGCTTTTCCTCTAAGACCAGGAACAAGATGACCACTCTCGCACTTTTAGTTAATATAGTATTGGAAGTCCTAGGAAAAGCAATTAGGCAAGATAAAGAAATAAAAGGCATCCAAATAAAAAAAGCAAAACTGTATTTGCAGATAACATGATATATATAGACAACCTAAATACTCATTAATAGAACCTATGTTTTTAAAGTAGTAAGAATAATTTTTTAAAATCTCATCTGGGGAGGAATAAAGGACAGGACAGAAATAGCCTCTATAATGACCAAATGACAAAACATTTTATAAATGTCTACCTATATATAAAGCAAATTCTTGTATTTATTAAAAAGTGAGATCTCAGAATTAAATGGCTTTTCATGTAGAAATTCCTGATAAGATCTTTTCATTTAATGGGCCAAATAATGCTACTTTCAAATTTATTTGGCATTTTTAATTATGGTTAACCATGTCCCCCATTTCAAACAAGAGGTTTGGCAGCCATGATGCAGTTAAATATCATCCTGAAAAGCAAAAAGCCGGATATTGTAACTATAAAACCTGCCTACACTTTCGGTTAAAATCCTTCTTTTGTTCTAAGGTTAATTTATAGACATGTGCACCAACATAATTTATATTTATACTAGAGGCCTGGTGCACAAATCCGTGCACAGGTGGGGTCCCTCGGGGTGGCCAGTGGAGATCAGGTCCCAGCTCTTGCCCCCAGCCTCGCAGCCCCACAGCCCTGCCTGGCACCCTGCATTGGCCTGGCAACTCCCCCTCACCTGCTCCACCACCCCGCCTGTGGAGCCATCAATCGGGGCCGGGCCCCCCACCTGGCTCCCTCAGCGCTTGGGAGCCAGGCAGCGGCCCCACCCCATGCCGCTGGTCACCGTCTGCGGGGCAATCGGGCCCCACTCGCACCTGCCTTGGCCTGGCGCTGCCCGCTCACCTGCTCCACCATCCCCTCATGGTCCCACTCTCGTCAAGGCCCATCGGGGTCGGCAGCACCTCCCCTGCTGCCCGCTGCCAGCACTGCATCACTGATGCCCCTCCATGTTCTGCACCACCCCCTGGTTGTCAGCGCACATTACAGCGAGGTCTACCGGTCAAACTCATGGTCGAATGACCGCCCAAGGGAACAATTTGCATATTAGGCTTTTATTATATAGGACACACACACACACACACACACACACACATATGTACTTGTTATGAATTCAAAATTCACATTGTTATAAAATATATGACCTTTAATTTTTAAAGTTACAGATAACATTAAAATTCTGAATAAATTTTTAATAAATATATTAGCTCATTCCTAAATGTAGTATAAATTAGGAAGAATAGATAAAATTAAAAGTTGGGATATTCTATGCAGTTCTTGTTCACAAATCTTTTTACTAACAAACAAGTAGCTTCATGCGAAGAGATATATTTATGGCTTATTAGTAAAATCCAAATCAAAATTCTTAAAATATAAATTGCCTGGGTAACTGGTCATCAGCCTTATATTTACAATAACCACAGAAATTATACAAATGTCATCCGGTCAATAGACTAAAGTTGGACAAGAATTTCCATCAATATCAAACCAATATAAGTTTAGTGACAACATATGTACAAATAGATTTAATAATGCCATTGACACAGGTTTAATTAAACATAACCATATTGATTGACACAAAAGATGAATATAGGCAGTCTAGCCAAGGTAATTTGAGTCAAACATTTAAGTTAATAGCAATATTGCAACTTGAAGAACACTAATTAATCCCACTTAATCCCTATTATATGCAGCCACCCCCTTTTTTTCCTCTAAAACTTTAGAAGGCATCTCCTCAGAATTATCAAAAAATGTCAAAGATCTAATAACTGTTTGACTGACAGAAAATATACAAAGAGGTGACCTCTTCCCTAACTTCACACCAAGATATAAGAAACCAGCAGATATCAAAATGAGAAACTGCAGTTATCTTTTCAAGGAATTTAACTAAAGGTATTACCTAGGGTTTATTCTGTGTCTTCTTAAATTGAAAAAAAAAATCAGATTACAAGAAAATGCCAAAACAATCTTTAGAATATGCAATCTACACCTGCTCTACTCAAAAACCTGTTTTTCTCTGTGTCTAAAGTATTGACCTCAAATAATTTTTTACTAAATTTTTCTAAGGGTTTGAGTTTGTTTTTTTAGTTTTCCATACTATTTTAAGTAAAACTTTTGAAATATTCATTATTCCAACACACTTGATACCATAGCAAAGTCTCTTTAGTTTTAGTGTAATTTTATTAACTACTCTGTTGACCCTCTAAAAGAAATAAAATTGCTTCTTGGTATTATTCAAATTTTAACATATTTTTGAACATTAAAAATAACTTTACACATTTTAGCTAAAACTTATAGAAATTTATCTATAAATCCATTTCCTGCTCTTTTGAAAACTGTTTCTATATAAAGATGAACTATCTTAGTTTTAAAAACAAAAGAGAACTACACATTGACATTACATTTGTTCTTATAGCTGACAAGGTGTAAACTCAAATTTTCTTTTATTAAATGTAAAAGATTGTCACTAAAATGATTCTTTACTGCTAATATATGTAGATGTGACTGTAGATTATTAATAGCCAATAATATGATCCAAATTCAGAATTAATTTAATATAATGACCCGTATTTATGTAATTTCTGAGACAAGTTCAGTAATACAGTACTGTAGTTACTTAAATCCAGAAAAATGACATGTGGTACTGAACAACTATGATTAATGGTGCCTCTTAGGTTATTATTCTAAAAGAATACCCTTAAATACCCATTCCAGACAGGTATACCTGTTTTCATAATAAACACTAAGAAGGAAAAAATCAAGGTTATAAACAAGGCCAAATATATTTTCACATCAACTATCAGGGAAAAAAACAGGTAACAACTTCGATGACAAAATTATGCCCTGGCTGGTTTGGCTTGGTGGATAGAGCGTCGGTCAGCCTGAGGACTGAAGGGTCCCAGGTTCGATTCTAGCCAAAGGCACATGCCTGGGTTGCAGGCTCGATCCCCAGTAGGAGGCGTGCAGAAGGCAGCCAATCAATGATTCTCTCTCATCATTGATGTTTCTATCTCTCCCTCTCCCTTCCTCTCTAAAATCAATAAAATATATTTTTTAAAAAATAACATCATCACACTGTGAAAATTATATTTATTTGTAAAGCAAATATTGGTAATAAAAACATTTACAGAAAGCAAACTTACTCCACTGTCTTATATGTTATTAAGGCAGGGTTTCTGGTCTATTTAGGAAGAGTATCTAGGCTAGTGAATATGTTTAGGAATTCAATTACACTGGACAAAGTGGTCTGGTTTCTGGACAAATGCCTAGAACCACCTTAAAGCCTACACTATACCTTTATTTGATATTTTTAACTGATAATACTTTCAATTTTAGTTCCAGAACCCACCAACATGTGATTGACAAAACCACAAGAAATGGTTATGCTGGATTCTAAAAAAAAATCTTTAACAATTTCTTAAATGACTGTCCTATCAATGGATTAAGAGATTTTGCTAGATTTTGCTATTTTATGTTTATTAATGAAGACTATAATAATGAAAAAAAAACAGTATGACATAATCAGAAAAACCTACTTTTGAAATTACATTTTAATTACTTACTATTCAAGCAAATCACCTAAGTAAACAAAAAAAAGTAGAATCCCTTATTACGTTTTTATTAAAGACTATGGATCCCGTTTCTTTTTTATCATGTACAGCATTTCCTTTATAAAACTGCTACATCAAATTGCCTTTATAAAAATAAATTACTCAATAATAGAATCTAGTTGGTGGGCATACAGAATTCACTATAAAATTTTTAGCTTTGCTACAGGTTTAAACATTTTCATAATAAAACGTTGAGAAAAAGTAGATTACTGTAACACTGACTCATATATATAGCAGCACATCACAATTATGTCTTTACAATATCGTCCTATATAATAAATAGCTAATATGCTAATTAGACTGAACAGCAGAACTGCCCAGACGACCTTCCAGATGAAGCCAGGGCTGAGAGGGCCGGCCAAGGCAGGTGGGGCTGCAAGGGCTGAGGCCCTTGCACGAGTTTTGTACATCGGGCCTCTAGTTATATATAAAATGTAAAGTTTGAAAAGAAATTGGGAAAAGTTCAAAGTATAATTTATAGTCCTACAATTCTATTTTATTGTAAAATTTACATAACCTGGTTATTGCTTACTCATTGCATAATGATTAAAATTGTTTCCAAAATACTTTATTAAATCCTTTTTGAAAGCTTCTCTGAATTTTATTTTGTACATGGTGAGCAAATGACAGGACGGTAGAATGTAAGGATGGAGTCTCACTTTTTCTTAATCAAGTCTTAACATAATCCATAATTCACTTTAAGAGTCAATCCTATATACACTGACAACCATTTTCTGAAAACAAATCAGTCAAAAGACTAATAATCTTGGAAGACAGATGAAGATATTAGTGAATATTTTAAAAAATAAGTCTTTGACGACTCATTACTCAAGTTTCTACATCAACTTCTGGCTCATAATGGAGGACTCATTTTTTCTTAAGTCTTAACATAATCCATAATTCACTTTAAGAGTGAATCTTATATACACTGACAACCATTTTCTGAAAACAAATCAGTCAAAAGACTAATAATCTTGCCCAGCTGGTGTGGCTCAATGGTTGAGCGTTGACCCAGGAACCAAGAGATCAGCCACTGGTTCAATTCATGATCAGGGCACATGCCCAGGTTGTGGGCTCAAGCCCATTGCGGGGGCATGCAGGAGGCAGCCAATCGATGATGTTTCCTCTCTCACCGATGTTTCTATCTATCCCTCTCCCTTCCTCTTTCTCTAAAAATCAATAAAAAAATATTTAAAAAGAAAAAATAAAAGACCAATTTTGGAAGACAAATAAATAAATAAATATTTTAAAAAATAATCCTTTGATGACTCATTGCTAAAATCCCCACATCAAATTTTGGCTCACACTGGAGGACTGAACATATATGTTTATTTCCTCCCCCTTCATGACTGCTTACAATGTTAGAAGGAGAGATGGGATAGGGCGTGACTAATCAGATCTATGATAACCATGAGTGCACAGAGGGGTTACAAAAACACGAAATATCATAAAACACAAGTTTTTCAACTGCTCTATCAATACTGACAGTAAAGGGTAGGGAAGAATAAAAAGGGTATACTGAAATTAAGGATGATAACAATAGTAATAACAACAGCTAACATTTACTGAGCATTAACTTAAGTGGTGGACACCATTTTAAGTTTGTTCTACACATCCATTCACTTAATTCTCACACTAAAATCATAAAGTAATACTACTACTACCCTCACTGTATAAAAGGAACTGAGGCGCAAAGAACTTAATAGAACTAAAATCACATCTAGTAAATGATACCAAGATAGATCAGATGTCCCTGATTTTTGTGCCCAGAAATAACCAGAGTATGTCAGAGCAGAGTTACTTAAAGAACGTAACTATGGCTGAGTCACATAATGAAAGAGGTACCACATACTGACTACGCTGGCCAAAGTCCTTTGTCTTCTTTCTGATGCTACACGGCAATTCATTATTCC
Organism: Plecotus auritus; assembly: GCF_963455305.1. Taxonomy (NCBI): domain Eukaryota; kingdom Metazoa; phylum Chordata; class Mammalia; order Chiroptera; family Vespertilionidae; genus Plecotus; species Plecotus auritus. The sequence continues at coordinate 40,855,804 of NC_137776.1, forward strand.
TTTAAGTAGCAGATTCCTTATCACCAAATAAAAGAGCAAGGCCTTAAGTTAATTTATTTGTTACAAATATCATTGAAAATGGAGATTTTGTGGCTATATTGTTTGAGAAATCAGAAGACAAAGACAGAGGACATACAATTTACTATTAGCATTAAGATAAAAGTATCTGTATCTAATCCAACTTTAACAACTTAATAACTTAACACAACTCATTCTTTCCCTGTTCATTATATAGGTGATTCTTTATTTATTCATGGATTTTGTATTTGTGAATTCACCTATTCCCTAAAATATATTTGTAAACTTCAAATCAATACTAACAACAACCCTTTTGTAGTCATTCGAGAAAAATGCAAAATGGCAAAAAACTGAGTCCCAGCTGAGGTAGAACAAGACAACTATGCCTACTAGTTTCAGCTCTCATTCTGTAAACAAGTAAGCTTTTCAAGGTCTATTTAGTACCACGTTTTTTGCATCTGTGTATTTTTTGTTGGTTTACTGTTTGAAATGGCTCCCAGGCATAGTGCTGAAGTGCTTCTAGTGTCCCTAAGTGCAAAAAGGCTCTGATGTGCCTTCGTTATGAGAAAATGTGTTAGATAAGCTTTGTTGAGGCATGAGCTATAGTGCCGTTGGCCACAGATTTAATGTTAATGAATTAACAATGTATATTAAGGGTGTCTTTTAAACAGAAATATAAACAAGGTTATGAAGTGATCTGTTGAGGAAATATAACCAAAGTCTCACAGGAACATAAGCCTGTATTTTTTATTTCCCTTAGGTGCAATGTGTTAGCAATCTCTAATTCAGTGTCTATGGCAGCATTTCAGAACATAAACACTGCAAATAATGAGAAGTGACTGAATTTCTTTTTCCAATCATCTTGATAAATCTTCCTGAAATGGGTAGTTAGCAAAATTAATCTTATTTTCAAGACAGTCTCACTGAAATGGTTAAATATCCTATCCGATAACTTTTAAACATTCACACACAAAAAAGGTGGGCTAGCCCTAGCCAGTTTGGCTCAGTGGATGCAGCGTCAGCCTGTGGACTGAAGGGTCCTGGGTTCAGTTTCAGTCAAGGGCACATGCCCAGGGCTGCAGGCTCCATCCCAGTTAGGGGCATACAAAAGGCAGCTGATCAGTGATTCTCTCTCATCATTAATGTCTCTCTTCCTCTCTCCCTTTCTCTCTCCCCTCTCCTTCTTCCTCTCTGAAATCAATAAAAAAATATTTTTTTTTAAAAAAAAAAAAGGTGGTCCAGCCCTGGCCTGGTGGATCAGTTGGTTGGAGCATTGTCCCATACACCAAAAGGTTGCGGGTTCGATTTCAAGTCACGGCACATACCTAGGTTATGGGTTCTCTCCATGGCCAGGGAGCATATGGGAGGCCACCAATCGATGTTTATTGGTTTCTTTCTCCCTCCTCCCCTGAAAAAAATATCAATAAACATATCCTTGGGTAAGGATTTAAAAAAACAAACACAAGGTGGTCTAAGAATCCTAGACTTATTAAAGTATATTGACCATAACAAACATTAACCAGAGGACATCAATATGCATTCTCAATGAAGTTCAAATACTATTGTTAATAACCTCTTATTACAGCTGAACTGCATTTTACAATTTCCAAAATAACACACAAATTACTATTTTATATATTCACACAAGCTGTGAGTGAGGCAGGGCAGGTTTTACTCTTAACAAAACAACTGATCAAAAAAGAAAATTAGTGGTTTCATATATAAGAAAGAATAAGGTCATGGATTCTCAAGACTGTTACTCCAAACCTGCAGGTGCATTACCAGTAGAAATCATTTAAGTTATGACAACAAAACCCAAAAGCATTTCCAACCTACTATGGTCTTTGAAAAAGATGAAATATAAACTAATAGAAATAGATCATTAGCCTACAAAAATATTAAGCAATCCATTGGTTCAAATACCATTAGATTAACTTGCTTTCATAACCACAGGTTCAGCTCATCTAAAAGAAAAAGTGTAACTGCAAGGGGGAAGGGATTTACAATTATTTAAATAATTGATTTTTAAAACTTTGGATAAGGACAGAAAAAAATATATTTTTAAAAAAAACTTTTAAATAACTGTTTACACTCAATATCATTTTGAATTAGTTACAGTTGTACAGAAAAATATAATTCAAATGAATACATAATTTCAAGAGAGAAAACAACACTCCATTTGGATTAATTTCTTATTTGCACCAATAAAAACACCAAGATTTTAACTCATTTTTTTAGTTGCAACTATGTTATATATATGCATGTCCATAAAAACAGGTATATTGCTGTAGCAATTATCTACTCCATATTTCTGTATCAGTTAAACCACTTTTCCTAAAATAATTATTGAAAAAGAATTCAATAACCCTTTCATTAGTTTCAAATGCATATACATTAAATATGAAAACATTTCCAAATAAAATATTATGAAACGGATAAAATTCCCTTTCTTTTCCATCTTCATTGTCTAAATCTAAAAAAGAAAAAAAAATTTTGCTAATCCTCATCCAAGGATATTTTTTCCCATTGATTTTTTTTTTTTCTTTTTAGACAGAGTTGAAGGGATGGAGGAAGAGGGAGAGAAAGAGAGAGATAGAGAAACATTGATGTGAGCGAGACACATTGATTGGTTAGGAGCCCTGACAGGGTCTGGGAATAGAACCTGTAACCCAGGTTCGTGCCCTTGACCAAGAATCTAACCACTGAGCAATAGTGGCCAGGGCTCAATCTAAAAATTTAGTGAAAACTTTGATCTACCCAGTCAGTTACAACCATATTTTGTAAAACAATAAAATAAATAAAATCTAGATTTTTTACACTCACATCAAGGAATTCCTAAATATATTAGGATTAATTTAAAGTATTCTACTTCTTATGACCACCAAATTCTTCTTTCTTATGCATTACACATGAAACTCACTTTTAATTATTCACCTTCTTTCTCTTAGCTTTATATGAAAACTAGTTTGAACATTTCCTCTGACTCTATATTTGATCTTAGGTACCAGAAACAAAGAAGAGTTTAGTAGTTTAGTAACATTTGCTCAGCATATGGAAAGGTGGTAGAGGCAGCATTGAAAGAACTGTAAGATAGGGATTAAGAGGACAATAATCTGATTTTACTACATTATCATCCATGATCAAAATATTCTTAACAACTGTTATATGTTGAATTTTGTCCAACCCAAGGTATATGTTGAAGCCCTAATCTATAATACCTCAAAATGTGACCACATTTAGAAACAGAGTTGCTGAGAAGTAATTCATTATGATGAGTCATACTTAATCCAACATGGCTCCTATCTTTATAAGAACAGAAGAGACACAGGGACACTCAGGGAGAAGATGAGGGCCATGTGACAACAGAGGCAGAGACTGGAATGATGCATCTATAAGCCAAGGAATGCTGAAGACTGCCTGCAAATATCAGAAACTAGAAGAGGCAAGGAAAGATTCTCCCCTACAGGTTTCAGGAGCATGGCCCTGCCCACACTTTGCTTTTGAGAATTTGTAACCCCCAGGACTGTGAGACGATCAATTTATATTCAAAGCCACACAGTTTGTGGTAGTTTGTATGCAACCTAAAGAAACTAATCATTTATATATGTATGTACACACACCACACCTATAGATATATAGTACACAGATTATGTCTTCTATAGTCAAATACATATATTCAAGTAGATAAAAATATTAACCACATGTATAAATACAGGTGCTTGTGTGTGTGTATATTTATGCATGTATGTACATCACTACAATACATTCCTCCAAGAGGGGTTGAATCTTTAAATATAGTGTTCTTTAGATTTTACTAGCATTAAGTGCTAATATAATCTTTTTCAGTAATATTCATTTTAGAAGAGATGGCCAATAAAGTACTAAGAGAAAAGCAATTAAAGTCTAACAGGCATGAATGAAGAAAAGCACAGTCACCATGGCACTCCCATTATGTGGAGATTGGTAAAAATTAAAACAACGAAATTAACTAGGTTGATCTTCTAGGAAGAAAGAGAAAAGCAAAGATGCTGTTGAAAGAAAATGGAGGAAAAAGTAAACCAAGCTCAGGTGGATTTGAAAGATGATGGCTGACAACATGAAGGATGAGAGTCTGTTACCCAGAAAACCTCTAGAGGCAGGCCTCATCCCTCAGGTCAACTGTTCTATCTCCTAGCTATCAAAGCCCCCTTTTTACTTGGCAACTGAAAGACAAAGCAAGCTAAAGGAATACTCTAAGGATTATTTACGTAAAAAGATTTAAAACCTCTTATTTAACACTAGAGACCCAGAGCACAAAATTCGTGCACGGGAAGGGGGTCCCCTCAGCTTGGCCTGCCAATCTGGGACCCCTCAGGACCTCTGGCTCCTAACCACTCACCTGCCTGCCAGCCTGATCCCCCTAACTGCTCTCCCGTGACAGCCTGTTTGCCCTAACTGCTCTCCCCTGCTGTCCTGATCCCCACTAACTGCTCTCCCCTGCCTGCCTGATCGGCTCTAACCTCCTCTGCCTTGGCCCTGCCAACATGGCTTTGTCGGGAAGGACATCCGGAAGGACATCTGGAAGGTCATCCAGAACATATTCAGTCTAATTAGCACATTACCCTTTTATTAGTATAGACTAGAGGCCCGGTGCACAAAATTCATGCACGGGGAGTGGGGATGTGTCCCTCAGCCCAGCCTGCACCCTCTCCAATCTGGGACCCCTCAAGAGAAGACCGACTGCCCGTTTAGGCCCGATCCCACCAGGACATCCCTTTCACAATCCAGGAATGCTGGCTCCCAACTGCTCGCCTGCCTGCCTGCCTGACTGCCCCTCACTGCTTCTGCCTGGCAACCTGATCACCCCCTAACCACTCCCCTGCCAGCCAGATTGATGCCTAACTGCTCCCCTGCTGGCCCAAATGTCCCTAACTGCCCTCCCCTACAGGCCTGGTCACCCCCAACTGCCCTCCCCTGCTGGCCCAGGTAACCCCTAACTGCCCTTCCTTGCCAGCCTGGTCATCCCTAACTGTCCTCCCCTGCAGGCCTGGTCCCCCCCCCCCCAACTGCCCTGCCCTGCATGCCTGGTTCCCCCCAACTGCCCTGCCCTACAGGCCTGGTCCCCCCCAACTGCCCTCCCCTGCAGGCCTGGTCCCCCCCAACTGCCCTCCCCTGCAGGCCTGGTCCCCCCAACTGCCCTCCCCAGCGACCCAGGATGCCAAGCCTTCCCGCCCATCTCCCGCTCTGCTCTGGGGCAATCCAGGATGCCAAGCCTTCCCCCAACTCTCCTGCTCAGCCTTTCCCCCTACTCTCCCGGTTGCTGGGGCGACCCAGCAACCCATCTCCCGCCTTCCCACCCATCTCCCGCTCTGCTCTCCCATCAGACTTGGCATCCTGGGTCGCTGGGGTGACCCAGAATGCCAAGCCTTTCCCCCGTTTCTGCAGGCTCCGTGGCTCTAGCCAGCGCCGCCATTTTAGCCCATCAATTTGCATATTCCCTCCTTATTGGCTGTGGGTGCGGCCATTTTTATCGCGAAATGACGGTTAATTTGCATGTTACTCTTTTATTAGATAGGATGCCACCTTGTCCTAAAAATGCAGGTGGTTCCCAGGTTTTCCTATCGTGGAAGGGGAGCCCGCAGTAGCATCCTGGGTTCTGACCAGGGCTTATGCGCTTGTGCTTTATCTCAGCAGATGCGATTCCTAGACGACTCTTGGATGTACCTTGCACATTTCTATCAAATTTGCCAAATCGTCCTCCAAAAATGTTGAACCACTTTAAACTCCCACCAGCAACCATACGTGTGCCCTCCGTCCCACTTTGATGCCAATATCATTGATTTCTCTCTAGAAGCTTCCCTCTCGTCAGCCAAGACTGCTTGGTACTTGAGCCAACCTCATTGTTCAGCTGGGGACTTGATTTCCCAAGATAGAATTATGGAGGAGGAAAAATAGTTTTCCTCTACCTTTCTGAGTTCTTAGTGGAGGCCCTTGTAATGAAAGACAGATCACCAAGAGAAAAACAAAAGTTCATTAACATGTGTACCTCGTGTATATGTGGGAGATCCCAGGGAAAAATGAATAACTCCCCAAGGTGGCTTGATGAATAAAATCTAGAAGCAGCCACATTTACTGAAAAGGGTGGTGTGCATACTACCGCATGTACAAGAGATTTTAGACAGTAAACAAAAACTTTGACAGCATGGAGGGACCTGGAAAGTGTTATGCTAAGCAAAGTATCACATGATCTAAAGAATAAAATAAACCGTGAATAAAATAGATCCAGAGACAGAAACATGGAACATGGAACAGACTGTGGAATCTCAGAGGGAAGGTGGAGCTGGGTGGGAAGAGATTAACCAAAGAACTTACATGCACATATGCATGACCCACGGGCACAGACAATAGTGTGGTGAAGGCCTGGAGTGGGGGTGGGGGTGAGGATGGGCTAGAAAGGGTCAATGGGGGGAGAAGGGGAAGGGGACATCTGTAATACTTTCAACAATAAAGATAAATTTTTAAAAACTGTCTTTCCTTGGAGAAAAGTGAACAGAACTGTTGCACTCATGGTCCAGTCTGAGGAGAAAAACTGGCATAAAATAGGAGAGATTTATACTTAGTTCCCACTCCTATGTCCCCAACTCAGTCTCTGGAGTCACAACCTCAGATGTACCCGCCTCCAAGCTTTCATTTCTGAGCCCCTCTCACTGCCCCTGCTCTTACTTGTGCCAGAGGCCTCTCTTGGGCCGCAGCCTTTACCTGCACACTACTTCAATCCCTGGAGGGCCCTGGCCACTGTCCTGCTTTAATCGTGAGCTTCCAGTCCTCTGCTTCTTTCAGATTTCCCAAGCAATCTGTCCCTCCTTCAGGCTCTACCCTTCTCCCCTCTCTGAGGGAAGAGTTCCACCCTCAGTTCCAGACCCTCCGATAATCCCGGTTCCATTCCTGGCCCAGCTGTGTATCCCACCCCCAGCTCTCTCTCTTTTAAATCAGATCTAGGAACTCCTTACTCTACCCCCATGGTCTTGTCTGGGATACAGTTCTCAGATGGGATCCAAATGGCCAGTCCCATACCCACTTCTCTGAACTGTTCCAGCAATTCCAGGCTCCAGCCTAAATCCCAGAGATTTCTTTCTCTCTGGACTCTTGGTTCTTCCTACCTTTCATAGATTCTTTTTCTTTTTTTCTGGGAGAAAGATAGGGTTCCTTGTGTTTTTTTTTTGTGTTGTGTGTGTGTGTGTGTGTGTTTCTGTCTTTCATACCAGTTTTAGAGTGTGTGTGTGGTTTTTTTTTAATTTATCAAGTATTTCTCAAATTTAGATAAAATGTGAATATAATCAAGTAAATAACTGTAGTAGTGACACACTGATAGGGCAACAGTTGTTAAAATAGTACAAAAATGAATGAAGTTTGTGATCTACTAATGCTATGTAAAAAGCATCAGTTTTGGAGTCAAAAGACTTGTGTTGAAACTCCACCTTCACTGACTGGGCAGGTAATCTTGTCAAGTTACCTAGCCTCTACTGTAAAATGGGGCTAACATGGGCAGGCTCAACGGGTGTTGTAAGAATTAAAAGATAAAGTATTAAGAAAATGACTATGCCTGTATCATAGTTGGTGCTCAATAAATGTGGGGTTTTTTTTTAAAGCTCTGACTCCAACTCCACCACTTTATTGATAAAGAAAAAGGGTATAAAGATGGTAAAGGCTATATGTCTTGTCCAGGTTTGTGCTGCTAAATTGGCAGCAGATTTAGGATTAAAACTTTATTCCCCTAACACTGAACTCATTACATTGCTCACTACGATTTATTTCAAAGACTTTAAAAAAATCTTCAGTGTAATTACTCCAGTCTCATTTTTATAGCTCTAACATGCTCCATGTACTATACAGCATTCTCAGCAGGATGAGAAGAGGACCCAATTTCTAGTTTGGGCTCTTCCAGTACAGTCAGTTATGAATTACTGAACAAGTAACTTAATCTTTTTGAGTCTCATCTCCACTATGGGACAAAGACCAAGTGATCCTTTACTTACTAGTTATTCTGGACATCTTTGCATCCAATTTTTTGTTAACATTCAGTTTGAAGGAATTTGTGGCATCTATTTTTTAAAATGTCTATTATTTTGGGGGGACTCCCTAAGCCTATTAGCTTGTTTTTTTTAACCTATTCTTATCTGTTGAAATGATAAGTTCAAAGTGAAAAATAGTCTTGCTTTTATCATTTAATGGAAATTATTCATTTTCCCAAGAATGCTGACACTGTCTTTTTAACACTGCCATTAGTTTTTTTCCTCAAGAGTATTACTTTATCATTTATTTCACCACCTGATTTTCTAAAAACAAAAATCCTTTATTTTTGCTCACCTTTGTTGTAAATATCCATCAATTACTATCTATCCCTGCTTTGTCTCAATAAATACTGCAGTTATTGATAAATGTTCTAGTTTATTAAAACCAAAAAAACTGGGAGTGACCTATTTAGTTTGGGAAGAACACATATAAGCTACATAAGAAAGTAAAGCTGAGTAAAAATCTGCATTTTTAAAATGGCCTATTGTGCCTATACACTGAGTGGCCCGATTATTATGATATCTGAACGCATAATAATCTGGCCACTCAGTGTGTGTATGTGTGTGTGTATATATATATTAGAGGCCTGGTGCATGAATTAGTGCATGGGTGGGGTCCGGCCAGCCTGGCCAGGGGGAGGGGACATGGGCGGTTGGCCGGCCTGCCTGCTGGTCAAACTCCTCGTCGAGGGGACAATTTGCATATTAGCCTTTTATTATATAGGATATACACTGAGTGGCCAGATTATTATGTGTTCAGAGATCATAATAATCTGGCCACTCAGTGTATACAGGAGTGGGTTAATATATTGGGCCATAAATACCTTATTTTAATTTCCAAATATCCTTTTGCATGGCCTGACTTTTAAACTAAATTGACAATATACAGAGAATTCTGTCCTTATTTCTCTCTCTTGATACTAAAATAAATATTTAGAAGTGTCAAACCCCTTCCATTTTAAAAAGGGGGGAAATTTTTAATCTAAAAAAATCTGTTTACTTCATTTTCTTCTGCAGCTATAGGCCTCAGTCCCTCTCCTGCTCAACTTGACCAAACTAAGTTGGTTCATGGGACACCTCCATTTCTTCACTCCCCACTCACTTTTCCCCCTCAGAACTCCTACTTGTTTTCACCTCCACTCCTCTTCAAAAACAATTTTGTTAGTCACCTCCCAGAGACCAACTCTACTAACCACTACTCAATCCTCAACTTGAATGACTTTGTTGAACCCATGAAACACCACCTTCCTTAGGTTTTCTTGACATAGATCCTTCTTGTTTTCTTCCTACCTCTCACCCAGTACTTCCATCTTATTTACTGACATGGCCTCCTCGAATCAACCATTAAAAGATGACATTTTTAGAGCTTTTATTTCTCTTTTTACATTCTGAGTCTACATTCAGCTACACAAACTTTAACCATACCTACTGTCATCTATGCATCTAAAATTCTCAAATATTTGTTTCCAGCCCAGCCTACTTCTCTGAGCTAAACTAGCAACATTCTGTTTACACTAAATATCCCTCATATAACTCAAACTCAATTCATTCAGAAATGAAGTCAGACTCTTTCCCCTAACTCACCCCACCACAACCACAACCAGTGAAAACAAAAATGAAAACAAAACCTCCATCCCCACTTTGCTCTTTATCCAGGATTTCCTATCCCAGAATATGGCACCACATCCACTTGGTTGCTCATGTCATAGATAGGGGCCATTCCTAACATCCCATCTCCTTCACATCCACATCTTTTCAATCACTAAATTTTGTCCATCTTCTGGCATATCTCTTACGTGCATCCATTTCTTTCCATCCCCAGCCACATCACCTCCTTCCTGGACTACTAGAAGCATGCTGACGGATCGGCCAGCATCCCCTCTTGTTCTCCCTTCTGCAATAGATTGTATTTTCCAAAAATGACCACATCAATACTTGTGGCCCAAATGCTTTTCCAGAACCTTGCCATTCCCCATTAAGAGGCATGGTCTCTTTCTCCTTTCTTGAATTTGGGTGGGACTCTAAGACTACCTTCATGAGCAGAATGTAGCAGAAGTGATGCTGTATGACTTCTATGGCTATGACAGAAAAGGCAATGCAGCTTCCACCTGGTTCCCTCCTCCCTCCTCCTTCCTCCCCCTCCCCCTCTTCTTCTCCTTCTCTCTCTCTCTCTCTCTCTCTTAGAATGTTCTGCCCTTGAAGTTCCGCTTTCATGTTTGTTGTTTTTTGTTTTATTAATGCTCACCTGAGGATATTTTCCCCATCGATTTTTAGAGAGAGTGCAAGGGAGGGGAGTGGGGGGGGAGAGAAACACATTGATCCATTGCCTCCTGCACAAGCCCCAACTAGGGTGGGGGATCAAATCCGCACCCCAGACACATGCCCTTGACCAGAAATTGAACCTGCAGGCCTTCCGTGTGCCTGCTGATGCTCCAACCTCAGGCCAGATGGAGAAGCCATGTTCCCGCTCCCCCTTCTCTCTTTCTCACTGCTTATTCTGGAGGCAGTTAGCTGCCATGTTATAAGAACATTTAATAGCCTATTGAGAGGCCTTATACTGTAAGGAACTAAGGCCTCCTGCCAACAGCCAGTGAGGAACTGAGATCTCCTGCCAAGAGCTATGTGACTGAGCCATTTTGAAAATGGATTCTCCAATCTAATCAAGTCTGCAGATCACTGTAGCAGCTGATACCTTCACTGCAACTTCATGGATCATCTTGAACCAGAAACACTCAGCTAATGCTCTCTCAAATTTTGATCATAGAAAATATGAAATAATAATGTTTGCTATTTTAGCCACTAACTTGTGGGGTAGTTTATTACATACCAATAGATAATTAACACAATCTCTATGGCACACCATAACACTTAGTATCTTTCCTTTTTAAAACTTAACATATTTGCAATTTTTAAAAATTAAAATTTTGTTCTCCTGACTAAAAAGGAAGGAGTATGTATGCAGAAAATAAGCCTGATTTATTCACTGTTACATTATCGACACCAAAAAATGTCTAACACGTAGAAGGGACTTCAGAAATATGCAGTATGAGAAATGTTAATATTTATCAATATCCCTAAATTCATGACTACTTATGTGCTATAACAATAAAACTTTAGTCTAAAGTATGATGCCATCAAATGGCTTACTATCTTAATTCAGAAAGTAAATATTAATTACAAATATGTATTTGTATGTGTGTGTGTGTGTGCATTAAACCATTAGTATACAGAAAACTATATTGCACTTATTTTACTAGTCAGATCTTCCAAACTGGCTTCAGCCATAACAAAGAGATTACTTTGTGCCATTAAATGTTAAGCCTCTGTGTGCTTACCAGTCATTCAGATAAATGACTGAAAATGAATCATAAACACACAAATAAGAATTCATGAGAGCGCGTACATGTGCACCTGTCTGTATGTAGACACTCACACACATCCTTTGACCATATTTGTTTTTGAAGAGCTGGTAAAGTACCTAAAATATACAGCAAACTACCTAGGAAATAATATAAATCCTAAGACAATTCTGAATCAAAGGACAATTTCACTGGCAAACACTTTGACCCTTCATCAACTGAATAAGAAAAAATAAAATATTTGCCTGAATTATGTTTGAAAATTTACTATTTACATTATTATATGTAATGGATCTGTTAAGACTAATCTAATCAGTGTAGTATTGCTACACTAGAAAGGAATAGATAATACTATTCCAAAATGTCATTGTTAGCAAGGGGCAAAACAAATCAGTAGCTAGTGATCAATCACATTGATTTCTCTCAAAAGAAGATAGTATTAATTTCCCCCTCCAATCCAGTAACCAAGTCCTCCAACTTGCAGTAGAGAAAATAGCACAATCCTTCCACATAAAATGATAGTTTAGTTAAGAAAACACTAAAGTGACAGGAAAAAATGATTCATTCCATGGAGTTCACTTTGCCTAAAAAACCTCAGTCAGAGAAGTTTAAAGCAAATCTATATCCTATATAATAAAGAGGTAATAAGCAAATTGACCTTCACGCCCTCGCACAAGATGGCCACCCTCATGTGGTCAAAGATGGCCGCCACAAGATGGCCGGCAGGGGCGGGTAGTTGTGGGCGATCAGGCCGGCCGGAAAGGGCAGTTGGGGGTGACCAGGCTTACAGGGGAGGGCAGTCAGGGGCAACCAGGCTGGCAGGGGAGGGCAGTTGGGGGTGACCAGGCAGGCAGGGAAGGGCAGTTGGGGGCAATTGGGCCGGCAGGAGAGCAGTTAGGTGTCGATCAGGCTGGCAGGGGAGTGGTTAGGGGGTGATCAGGCTCGCAGGCAGGTGAGCGGTTGGGAGCCAGCAGTCCCAGATTGTGAGAGGAATGTCCGAGGGGTCCCAGATTGGAGAGGGTGCAGGCTGGGCTGAGGGGCACCCCCCTCCAGTGCACGAATTTCATGCATCGGACCTCTAGTGTGTATATATATAAAAGGCTAATATGCAAATTATCCCCTCAGGAGTTCAATAGGGAGTTTGATCACTCGCTATGACGAGCGCTGACCACCAGGGGTAGTGTGGAACAAAGGAAGGCTCCGGCTGGCAGCTGGCAGTCAGGGAAGGGAGGACCTGGCCAGCAGCCGGAAGGAAGGCCCCAATCAGCCCTGATTGCTGGCCAGGCCTAGGGACCCAACCCGTGCACAATTTTCATGCACCAAGCTTCTAGTAAATAAAATAATTGTCTATAATGTAAAATTAAATAATTGGGGAAGACGGTTATAGTCCATCTTTATCATTTCTTCTTACTAAAAGCAGTTAAAAAGAGAACATATAACTCACTCATTTCCAAAGTTAAAATGGGAGTGCTCCCCCTCTGGAGCCATGTCTGAGTCTGTCTTGCCGCCCCTTCCCGTCTTTCCTGAAGGCATTACCTTTGTCTTTCTCTCTCCTAAGCTCCAAGGGCCTTTTAAAAATATATACTAATAAAAGGGTAATATGCTAATTAGACCAGGAGACCTTCCGAGAGACCTTTTGGATGTCCTTCCACACAAAGCCATGGTGGCAGGGCCAAGGCAGAGGTGGTTAGAGGCGATCAGGCCAAGAGGGGAGGGCAGTTGGGGGTGAACAGGCCTGCGGGGAGGGGGCAGCTGGGGGCGAGCAGGCCGGCAGGGGGGGGCAGTTGGGGGGAGCAGGCCGGGAGTGGGGGGAAGTTGGGGGCAAGCAGGCCGGTGGGGGGGCCAGTTGGGCAAGCAGGCCAGCAGGGGTGGCAGTTGGGGGCCATCAGGCCAGCAGGGGGGGCAGTTGGGGGAGAGCAGGCTGGTAGGGGGAGGGCAGTTGAGGACAAGCAGGCTGGCAGTGGGGGCAGTTGAGGGTGAACAGGCTGGCAGACAGAGTGGTTAGGGAGATCAGGCAGGCAAGCAGGTGAGCTGTTAGGAGCCAGTGGTCCCAGATTATGAGAGGGATGTCCGACTGCCGTTTACCGGCAGTCGGACATCCCCTGAAGAGTCCCAAATTGGAGACGATGCAGGCTGGGCTGAGGGACACCCCCCACCCCCCGTGCACGAATTTCATGCACTGGGCCACTAGTAAATAAATAAATATATAATGATTTTATTTTAGTTTGGAGAAAGAGAAAGGGAAAGGAGAGAAATATTAAGTGTGAGAGAGAAATATCAATCACCTGCCTCCTGCATGCCCCCCTACTGGGGACTGAGCCAGCAACCTGGGCATGTGCCCTGACCAGGAATCAAACCAGCAACCTTTTGGTGCACAGAACAACCCTCAACCAAGTGAACCACACGGGCCCTTTTTTTATATCTGTAACTTGTTTCCTGAGCCCATATAGCCCTGCTGGCTCACCTTTTCTACCTCTATGACTTTCTAAATAAGTTTTGCGTTACTAAAAAAAAAAAAAAAAGAAAAAGAAAAAGAAAGAAAAAAGAACAAAAACACCTAAAATGAAAATAAATAATGGTATGATCAAATTTTATTTATTTATTTATTTAAATAAATCTTTACTGTTCAGATTATTACAATTGTTCCTCTTTTTTCCCCCATAGCTCCCCTCCACCCGGTTCCCACCCCACCCTCTGCCCTTACCCCCGCCACTGTCCTCATCCATAGGTGTATGATTTCTGTCCAGTCTCTTCCCACACCCCCCTGCACTGCTTTCCCCACTGAGAATTGTCAGTCCACTCCCTTTCTATGCCCCTGATTCTATTATATTCACCAGTTTATTCTGTTCATCAGATTTTTTTATTCACTTGATTTTTAGATTCACTTGTTGATAGATATGTATTTGTTGTTCATAATTTTTATCTTTACCTTTTTACTTCTTCTTCCTCTTCTTAAAGAATACCTTTCAGCATCTCATATAATACTGGTTTGGTGGTGGTGAACTCCTTTAGCTTTTTCTCATCTGTGAAGCTTTTTATCTGCCCTTCAATTCTGAATGATAGCTTTGCTGGGTAGAGTAATCTTGGTTGTAGGTTCTTGCTATTCATTACTCTGAATATTTCTTGCCACTCCCTTCTGGCCTGCATAGTTTCTATTGAGAAATCAGCTGACAGTCGTATGGGTGCTCCCTTGTAGGTAACTAACTGTTTTTCTCTTGCTACTTTTAATATTCTCTCTTTGTCTTTTGCTCTTGGCATTTTAATGATGATGTGTCTTGGTGTGGTCCTCTTTGGATTCTTTTTGTTTGGGGTTCTCTGCGCTTCCTGGACTTGTAAGTCTATTTCTTTCACCAGGTGGGGGAACTTTTCTGTCATTATTTCTTCAAATAGGTTTTCAGTATCTTTCTCTCTTCTTCTGGCACCCCCATAATTCAGATGTTGGTACGCTTGAAGTTGTCACAGAGATTCCTTACACTATCTTCATATTTTTGGATTATTTTTTCTTTTTGCTTTTCCCATTGAGTGCTTTTTGCTTCTTTGTATTTCAAATCTTTGACTTGATTCTTGCGATCCTCTAGTCTGCTGTTGGATCTCTGTATAATATATTTTTATTTCAGTCAGTGTATGCTTAATTTCTAGTTGGTCCTTTTTCATATCCTCGAGGGTCTCGCTAAATTTATCGGCCTTTTCTATAAAATTCTTGAAAAACCTTATAACCGTGGTTTTGAACTCTTTATCCAGTCGTTTGCTTTCCTTCATTTCTTTCATTTGTGATCTGTTTCTTTGTCTCTGCATTTTGGCTGCTTCCCTGAGTTGATAGAGTGGCTTTGTGTGCTAGGTGTCCTATAGGGCCCAGTGGCTCAGTCTCCCCAGTTACCTGAGGTGGACACTCTTGGTGCAACCCTTTGTGGGCTGTGTGCACAGTCTTGTTGTAGTTAAGCCTTGATTGTTGTTGGTATCACTGGGAGGAATTGACCTCCATGCCAATTGGCTGTGAGGATCAGCTCTGTATACGCTGGGAGAACTTTTGTGCTGGAGACACCCTTATGAGACAAGACTTGCAAAAAGCCTCTGTGTCAGCTTGGATGGGGCGGAGTCTCAGGGCGGAGCAGACAGCATTGGTTTCCCGTCAGCCCTGCCCTAGAGGCCCCTGTGTCTCAGTGTCCTGCGGTAATTGCTGCAAGCACCTCTGAGAGAAAGCCGCCCTCGAGTTCCACCCGCTGCCAGACAATCCAGTTTCTCCCCGAATGAGTCTGGGTCCCCAGAGTCTCGCCCGAACTGGAGTTCAGTGCAGTCGGGAGCTTTTGTCTCCCTCTCGCTTGAGAAAGCCAGCCGCGCACTCAGTTGCCCGGGTAAGATCAAATTTTATAATACTAGTTGCCAGAGGATCTCAGTGATTAAACTGTTATAGCTCACAGAATACTGTGTGAAAGCTGAAGAACAGGAGAACATTACCTGGTAATAATATAGTTAGAAATTTTCATTTCTATATCATGGTTCCTTTGCAGCAACTGGGTTATCTTTCAAGAAGAAAATTTGTTTGAGCTTCTGGCTGAAAAGTACACTGAACTGGAGCCTGAAGATAGACTTTTGTTTTGGTGTGGTACAAAATGAGTCAAGACCCTATGGTCGACCCATCCTTGATATTACTAAAAAGGTGAGGGGCTGATAATAGATAAGTCCACAAGGGTCTGCCCGTTGTATGATGTGCGGTTGGAGCTGATTAAGTCTACAGTAGAACGTTAATTCAGGGCATTCACCAAGAAAGATACCAGTATGTTCATTTTTGGAAAAGTAAGCACAAATAAAAGTCTGAGACAAATTTGAATACTGCTTATAAGCACATCCATGTAAGAGTAAAATGCAAAAAAATAAAAATAAAGAGGATATAACAAAAACTACCAGCAGTAGGTATATACCTTAAATATTCTAAAACATCATACTTCTTTTTATCAAAAAGCATTTTCCCCTAAATTGTTTTTTTCAGGCAAAGGCTGTTTTAGTTACTCTAAAATTCCACTAAAAACACTGTTTATCTAAACAAAGAAAAAAGAGAAAGTATAATATGATACTGAGAAGACGTCTATCTAACTATAAAACAAAGTTCACATATAAGTACTCAATTGTTTTTGGTAGCCATAAAACAATTACTAACTAAAACAGTGCCATTCCTGCCAGAATTTTTACTCCTACATAAGAGAATTTTCAACCTGACAGTATTAAAAAACTACATTGCTTCTGTAGATAATCTCCCTTACAGCACACAAACATTAGGGCAGATATACAAACCTAGAAACACAAATATCCCTTTGATTTCTTCTAAGGTTAAAAATATCAAACACTACTCTTATTTCGAGAAGAAATTCAAATAAAAGCAACCATCTCCAAAATAATGCTTCAATATTGTAAAGGACTAGAGGCCTGGTGCACGAAATTCATGCATGGGGGGGGGGGGGGGCAGGGTGTCCCTCAGCCCAGCCTGTGCCCTCACGCAGTCTGGCAGCCCTCAGGAGATGCCCGACTGACGTCTTAGGGCCTGGCAGTAGGACATTCTTAGCATTGCCGCGGAGGCCGGAGAAGCTCCCGCCACTGCACTAGCCAGCCAGGAGCCTGGCTCAGGGCTTCTGGTTGAGCGGCACTCCCCCTGCGAGAGCGCAATGACCATCAGGAGGCAGCTCCTGAGATGAGCATCTGCCCCCTGGTGGTCAGTGCAGGTCATAGCGACTGGTCGTTCCGCCATTGGGTTGATTTGCATATTAGCCTTTTATTATATAGGAAGGATAGGACAACCAAGAAATAGGACAATGACATGTTAATAGCCAGCTCTAACACACCTGAATTTGAGCCTTCTACTGATTTCACTGGATGAAAATGAGATCTACATAGAGAAGCACAATCCTATATAATAAAAGCCTAATATGCTAAGTGTCCTGCCGTCCATTCAACCACAGTGTAATATGCTAATGATATGCTAAGGCCACTCAACTGCTCATTATGACGTGCACTGACCACCAGGGGGTAGAGAGTCGACCGGTGGACCAGTCTCTATGACATGCACTGACCCTAGGGGGCAGATGCTCCAACCAGTAAGTTAGCTTGCTGCTGGGTCCGGCTGATCAGGACTGAGCGAGACGGGCCGGACACACCCTGGAGCCCTCTCATGGTCCCTCCCCAGCTGGCCAACCTCCCGTGTCCCTATCCAGCCCTGATCATGCACCAGTGTGGTTCCTCAGACCGGCCTGCGCCCTCTCGCATTCCGAGACCCCTCAAGGGATGTCGAAGAGCCGGTTTTGGCCCGATCCCGCAGGCCAGGCCAAGGGATCCTGCTGGTGCACAAATTCGTGCAACTGGGCTTCTAGTTAAAATATAAAAGAATACAGCTCACCACAAATACATATTTTCTAATTATTATACCAGTACTACATATGCCAGAATATTTTGGTAGACTTTAATCTTACTATTTCTAGTTGGTTAAATACTACGATGATTGAAAAAGGGTAAAAAAGTGGATATTACTGAATTCTTATTATAACCACTAGAGGCCTGGTGCATGAAAATTCACGCACTGGAGGGGGGGTGTCCCCTCAGCCCAGCCTTCCCCCTCTCTCAGTCCAGGAGCCCTCAGGGGCGGAAGGTGACCTGATGATCAGAGGAAGGTGACACCCCCATCACACCTCTGCTGCTGCCAATGCCGGCAGCGCAAGCCTCAGCCGGCCCTGGGCGCTGGACAGCCGCCATCCGAGGCTTGCCTGTGCCTCGGGCAGGCCCTGGGTGGTTGGGGGGCTGAGGGGACTGGGGGATTCCAGAGGTAGGCACGCAGCAAGGCCTACCGCCCCAGCGGGGCTGAGGGGACTGGGCGCCGTCATCTTGTGGCTGTGGGTGCCACCATCTTTGAGGGCGGAGCAGTCAGCATATTCCCTCCTTATTGGCTGTGGGCGCCACCATCTTTGCAACGGTGTGAGGTTCAATTTTTCCCTCTTTATCAGATAGGATGTTTCTGGCTAGAAATAGAAATAGTGTTTACAAAATCAAGCTACAAATACATTAGAGAACAATTAATGAAGGGGAAAAATGTGGAAAAGTTCATTTATCAAGAAAAATAATAGATAGTACTTTTATGATAAAAAAGCATTTATATAATAGCTAAACAATTCTTTTTTTTAATGTTTTTATTGGTTTTCAGAGAGACGAAGGAAGAGAGAGAGAGAGATAGGAACATCAATGATAAGAGAGAATCATCGATCGGCTGCCTCTTGCACACCTCCTACTGGGAATTGAGCCAGCAACCTGGGCATATGCCCTGTCCGGGAACTGACCTTGATCTCCTGGTTCATGGGTCAGTGCTCAACCACTGAGCACCATCAGCCAGGCACTACAGTTCTTGATATCAATAAATCCTTAAAATGGTTCTTACATTTTCTAGTGGAATTAGTGTCAGCATATACAGGAGTCAGAAGAAAATTTCTCTAATAAAAAAAAAATACCCCTGGCCGATGTGGGTCAATGGTTGGAGCGTCAGTCCATGCACCCAAGGGTTTTATTCCCAATCAAAGGCACATACTGGTGTTGCAGGTTCAATTCCCTGCCCCAGTCAGGAAAGTGTGGGAGGCAATGGGTCTCTCTCTCTCTCTCTCTCTCTCTCTCTCTCTCTCTCTCTCTCTCTCTCTCTTCTCCTCCATCCCTCCCTGCCAACTGTCTCTCAAAAAAAAAAAAAAAAATCAGCATTTCCTCAGTTAAGGATTAATAAAAATAAATACAGAAAAAAAAAGACATTTATAATTTTTCACTGATTGAAGCAAATGAACACACTACAATAAGCAAAAGCAACATGACAATTTAATAATTCATAAGGGGCTTTATAGGTGGTGAAAAAGGTCATTTACTTTTCTGCTACTTGTTTCATAATGTGCCCAGTCTCTCAACACCAAAAATATTATATGCCTAGGAAAAACATCACACTAGCATTAAATTAACAATTACTGAGGAACATAAAGGATTAGAAAGGTCATTATTTCTTAAAGATTCACAACAATATGAAAAAAACCTCATATATTAACTTTGTAGCCTAGGAATATTGAAAAGGTTAAGAGAAAGGTATATTATGAATGTATAAAATATACTGGAAACTAGTCCATTTTATCATTCACTACCATAAAATATATAGAAATCTATTACAAAAGGTTAAATTTTATCAAAATTTACACACATACTTACAGATCATGCATGGTGCCATTTGCAGAGGAGAGAAATGTAAACAAACGTAAAGATGCAGTATTAAATCATAACTGCATAAAATTACTGTACTATATACTGTACTACTGTAATAATTTTGCTTCCACCTCCTGTTACTATTGTGGTGAGCTCAAGTGTTTGAGTATCTGCTTAAAATGCCGTGTGATGCTAATCATCTCCCAGTGAGCAATTCATATCCCCAGTGAATTACACATCTCAGTAAAAAGGGATCTCTTGTGGCTCTTGCACAGTTTTCATCATGTTTAAATGCAATACTATAAACCTTGAATAACACCCTGGGATCCATACAAATTGCCACTAGTGATGCTGGAAATACTCCCAAGAAGCAGAAGAAAGTCACGACATTACAAGAAAAAGTTGGATTGCTTGATATGTAGGTAGATTGAGGTCTGCTGCTGTGGGTGCCCGCCATTTCAAAATAAATGAATCCAGCCTAAGAACCGCTGGAGTGGGAGTGGGGTGGGGGGTGGGGGGCGAGAAAAGGAAATTCTGAAGCCACTGCTGCAGCTTTTCACACAACAGCTTTTTATCTTATACTGAAATGCAGCTTTTATATGAGTGCAGGATAGCTATAAGAAAGGCATTAACTGGAGACTCTAATATGATTCGAGAAAAATCAAAGTCATTGTATTACCAATTAAAGCAAAAGGAAGGTGAAGGACCTAAAGCTGTAGAGTTTATGCCAGCAATGGATGATTTGATAATTATAGAAAGAGGTTTGGCTTTAAAAAAAAATCAAGATAACAGCAGAAGCAGCTTCTGCCAACCAAGAGGCAGCAGATGAGTTCTCAGACACTATTAAGAAAATGATTGAGGAGAAAGGGTATCTGCCTGAACAGGTTTTTAATGCAGGAAAAATTGCCCTATTGTGGGAGGCGGTGTGTGTGTCGGGGAGGAGGGGGGTATTTATTAGTAAGAAAGAGAAGCGAGCACCAAGATTCAAGGCAAGAGGAAGAGATAACTCTACTGTTCTTTTGCAAACGCAGTATGATCAGGACTGCCCTTATCCATGAAGCTGCTAATTCCAGAACCTTGAAAGGAAGAGAAACACCAGCTGCCAGTGTTTTGGTTGAATGACAACAAGAAGGCCTGGACAATGAGAACCCTTTTTCTGGATTGGTTCCATTGATGCTTTGTCCCTGAAGTCAGGAAGTAAATTAATGGAAAGGGACTGCTTTTTAAAGTTCTTTTGATATTGGACAATGCCCCTGGCCAGCACAACATCTCTAATTCAGCCTCTATACCAGGGAGTCATTAGGACCTTTAAAGCTCATCACACATAGTACCCTACCCTCTGGAAAGGATTTTCAACACTATGAAAGAGAACTTGGATATAGAGAACATCATGAAAGTCTGGAAGGATTACACTATTGAAGGTGCCATTGTGTTATAGAAAAAGCTGTGAAAGCTATCAAACCCAAAACAATTATTTCCTGCTGGAGAAAACTGTGTCCAGATGTGGTGAATGACTTCACAGGATTTATGACAGAGCCAATCTAGGAAGTCATGAAATTGTGGATACTGCAAAAAAGGTTGGGGGGGTAAAGATTTCAAGGTATGAATCTTGGAGAAATTCAAGAGCTGATAGACACCACGCCAGAGGAATTAAAAGAAGATGACTTGATGGAGATGAGTGCTTCCAAATCAGTGCCAAGTGATGAGGAAGAAGATGCAGAAGAAGCAGTGCCAGGAAGCAAATTGACATTAGCTAATCTGGCAGAAAGGTTCCAATTATTCAAGACTGCTTGTGACTTATTTTATGACATAGAATTTTCATGATAGAGGCACTGAAACTAAAGCTAATGGTGTAGGAAGGATCTGTACAGTACAGAAACATTTCTTTAGAGAAATGAAAAAGCAAAAAATGTTAGAAATGATGTATTTCCATGATACCCTGCATGTGCCTGCCTCTCCTGCCTCCCCTTCCACTTGCTCCAACTCTGCACTTCTGGGACAGGAAGAGCAAGCCCTCCTTGGCCTCCTCAGCTACGCAACATGAAGATGTCAAGGAAGGCCTTTATGATGATCCACATCCACTTAATGAGCAGTAAGAAAGCATCATGCCGTACAGTTAATAAACTTATCTGTTGTGTATGAGTGTCTTCACATGCACATCTAGTAACTATCTGACAAGAAATATGCGAGATGTTTTTGTGTTGCCAGCACCATCATTATTGACTAAGTATTCAAGCGCAAGACTTGTATGGAAGCGGATGGCCTATCCTTACACAGTATATGGTGAGTGATATCCTAATATATAAAAAGCCAGGGACCGTCACGACCTAAACGACCAGACGGATGACCAAACAGCAGGCTGCATGGGGTAACCAGGCCAGCAAGGGGATTAGTGAGGGACGACCAAACGACTGAACGGCAGACTACATGGGGCGACCAGGCCGGCAAGGGGGGCAGTTAGGGGTGACCAGGCCGGCGGGGTTGGAGGGGATTTGGGGGCGACCAGGCTGGCGGGGGTGGAGGGGATTTGGGGGCGACCAGGCCGGCAGTGGGAGGCAGTTAGGGGCAATCAGGCTGGCAGGCAGAAGCAGTTATGGGTGATCAGGCTGGCAGGGGATCGGGCCTAAACTGGCACTCGGACATCCCCTGAGGGGTCCCGCATTGGAGAGGGTGCCGGCTGGGCTGAGGGTACCCCACCGTGTGCACGAATTTTGTGCACTGGGCGTCTAGTTTAATATAAAATCAACAATGTTAGTTTTCTTACTATTTTATAACTCTGCTTTCAAAAAATCACATTATCTTACCATATGTGCCTCTCTGCCCCTTCGTCCCCCCACTCTCTCAAATGGAGAAACTGTGCATCATTTTAAATATAACAATATTTCCAATACTGTATTATTAATATGACTGTGATACTACATGCCATAAACATTTTATGACGACTCATTAACTAGTATGTAGGTTTAGGCTACCACAAAGCAATTGTATAGATTACACTAGGCTACCATAAAGCAATCATATTGCTGTTTGTTTGTTACTGATGCATGAATTATTACACCTGTATATAAATATGAATTTATTTTTCACATTATGTTTTCATTTTTTATGTCTAGTGTTAGTAATACATATAACATTTACAGTGTTTTGTATCATATAAGACAATACTGATATATATACTGACAGACAATACAGTACTATAAATGTACTTTCTCTTCCTTATAATTTTCTTAACATTTTATTTTCTCCGGGTTACTTTATTGTAAAAATACAGTATATAATGCATATAACATACAAAATGTGTTAATTGACTGTTATCAGTAAGGCTTCTGATTAACAGTAGTATATTAAATTTGGGGGGAGTCCAAAGTTATACATGGATTTTCAACTAACTGTGTGTGTGGGGCATGGAAGTAGCAATGTTTCTAACTCCCCCTTGTTCAAGTGTGAGGTGAGACTCAATGACTTTGTCAAAGACTATAAGGTAGAAGCATGGTCATACTTTATCAAATCATTTTTCAAACTTAACTCTCAAGAAATAAAACCACAATTTCTCAGTAACTATTTAATGTCTGCTTGTAAGAAGCTGGCCTGCCTTAAGCATGCCCAGAACACGGGCCCACTTTAATTATACCCTTTCCCCAAACCAAAGACCCTCCACTATCCTTACCACCAGGCACTGTGACAGCCAGGCCCAATCCCTTGCTCTACTAGATCCTTGAGCTGCCTGCCCTCAGCACTGCCCGAAATGTCTTGGAACTGAGAAACTTTTCCTTATACCATCAGGGCTGCAGTATAAATCCCTGGAACTAAGTGGATTTTCCACCAATAGTCAGCTTCTACGCATGCAAACAAAATGCGATGGCCACTTTAACAACGTACAAGAGACCAGTGCAGTATAGTAGTTCAGAGCATAAAGTCTGGAGCCAGTATGCCTGAGTTCAAACTGTGGTTCCACCTTTTAGCAGCTGTGTAATCCTAGGCAATTAATTACTTTATCTCTCTGTGCCTCAGTTTTCTCATCTCAAAGTGAGAATAACATTCATCAAGCTGTTATGAGACTTGAAATAATGTCTGGCACAAAGTAATCCCATCTAATAAAGAGGGAATATGCAAATTGACCATCACACTATCACAAAGATGGCGGTGCCCATAGCCACAAGATGGTGGCGCTCAGTCCCCTCAGCCCCTCTGGAGTCCCCCAGCACTTTCAGCCCTGACAGGGGGGTGGGCAGGTGCCCGGTGCGGCCGGACCTTTCCCCAGGCGAGTCCGGCCGCTCCTTGTGCCCGCCGCCAGACCTTTCAGCCCAGCCGGGGCGAGGGCAGGCGAACCAAGCGGCCAGACCCGCCCTCAGCCCTGCAGGGGCGGCCCAAGCCGCAGGCAAGCTTCGGATGTCAGCTGTCCAGCTGCCCAGCTGTCTAGGACCGGCCCGAGGCGCAGGCAAGCCTCGGATGTCAGCTGCCCAGCCACCTAGGGCCGGCCCGAGGCGCAGGCAAGCCTCGGATGTCAGCTGCCCAGCCGCCCAGGGCTGCCCAAGGCTCAGGTAACCAGGGCCAGCCAAGGCTTGTGCTGCCAGCAGTGGCAGCAGCAGAGGTGTGATGGGGGTGTTGCCTTCCCCTGATCGTCAGGTCACCTCCCGCCCCTGAGGGCTCCCGGACTGTGAGAGGGGGCAGGCCGGGCTGAGGGACCCCACCCTCCAGTGCATGAATTTTCATGCACCAGGCCTCTAGTTGTTCAATAAATATAAGCAGAATTATTTGCAGTGTCCAGCCAAACCTTGTGTAGAAAAACAAAACCCTGCCCTGGCAAGGTGGCACAGTTGGTTGGAGCATCATCCAGTACACCAAATGGTTGCAAGTTCGATTCCTGCTCAGGGCACATACCTAGATTGTGGGTTCAATCCCTGGTCAGGGCACAGATGGGAGGCAACTGATCGATGTTCTCTCTCACATCGATGTTTTTCTGTCATCAATTTTTCTTTCTCTTTCTCTCTCTCCCTTACCCTCGCTTTCTAAAAACAATTTAAAAAACATATCCTAAAGTAAGAATTAAAAAAGAAAAACAAAACCCTTACACAACATAGCTGCCTACTGATAGCCATCATATTTGTTTATACTGTAGAGAACCCATGATGTCATATGGAATAATTTATCACTAAGGCCAAAGTTTAAACTGATTAAATCTTAACACTTGTCAAGTCCTACTATAAAAAGGCAGACTAAAGACTATTCTGAATATAAAATACTGCATTTATTTGGTTTTATTTTCAGTGTATGCTTGCTGAACAAGCAAACTGAGTTTTCCATTCCTATAGAAGCTTGGATAAAGGTTCATTCAATATGGCAGCCACTAGCCACATGTGGCTATTAAAATATTAAATAGTAAAATTATATTAAAAATTCAGTTCCTTATTCATACTAGGTGCATTGGAAGAGCTGAGTGTCCACGTACAGCAGATAGCAGACCTTTCTACCACTGTAGGAAGTCCTGTTGGACAACACTGGAGTAGACACTCCTGCAGTAGCACCATCTGGTCCACTGGCCTCCACGCACCATGGTCTTGCCTCTCAGTGAGCAGTGGCAGACAACACGTGTGGATGCTGTGCTCCTCCAGAGGAGGTCAAGCTGAGACCAAAGCAGATCCCATGGAAGGACCAATGGCCTAATTAATTTCAGCTACAATTTCCATCTCCTCATTAGAGAACAACAATGTTCTAGAGCTATGTGCCCAGGATAAAGGAAAAAAGAGATAATCAATTTTGACTTAGTTCATGGTTTTATTCAATTTCCTCCCCTTTCCCCCAGTTTAGTGTATTCTGTTTATAAAAGTGTTGTAAGGTTTGTTTACCAATGGAGAGCAACAACTGGGATTGACTAAGCAGTTGTGCGGGAAACATGCTGGCCACATTTCTCCCCATGCCATACCAACTACAGTCCAGATGAGGGAACAGAATTAGCAAGCAAACTGTTCCAAGGAGTGGTGGACATATAGGCTCTGATTTATGCAAATTATAAATCCACAGTTACAAAATCACCACAAACTGCTAGAAAAAAATAGGATTATATAACCCTCTTGCCAAATCTGGGTCAAGGGAGTTGGGATGACTTTGGAGGACTGGGGAATAAAAAGATCTGAGACTACATGGCTCAAAATATTACCTGCTCAGAGATGCCTCAAGCTAAATTAGTTCATTGTTTCATAACATTTCCAGGACAGTATCTTGCAGAAAGGAGATTAAGTACTAAATATTCTAAATTTTGCATTGCTTTTAAAGTAATTTTATTTTGAACTTTTCAAAGTGTTGACGTACTAGCAGTACCTTAGCTCAAAGATTATTCTTTCAAAAATCAGTCTTATCTGAAGTATCAGAGGGCTCCCAAAGAGTTTCTAAATAATATTTATTATTTGCAAAACACAAATGTTTTAAGGTTGGATTTACTTATAATGAAAATATCTAAGAAGGATTGTCACATTTAGCAAATAAAAATACATGATGATCTCTGAATTATTTCTTTCAACTGCATCCTATCTAATAAAGAGGGAATATGCTAATTGGCCATCACTCCGTCACAAAGGTGGTTGCACCCACAGCTGAAGCCAAGTTTCCATAAGGAGCCTTAACGAGCAATCAGCAGAAACCTGAAGCTACGCCCTCCCCCCCTCCCCCCCCCACGTAGGGCTTAACAGGGGACCTCAGGCCACTCCCCCTGCCTGGGCGCCAGGCCAGGGGACCGGAGGCCATGACCCCTGCCCAGCGGGGCTTGACAGGGGACCTCAAGTTGTGCTTCCTGTCCTGGTGCTGGGCTAGGGGACCTCAGGCTGCTCCCCCCCAGCCCCAGTGCCAGGTCGGGGGACCTCAGGCCACGCCCCCCACCCCAGCACCAGGCCAGGGGACCTGAGGCTACGACCCCCCTGCCTGGCTGGGCTTGACAAGGGACCTCAGGCTGCACCTCCCACCTTGACACCAGGCCAGGGGACCTCAGGCCACGCCCCCACTCAGTGGGGCTTGACAGGGATGTCAGGCTTCGCCCTCTGCCCCCGCACCAGGCCGGGGGACCTGAGGCCACGCCCCCCGCCCAGCGGGGCTTGATGGGGGACTTCTAGGTGTGCTTCCTGTCCTGGTGCTGGGCTAGGGGACCTCAGGCTGCTCCCCCCACCCCAGCGCCAGGCCAGGGAACTCAGGCCGCGCCCCCACCACCAGGTGGGGCTTGACAGAGGACTTCAGGCCACACCCCCCACCCCAGCACCGGTCCAGGGGACCTGAGGCTGCACCCCCCTGCCTGGTGGGGCTTGACAGGGGACCTCAGGCCGTGCTCCCCAACCAGTGGGGCTTGACAGGGGACCTCAAGGTGCACCCCCAGTGCTGGGTCGGGGGAACTCAGGCCGCGCCCCCTGCCCAGTGGGGCTTGACAGGGGACCTTGAGGCACACCCCCCCCCCCCGCTGGAGGGGCTTGACAGGGGACCTGAGGCTGTGCCCCCCTCCCGGTGCTGGGCCAGGGGTCCTGAGGCTGTGCCCCCCCACCCCGCCGGGCGAGGCTTGATGGGGGACCTCAGGACATGCCCCCCACCCAGCGGGGCTTGACAGGGCATCTCAGGCCATGTCCCCCACCTGGCGGGGCTTGACAGGGGACCTCAAGGCACACCCCCCCCCCCGTCCCAGTCTGGGCTGGGGGCCCTCAGGCCATGCCCCCGGTCCTGGCGCCAGGCCAGGGGACCTGAGGCTATGTCCCCTGCCCGGCGGGGCTTGACAAGGGTGGGACTGGCCAGGTCTGAATCTAGCCCAATGGGGGTGGGGACCAGCCAAATGGGTCTCACGCGATTTTGAGGCACGTGTGGGTGGGCAGGACTCTGGTGCACCCCAGACTCTGACAGGGGGAAGGTTTTCATATACATTTTACTAATTTTCTTTCATTTCTGACACTTCTATTATAGAGAAAGGGCGAATAGCAATATTAAATTATTTCCTCTAATTAATCCCCTTTTAATGTGCTCGAATTTCGTGCACCGGGCCACTAGTATAAATTATAATTATCTAAAATAAAAATTTAATTAAAGAACATATGATATCCAGTTAAATTTGAATTTCAGATAAACAGGGAAATTTAGCATAAGTATATCCTATATATATTTGGAACAATAAACAAGTTCAATTTAATTAAGTGTCCTGTATTTTATCTGGCAACTAACTCTATACCCCAAAATTTTAGCCTTCATGGAATCTGAAAAGGCAACAAATGGAAGCTGACAAAATCTGAAATCACAATCAACATGGACAGTGTACAATAGGCACTAGACAGGGAGGTGAGCCTTTAAAACAAGCAAAGTAAGCCTTAGAGAGCAAACCTTAAGCCTCTGAATACAAATCCAATGCAAGAGAATGTAGTTGGGAGGAATTTTTTCTGTATACATTGTGCTGCATTCCAGCCACACTGTTGATACAAATCCCAAATAGTACCACAAAACTGTGCCACTCCACCCACCCCGTTCTGGCTTGCTCCCAGAGTAGGGTTCTTTAGAAATACCTCCTGATTCTGTCCCTATAGAAGGACCGGGATTGGACCCTCTCCCTTCCAGTTATGGCAGCCACCTAACAACCCTCAGCCCAACCACTGGTAGTTAAATCAGTATCTTGGTTTAGTTGTAACCATACATACAAGCCAAAATCCTGGCTATAGACTCTAAAAAAACTAACAGAAGCAATTCAAGACATCTAGCTGAGGTTTAACCAAAAAGTACAAAAATACCTTAGAGATATTGTGGGTTCCATTCCAGACCACCACAAATAAAGTGAATATCCCAATAAAGCAAGTCCCACGAATATTTTGGCTTCCCGATGCATATACTAGTAAAAGATAAGTGTATACTATACTGTATCCTATTTAAGTATGCGATAGCATTATGCCTAAAAAATGTACGTACCTTAATTAAAAAATACTTTATTGCTAAAAATTTCTAACTATCATCTGAGCCTCAGCAAGTTCTAATCTTTTTGCTGCTGGAGGGTCTTGCCTTGATGTTGATGAAAACACATCTGAGAAGGGCAATCAACAACAAAACTTGCTTTGGAAAAGTCATGCAAAAAAAACTAATTAACCTAACTCTCTGTAAACATCTTTGCCATTCCACAATTCAAGTAAATGTAATTTCATATTCAAAAATATTTAAGACACAAATTTCCAAAAGATTAAGACTGTAAAAATAGATCTGTTAAATGGACCAGAGAAAAATGTACATTTATATAACCACAACAAATTCAATAGTTCTGTAACAAGATGCTATAAACCGGGGGAATCAAACCCAAATGCTCTCAAATGCCAAGCAGGTAATGTAAATTAGTTAAGTAAGCCAGCATACTAGGAACAATCAGGACTATGGAGAGTGCCTGCTAACTGATTTTGTTTCTGAGTTCCATTCTCACTTGCCTTGTGGCAACCCATTTCACATCTGCAGCCCATCCCATACCTACATGCTTCCAGTGAGTTAATGCTACCCAAGTCTCAGGGATAGAGCAATCACCTAGGCATGAAGCATAGGTACATAACACTTCACTCACCTCCCCTCTCCCACTGTCACTGATACAAGGATGAACCCAATTAGAGCTAATGGGATGCAATCAGAATTCTGACGAAAATACTGGGGCCAGGACTTTCACACTATTTCACACTTTATCGGAACCTGAAGGATGTAGCTGGGAGGTACTAGCAGTTATCTTAGGACCACAATGAGAAAACCTGTCTAATAATGGAGCCAACCAAGAGGAAGCAGAGTTAGCAAATGGAGAAGTTAGGTGTTGATGGTATGGCTGAGGCCAACTCTACCCTGAACGTTTTGGTTATGTGAAACAACTTATTCGGTTGTATCATTATTTAGTTAGTAGAGGCCTGGTGCACAAATTCGTGCACCAGTGGGGTCCCTCAGCCTGGCCTGCGGGATTGGGTCTAAATCTCTAACATCCCCCAAGGGGTCCCAGATTGCGAGAGGGCGCAGGCCAGGCTGAGGGACCCCACCAATGCACGATCGGGGCCAGGGAGGGACAAAGGAGGTTGGCCAGCCAGGGAGGGACCGTGGGAGGGCTCCAGGGCATGTCCAGCCCATCTCATTCAGTCCTGATCAGCCAGACCCCAGCAGCAAACTAACCTACCAGTCAGAGCGTCTGCCCTCTGGTGGTCAGTGCAGGTCATAGCGAGCGATTGAGTGGCCTTAACATATCATTAGCATATTACGCTTTGATTGGTTGAATGGCTGACCGGACGGCAGGACACTTAGCATATTAGGCTTTTATTATATAGTATGCCAACAAATTCATGTTTTTCTTAAGCCAGTTTGGTTTAAGTTTTCTACTAAACAAAATGAGTCCTGATTCAGGCATTCAAAGTCAATTTTAAAAAATAACTCACACGCAAATACAGTGCTGAGTTTGGCTGACAGGTTCAGCCAGTATGCAAGTATATGCAAATATAAATTCTTGGGTTTTATTTAAAATTCTTTCAAAACATTTTCCTTCTAAAATATAGGCTACCGAGATTTTAAAAATACTAGCCTTCAAAACTACATTTGGCAAAAGTCCAAGAAGCAACAGTGACCTTGGTTGTCACTTACAATATATGTTACTTTTTTCACAATATAGCATACTATAATGCCTTGGCCTCTTTAAAAAGAAATAAGCCCTAACCATATGCATACAACACAAATAAATTAAAATATATTCCTTGTCACAGATTACTGTGCTAAACTGATCATCCTTATCTTTTCACCCGCATTCCATATACACAATCTCACACAAGTAGACACCTCCTGCCACCAGAACATTTATAAGGCGGTATGATGAACAGTAAGACTTTTGGGATCAGACAGACTTGAGTTTGAATCTTGTTTCCATCACTGGTTAGTATGACTTTAGACTAATTACATAACCTCTCAAAGATTTATTCTTCTTATTTCTAAAAAAATAATACCTGCTTGAGATAACTGAGAAGTAACACATGTAAATTACCTATAAAGTAGCTAGCATAGTTAAGTAATAGCTGTTGTTTCAAATGGGCATGCATGCATACCTGCAATTAAGTAACACTTGTCTTAACACACAAAAAAGGTGAATGGCAATCAAGAAGTACAAGACTAGCCAAAACCGGTTTGGCTCAGTGGATAGAGCATCAGCCTGTGGACTGAAAGGTCCCAGGTTCGATTCCGGTCAAGGGCACGTAACTTGGTTGCGGGCACATCCCCAGTAGGGGGTGTGCAAGAGGCAGCTGATCGATGTTTCTCTCTCATCGATGTTTCTAACTCTCTATCCCTCTTCCTTCCTCTCTGTAAAAAATCAATAAAATATATTTAAAAAAAAAAAAAAAAAGAAGTACAAGACTAGAAGTCTTGGAAAACATAGTCTAGCTCTAACATGGACATACTATGTGAGAACAAATAAATTTTGTTGCATGAAGCATTTTAATAATCAAATTTAGTGTTCAAAAACAGAAAAATGACTTACGGAATTACAGCAGTAAAAAAAATCACAATAAAAAAAAACAGGTAACTAGCCATTACCTTATTGAAAGTTTACATCAAATGAAGTTCAACCATAGTTAGATTAAGTTAATTTTACATCTTGAGACTATATTATTCCTCCTGGAATTAGGTTCTTCAAAAGACATAATTTTAATTAAAGTTATTTACAAAGTATTTCTATAAAAGTCCAGAGAGAAAACATCATTTTGGCTCATTAGAAACATAACTATTGCTAATGGCAAGATTATCTATAAAAAGGTAAAGCAATTACAAATGTATTAGTTCACATTTGCTTGAAAGGTATTAATATAAAAAACTAAACTCCTACCAAATAACATTTCAGCTTAGAAAACCAATGAAAATATATTTAAGTCCAATATAAGCTCCTTACTAAATAAACTCCATCTAGGAATCCCACTTAAGCTGAATACACTTCCCATCACAAAAGTGATGTTCAAGATATACTGTCCACTTTCCAAAAACAAAGAGAGACTTCCTCTCAAACAAAAAGCATGCATGTGCTACCATAAAATACCAATAATGAAAAATCATGGGCAGAGAGATATGTGTTTTAAAAAAAAAATCCTTTGGAAAATAGCCTGCATTTCTGTACTGGGTATTAAAGCTCTCTTTCAGACCTTTCACAGAGAATCACCTCTAAAAAGGCTTATCATTAATCTTCCTTTTACAAAGGGGAGTATGCCCCAGTTCTTGAAATCTATGCATAATAAAAAGAGGCAAGAGGGAATAAAATACAAGTTGATCCAAGACAGGAAAGAGGACACGGGGCAAATATTCTAAATCCAGGCTTGTCCAAAACAGTACCTGCGGCTATGAAGCACTTACAAAGTCATTAGTGCTTAATATGTTGAAATATATTGTTAATTGTAAAACACACACCAGATTTCAAAGATATTATACAAAAGAAAGGTACAATAGCTCATTAATAATTTTATATTGTTTACATGTTAAAATAATAAATTTAGATGAGTTACTAAAAATACATTAAAATTAATTTCACATATTTAGCTTTCAATGTGGCTACTAAATAAACATTAATATATAAAACTAGAGGCCCGGTGCACGAAATTCGTACACGCGGGTGTGTGTCCCTCAGCCCAGCCTGCACCCTCTCCAATCTGGAACCCCTCGAGGGATGTCCAACTGCCCGATTAGGCCCGGTAGGACCCAGGCCTACCGGGATCGGGCCTAAACGGGAAGTCGGACATCCCTCTCACAATCCAGGACTGCTGGCTCCCAACTGCTCACCTGCCTGCCTTCCTGATTGCCCCTAACCACTTCTGCCTGCCAGCCTGATCACCCCCTAACCACTCCCCTGCCAGCCTGATTGATGCCTAACTGCTCCCCTGCCAGCCTGGTCTCTCCCAACTGCCCTCCCCTGCAGGCCTGGGTCCCCCCCAACTGCCCTTCCCTGCAGGCCTGGTCCCCCCCAACTGCCCTCCCCTGCAGGCCTGGTCCCCCCCAACTGCTCTCCCCTGCAGGCCTGGGTCCCCCCCAACTGCCCTTCCCTGCAGGCTCGGTCACCCCCAACTTCCCTCCTCTGCTGGCCTGGTCACCCCTAACTGCCCTCCCCTGCAGGCTTGATCACCCCCAACAGCCCTCCCTTGCAGGCCTGGTCCCTCCCAACGGCCCTCCCCTGCTGGCCATCTTGTGGTGGCCATCTTGTGTCCACATGGGGGCAGGATCTTTGACCACATGGGGGCAGCCATTTTGTGTGTTGGAGTGACAGTCAATTTGCATATTACTCTTTTATTAGATAGGACAGAGGCCTGGTGCACGGGTGGGGGCCAGCTGGTTTGCCCTGAAGGGTGTCCCGGATCAGGGTGGGAGTTCCCTTGGGGTGTGGGGCGGCCTGGGCGAGGGGCCTGTGGTGGTTTGCAGGCCAGCCACATCCCCCAGTGACCCAAGCAGAGGCCCTGGTATCTGGGATTTATTTATCTTCTACAATTGAAACTTTATAGCCTTGAGCGGAGGCGAGGGCAGGGCAGGCTGGGCAGGAAGCTTGGCTTCCTCCATCGCCAGGGGCAACCCAAGCCTCCTGCTCTCTCCAGCTCCATGGCTGCCACCATTTTTTTGGGGATTTATTTATCTTCTATAATTGAAACTTTGTAGCCTTGAGTGGAGGCCAGGGCCAGCCAGGGCGGGAAGCTTGGCTTCCTCCATTGCCAGGGAAACCCAAGCCTCCTGCTCGCTCCGTGGCCGCAGCCATCTTGGTTGGGTTAATTTGCATACTCGCTCCTGATTGGCTTGTGGGCATAGAGGAGGTAAGGTCAATTTGCATGTTTCTCTTTTATTAGTATAGCTAGATTATAACTGAAAATAGATCAGAAGACCTTACTAGTGCTTTTATCACACAGCCAACAACTGACACACATTTTTATTAAAGCAGCAACCATTAAGAAAATCCATTCCAAGAAGTGACTAGTAGGCCAACCTTAAAGTCAACCTAATTCCTGGAACTTCATTAGCCAGCTAGGTGTAGAAGGCCCCACGTACTTCCAGCTAATGCTAACTGGGCTTCTAGGATACTGTACTGCCTGTTGTTTGTGATATTCAAGCCCTTGAATCCCCATGTGCAACAGCTAGAAAAGTACAACTTCCTTCTAAACTTACATTATTAAAACACTAAGACATGGACAAACATCACATTTTTATGACCAAATATTTAATAGTGAAGACAGTATCATCTTTCCAGAGGATTAAAAAACTAATTGTAAAATCTCCTTACCCATATTTGAAAATAATATATTATCAGATTAGACAGGTGAAGTGCATCCAGACCATTTTCCCCAGAACCATCCATTTTTTAATTGGTTACCCAAGTGTCTAACCACCACAACTCAAGTTATAGGCTAACCTGTTACTTCTAAATCCAAACTCCTCCTTCAATATCCTACAGAGATTTCCTATTGTCCTTACATGTCAGGGTCCTGACCATCAGTTTTAAGAGGTCTGATACCACTTCAAGCCTAATCTGTAATTTTTTCTTTTCTGCCTATTCCTCCCACTGTGCTTGAGCAAACTTACTTATCTGGTGCTCCATTAACCCATCACTTCTCCAAGTCATCTCTTTTGTTATATTTCCACTTCTTGCTCCCCTACACATCAGAGCAAGAAGGGGGACTTCCAGGACTCTAGGCAAAACAATTTTATTTTATTTTAACCAGCAATTTAAGCTCTTTAAATTCTACTTTCAACATACAAGCTTTCAATTTTCTGGAGGCTATAGTTATTTCTCTCCCACCTATCTTTCCTGAATAAGTGACATCTTTGACCTTGTTTCTTCACACTGATTTACATTAAAGGTAATAATCTATATATATAAAAGCCTAAGTGACCATCGCAACCAAAACAACCGAACGGATGACCGAACAAAACAGGCTGCATGGGGTGACCAGGCCGGCGGGGGGGTTTAGTGAGGGCTGACCAAACGACTGAGCAGCAGGCTGCGTGGGGCGACCAGGCCAGCAGGGGGGTTAGTGAGGGACAACCAAACGATAGAGCAGCAGGCTGGGTGAGGCAACCAGGCTGGCAGGGTGCTTAGTGAGGGACGACCAAGCGACTGAACAGCAGGCTGTGTGGGGCGACCAGGCCAGCAGAGGGGGGCAGTGAGGGGCAACCAGGCTGGTGGGGGGGACAGTTGGGGGCGACCAGGACGGCAGGTGGGGCAGTAAGGGTGACCAGGCCAGTGCTGGGGAGGGGGGGTTAGGGGCGACCAGGCAGGCTGGTGGGGCAGTTGGGGGTGACCAGGCCATGGGGGGGGGGGCAGTTAGGGGTGAGCAGGAGCAGTGAGGAGCCAGTGGTCCCGGATTGTGAGAGGGATGTCTGACTGCCGGTTTAGGCCTGTGGGATCGGGCCTAAACCAGCAGTCAGACATCCCCCGAGGGGTCCTGGATTAGAGCGGGTACAGGCTGGGCTGAGGGGACCCCCCCCTACACCATGCACAAATTTCGTGCACCAGACCTCTAGTTCACTTATAAAACTCTAGAGCTTGGAATGAACTTTCCGGTCCCCTAACCTCCTGAAATATGCCTAAGTATTTTTTCTGAAGAGTTGATGCAAGCTTTTAATAAGTTTTTTAAACAGTCCAAGGAGTGCAACCCCTCTAGTGTCATTTCTAATTTCTGCCTCTAAGAGCCTGTGTGAATTCATATCCTTCATCCACAATCATGAATCTTGATATATCATTAATATAAGTTAATACTTTATGAATAATACATACTCTCTGTAATACCACTACAAACATTTTTTCTGTGTTAAAGGTTTTGTTCCTTTCACAGCACTTACTTTACACATTGGAATTGCAATAATCTCATTTATAATTTTGTTTATGGATTCGAAATTAAAGTTAACCTTCAGGGTCTAATCATGGCCACCAGACTGCACAACTCCAGGGGGTGCCATTCACACAGTATTCTGTGTTCAACTCAGCACAGAGTGCAGAATGATACCCCCAGAGTTGCACAATGTGGATGTTCTGGACCAACCAACAATACATATGTCCATTTTGCAAAGGTTTCCAATAGATTGACTCTTTACAATATATTTAAGATTGTCATTCATCTGGAGTTTATGTTGTAAAAATTGTGATTAACAATTTTTTAAATCATGATTCATTTATTCCAATTTCACTTAGTAAATCATCTTAACTCTAGCTTTGGAAAGTTACTTTAACAGGTTATTTTTTAAAGGTGTTTGTTCAATATACTTAGTCTCAATCTGAACTTCTATTCAGCAAAACTTTAAAAATATGTATGTATCTTCTATGTGCTAGAAACTGGGCTAAATGCTGATAATGAAAAAGGCAAAAGATGGTTGCTGAAAACAAGTCTTAGTCTTATCAGAGAAATAATCAATTACTATACTGCATACTATTTTTTATTGTCCCACTCATCATTGCTATTTGTGGACTAGAACTACTTTTTAAATCTTCGTATTAGAATTGGTTCAAATATGTCGCTTTTCAAAATGCTCTTTCATAAGCATGCCTATTTATCTTCCACATAACAACTGCTATTTACCATTATGTGCAACACATATCATGTATTTAATACTTAATCCACTAAAAGCAGATGAAAGAATTACTCTGAGAGAGGCGTTAAATAACTTGCTCAAAATCTCAGTTCTTTATGGATTTGGGACTTGAACTTGAATTTGTCTAATTCCAAAGCCCTTTATCTGAGTCAGCTGGCCTTCCTGGATGCACAGAAAGAACAATTTTTTTGGTGGGGGAAAGGATTACTGTCTTTGCCTTCAAAATATTTATACCTTTTCTTTTTCAAATTTTATATTATAATCACAGTTGTTACATAACTATAATGTAACAACTGACTCTCCCCGTTCTGTTCACAATTATTTTTAATAAACACAATATTGGCTTTTTGTTAAAGGAAAGTCTATTTTATTATTCGAAGAAAGAATTATTCTTCTACTTCAATGTTTAAATTGGGATTCCATCTAAATATATCAAATGATGCTCAGCATCACAAGTGATTAGGGAAATGCAAATCCAAACCACAACGAGATGCCACTTTACACCCACTAGGATGGCTATGATAATTTTTTTTAAAAAGAGCAAAAAATAAGTGCGGCAAGCATGTGGAGAAATTGGAACCCTCATACATTGTTGGTGGGGAAGTAAAATAGTATAGCCTTTGTGAAAAATAGTTTGGGGGTTCTTAAAAACGTATACAGAGAATTACCATACGACACAGCAATTCCTAGTTCTAAAAGCAGGTATGCAAACACATGCATGAACTATGCATGAATAGTTCATAGTGGCACTATTCATGGTAGCCAATAGGTAAAAACAACCCAAAAGCCCATAACTAATGAATGAATAAAAATATACCAAATACTAGCCCTGGCTGGTGGTTCAGTGGTTAGAGCATCAGCCTGCACACTGAAGGATCTTGGGTTTGATTTCTGGTCAAGGGGAAATACCTGGATTGCAGATTCCATCACAGCCCGTGGTTGGGGCACATTCAGGAGGCAATCAATTGCCTCCCCTCCACTCTCTCTAAAAAATCAATGGGAAAAATATCCTCGGGTGAGGATTAACAATAGCAACAAAATATATACTAGAGGTCCGATGCACGAAATTCGTGTAAGAGTAGGCCTTCCTTCCCCTGGCTGCCGACTTCCCTCTGGCACCCGGGACCTGGGTTTCCCTCTGGCTGGCCACCAGCAGGCACCCGGAACCCAGGCTTCCCTCACAGCCCCGGCTTCGTCTGGAAGGTCGTCCAGAAGGACGTCTGGTCTAATTAGCATATTACGGTTTTATTATTATAGATATAGATATATATATAGAGAGAGAGAAAGAGAGCACAAATACTTTTATTTCATATTGTGTATTTCTTGAAATACTTTTTCTTCTTTAGCCTATTATTGCAGTTAAAGGATTGGGAACTGCCATGCTATTCTTCACAGTCCTATAACAAACTTCCTTTGTAAGGGATAGTATTCTCTTTTACTAAATGAATTCTACTTCGTTTTTACAATTTTAATACTCCAGTTCATCTATGAGATTAGATAACTGTCATTTTGGTAGTAATGGTTATCATGCTTGGAGATTTAGATATTTGCCTCAAAATATGTTTAAGGTAGTTTTCCATCTTTTCCTATGCTCTAGAATAAAAAATAACATGGGAAATACCACTTAGAAATTTAAAACATCTTACCGGTAAATCTATAAACATATTTTATACATCTAATTTATATTTTCAAATGAATCATCCTTTGTTGATTATCTGGAGAAGGCTGCTAGTTATTTCTTTTCTTATTTTTATAATTAAAAACCTGTATTAGGGAAATTTAGGGGTCTCTCTGGTGCTTTCAGCTCACATCATCAACTTCCAAAGTTGTAGCTTATTAAGTTCTTATTTACTTCTGTTTTCAGCTGTCTGCACCAAAATTTCATGCCCTCATTAACTCATTAGCCATGCAGACATGTGTACACAAGCCTTAATGTTTAGTAGACTCCTTCCACACACTTTTACCCATACTTCTCTATTATGACAGGCAATCAAAGTAGGGGGTGTGTAAGAAATAGTGAGCCATTACAATCAACTGAGAAACATGATCCCTCTGATCTCTAGCTTCATAGAGAATAAACGGTATTTCATTATCTCCCCTGCCCCTTCCCCACTCTCCACATCCCAACTAAGTCCTTAACCCTCAGAGTACTACTTTTCAAATGATGACTGGAAGGCTAATAGTACCTGAATCCTAAGAGACATGCTTCCTAAAATGCACACTCAGGCCTCCATTGGACTAACTGAATCAGAATCTCTGCTTTGGATAATTGTTGTTTACAAGAATCTCTTGATTCACCAAGCCCCGTGGTCGGCAAACTGCGGCTCGCGAGCCACATGCAGCTCTTTGGCCCCTTGAGTGTGGCTCTTCCACAAAATACCACGGCCTGGGTGAGTCTATTTTGAAGAAGTGGCGTTAGAAGAAGTTTAAGTTTAAAAAATCTGGCTCTCAAAAGAAATTTCAATCGTTGTACTGTTGATATTTGGCTCTATTGACTAATGAGTTTGCCGACCACTGACCAAGCCCAACCAATACTGCCCGAACACATAGCATCAGGGTAAGGTAACCCTGTAATTTATCATACAATCTAGGGCATTTCTGAAAGTGAAAGGAAATGCTATTAATAATTATACTAAGACAATAGATATAAACCAGGATATATGATCTAAGCAGGGTTCCTGTGGTGCTCTACACTCTGAGAATTTGGCTAGTTTTAGGATTACTTTCAACTAATAAGTTTATTAAAATTATTCTAAAATGTAGTACAAGAGCATTATACTAAGTGTAAAAACATAAAAAAACAAACATAAGATCCATATCCAGTTCTGGTGCTCAGTCTAGATGGAAAGAAAGATCACATGACAAGAGGCAATAAGTAGCAAAAATAACGTGTGAGTCTCTCAAAAGAAAGAAGCAAGTTTTGAAATAGGCCTTAAACTTTAAGGCTTAAAGGATCATCACTATTTGGAGGATGACAGCCATTCTAGACAATGAGAGATGATAAACAAAGATGCAGAGCCTTGAGAACCCATGCTATGCCTGGAAGGTGGGAAACAAACCACTTTTGCTAGAACACAGGGTTTTTATAGGTAATGGAAGATAAAAATAAAGGTAAGTTAGGAGCCAGATGCAGAAAATTTTGATGGACAACCACTGAGATTTCTGAGGGAATTCCAGAATCAAATAGCAGAGTTGACAAATAGCAGAGTTGACAAATACAGCATGAGCGCCAGGGGAGATAAAAAGGGGTAGAAGATACAAGGGTAAAAAAGGATACATATCACACGGAGGAGGAAATAATAAATACTAAAGAAGAGGAAATAGAGATAGAGGAGATTTCAGGTATGGCAAAAAGTAAGTTGAAAGAAAGTAAAGAGACATAAAAATGTGGGAACCTAAAACAAAAAGAAATTAAAATAAGTCATGAAGAAAATATTACCAGCTAGATTACCAAATGGCATTATTAAAATAGAAAAGGAAAAAACAAATTAAAAAGATGAAAAACATACAAGACAGAAAAGTAGAGGAGGCTATATCAATTGATAGATATCAATAAATTAAAGATAAATGGGAAGCCAGATAGGGGTAAGGAGAGAAAAGATGACAATTAAATGGGCTTTAATAATAAATCTTTTATAAACAGGAAGAGGTTAGCAATTAGAAAGAGGCTGGCCCCGGCCTGCTGGCTCAAGTGTCCTGTATACCAAAAGGGTTGCAGGTTTGATTCCCGGTCATACAGGAGGCAACCAATCGATGTTTCTTTACTTCGATACCTCTATACCTGTGTGCCTGTCTGTCTGTATGTATGTCCCTCTCTCTCTGTCTCTCTGTCTCCCCCTCTTCCTCTCTCTCTAAAATTAATACTCAATCCTCAGGTAAGCATTGAGAAGGGGGGATAGGAAGGAGGCAGGGATGGAGGGAGGGAGGGAAAGAGGGAGGAGCTAGGCAAAAGAAAAGAAAAAGTTCTGTTTGAGCCAATGACCTTAACAGAAACCTCCTGCTAATAACACAGGTTTTCCAATTAATAAAATTAAATTCACTAATAATGAAAAGATCAAATGAATATACAAAGATACATATTTGCAAGAACATGGGTATATGTACATGTTAAGCTCATGCATAAAGTTCATATTTAGTATAAGACTTCAAAGTTTGGGGAAGGTGTAAAGAGTTAACTGCTAGATGAAGAAAATACCATTTTTTGCATAGAAGATAATTACATATGAAGTAAAATCATACATATTTGGTCATGATAGACTTTACATAAGAAATCTATGACAAATTATTATCATTACTTGAAGCAACACTCTATAAAAATATTTTTATTACAGCATTATGATTTGCTCTCATTACAATTGGAATCTAGACCAGTAATAATAACCCTTTCTCCCCCAAGACATTTGGAAATGAGAGGAAGGGGTAATTTCAGATAGCCACAATACTGGGAGGGGCTCTACTCAAATTCAGTCAGCAGAGTCCAGGGATACTCAATTATTTCCAAGGCAAAGCACAACCCAGTCCAAATGCCAAGGGAGGCCCTGATGAGAAAGAGTGTAAGTAGACAAAGAAGATTACTTGCCTTGTATATTTAGATAATAACGTTAATTTTTAAAACTCAATTCTTGTAATATATTAAGTTGACTCTAATAAAGGTCTTTGCATTCTACCTTGATCTATCTTATTTCAAAACTTAAAAAACAGAACTTTAGTTCTAATAAAGATATTTCAGTTATTTTAATGCTAAGATATTGATTGGCCCTTGACAAATGATGAAGAGGTGGCTAGGAGAATGCCATTTTTTTAAAAACAGTAGCTTCAGTAAGTATTCCGTTTTCAAAATAATAACTAGGGCAAATGTTAAGTTGAATGCATTATTTGCATTATTTTACCACCAAATATAACCATGCAATTTTTATATACCCAAAATTTCCTAAGGCAAAGCAATTTAAGTTGAAGCTTACTTAAAATTAAGAAGGTCTATCTATATATATAGAAGGCTAATATGCAAAGTGTCCCCTCAGGAGTTCAACTGGGAGACCGGGAGTTCAATCGTTCACTATGATGTGCGCTGACCACCAGGGGGCAGCACATAATGAAGGAAGGCCCCCGCCGGCAGCCAGAAGGTAGGCCCTGATTGGCCCCGATCACCGGCCAGGCCTAGGGACCCTACCCGTGCATGAATTTCATGCACCAGGCCTCTGTCTATATCTATAATAATAAAAGCATAAAATGCTCATTAAACCGGACGTTCTTCTGGGACGAAGCCGGGGCTGGGCTGCGAAGGCCAACTCTTGCACAAATTTCATGCATCGGGCCTCTAGCATCTCTATATAAAAGCCTAAGCAACCGGTCGTTGACTGGTTGACCAGTAGCTATGATGCTCACTGACCACCAGGGGGCAGACGCTCAACACAGGAGCTGCACCCTGGTGGTCACTGCGCTCCCACACTGGGAGCGCCACTCAGCTGACCAATGGGCAGCTGCCGGGCTCATGGCTAGTGAGCCTACTGAGCAGAGGCACAGTGCCCGGCCCAGCCTCGGGCTCCTCCCCGGCTGCCTGCCATGACCCAATCCCTGCAGGCCACACTAAGGGACCCCATTGGTGCACAAATTATAATGGCACTATACTAAAGTACTGCAATGGATTGAAGCACAGTAAATATAAGTTCACAATGATTCTGAAAAGGATACTAGGGAACCAACTCATTGTGAAAGAAAAATAAAATAATTGGTAAACAAGCAAAAAATTAAGCACTTATTATGCCAAATACTTGTAGGTAAGTTTCTCTTTAGAGATATATTCCAACTAGAGGCCCGATGCACAAAATTCGTGCATGGGGGGGGGGTGCAGGGGTCCCTCAGCCCAGCCTGCACCCTCTCCAATCTGGGACCCCTTGAGGGATATCCGACTGCCCATTTAGTCAGACATCCCTCTCACAATCCAGGACTGCTGGCTCCCAACTGTTCGCCTGCCTGCCTTCCTGATTGCCCCTAACCGCTTCTGCCTGCCAGCCTGATCACCCCCTAACCACTCCCCTGCCAGCCTGATTGATGTCTAACTGCTCCCCTACCAGCCTGTTTGCCCCCAACCTCCCTCCTCTGCCGGCCTGGTCACCCCTAACTGCCCTCCCCTGCAGGCTTGATCGCCCCCAACTGCCCTCCCTTGCTGGCCTGGTCCCTCCCAACTGCCCTCCCCTGCTGGCCTGATTGCCCACAACTGCCCTCCCTTTCAGGCCTGGTCCCTCCCAACTGCCCTCCCCTGATGGCCATCTTGTGGTGGCCATCTTGTGTCCACATCGGGGCAGCCATCTTGTGTGTTGGAGTGATGGTCAATTTGCATATTATTCTTTTATTAGATAGGATAGAGGGCTGGTGCATGGGTGGGGGCTGGCTGGTTTGCCCTGAAGGGTGTCCCGGATCAGGGTGGGAGTTCCCTTGGGGTATGGGGCAGCCTGGGCGAGGGGCCTGTGGTGGTTTGCAGGCCAGCCACGCCCCCTGGCCACCCCAGCAGAGGCCCTGGTATCTGGGGTTTATTTATCTTCTACAACTGAAACTTTGTAGCCTGGAGCGGAGCCAAGCCTTCTGCTCACTCCGAGGTGGCAGCCATTTCTGTTGAGATTTATCTATCTTCTATAATTGAAACTTTGTAGCCTTAAGCAGAGGCCAAAAAAGGCCAGGGCTGCAGAAACTTGGCTTCCTCCATCACCAGGGGCAACCCTAGCCTCCTGCTCTCTCCAGCTCCGTGGCTGCCGCCATTTTTGCTGGGATTTATTTATCTTCTATAATTGAAACTTTGTAGCCTGGAGTGCAGGCCTGGGCCCACCAGGGTGTACGGAAAGCTTGGCTTCCTCCATTGCCGGGGAAACCCAAGCCTCCCTCCTGCTCTCTCCATGGCCGCAGCCATCTTGGTTGGGTTAATTTGCATACTCGCTCCTGACTGGCTGGTGGGCGTGGCTGGTGGGTGTAGCGGAGTGATGGTTAATTTGCCTATTACTCTTTTATTAGATAGGAGGATGATCGCCAGTATCCCAAAGACCACCAGAACTTATGTGTCTCCTAA
Organism: Plecotus auritus; assembly: GCF_963455305.1. Classification (NCBI taxonomy): domain Eukaryota; kingdom Metazoa; phylum Chordata; class Mammalia; order Chiroptera; family Vespertilionidae; genus Plecotus; species Plecotus auritus. The sequence continues at coordinate 40,899,057 of NC_137776.1, forward strand.
CAGAAAAGCACACTGCTACCTTTGAAGCAGCTGTGTTCAAAAAAATAATAACAGCCGAAACCGGTTTGGCTCAGTGGATAGAGCGTCGGCCTGTGGACTGAAGGGTCCCGGGTTCGATTCCGGTCAAGGGCATGTACCTTGGTTGCAGGCACATCCCCAGTAGGAGGTGTGCAGGAGGCAGCTGGTCGATGTTTCTCTCTCATCGATGTTTCTAGCTCTCTATCCCTCTCCCTTCCTCTCTGTAAAATATCAATAAAATATATTAAAAATAATAATAATAATAATAATAATAATGTCACACCTGAATTTGAGCAAGCCTTTTTTTTATATTATTAATTTTAATATGTTTTTATTGGTTTTAGAGAGAGAGGCAGGGAAAGGGAGAGATAAAAACATTGATGAGAAACATTAATCAGCTGCCTCCTGCACACCCCCCTCCTGAGGATCGAGCCTGCAACGTGGGCATGTGCCCTGACTTGGAGTCCAATCGGTGACCTCTTTATTGGTGCATGGGATGATGTTCAACCAACTGAGCCACACTGGCTGGGCTTGATCAAGCCTCTTGACCCAACTCCCAAATTTACCGGAAACACTGAACACAAAGAAAGATATTAAACTACACTATAGGAATGCAATAAGCCATATCCATAGTCTGAGAAACAGCCCCATTTCTTCATTAAATAAATTTCAAAAATGAAAAGAGGGAATGTATAGATTAGAAGAATATAAAAGACATCAACCAATCACAATGTGTCTACTTTATTTGAAAACGGATTCAAATAAGTTGAGGAGGAGGAAGGTAGGGATTTTCTAGGACATCCATGAAACACTTGTAAATCTGAAGAGTGACTGACCAAGGAACTTCGATAAAATTGTATATGTGTTGCCCTGGCTGATGTTTCTCAATCGTTAGAGCGTTGGCCCGTGCACCGAAGGGTTGAGGGTTCTAATCCCAAGTCAAGGGCATGTACCTTGGTTGCAAGTTCCATCCCTGCCTAGGTTGAGCAGAGTGCAGAAGGCAACCAATCAATGTCTCTTTCTCACAATGTCTCTCTCTCTCTCTTTCTCTCCCTCCCCACTCCATCCCTCCTTTTCAACTCTCTAAAAGTCAAAGGAAAAAATTTCCTCAGGTGAGGATTAAGAACAAAAAATTTTAGATGTGTTAATGACATTGTGGTTAAGTAAAATGGAGTCCTTAGTTTTTGAAAATGCACACTGAAATATCTGTTCTTAAAAATGCGGATTAAATGATGTCTGAGATTTGCCTCATTATAATACGGAAGGTGAAATGGGAGGGGTTTATAAATGAAACAAGGTTGGTCAGGGTTAGTAACTATTCAAACTGGGTGAAGGCTCCATGGGGATTCATCATACAAGTCTGTTTACTTTTGTATGTTTCAAGTTCTCCATAATAAAAAGTTAATTTTCAAAAATTAAGAAACCTCAGCAGGAGGGGAAAGAGATCATTTGCAGCATATTTATTTTAGAGTTTAAAAACAAAATGAATTCTTGGCACAGTCCTCTAATGGATGTGAAGATATTAGGCATCTGGGAGGATATAACAGAAACGTATTTTAAATTTTTAAACAGACACTGGTGTAAATAAAATAAAGAAAATCTAAAGGTACACTAGTTAAAACTGCCATTGAATTCCACATAGATCACAAGCATCTAAGTTTGTGTTTGAACCCTTCAAAATGCCAGATTTTCCCTCATTATTACAGCAAGTAAATTTACTACAAGCATATACATCTTAAATCCAACAAATATTACCAATACCCTTAGAAACAAGTGTGAAATAAAAATAAAACCATAAAGCTAAGGCCTTATGGTGCCCTCTATATTTTGTTGTTGCTTGTTTAAATTGAGAAGGCTACAGAAAGCAACAGGAAGCTATAAACAATATGTAGTCACAATCTTCTATGATCAATTCTCTAAGGGGACCCTGAATAAATGGATTCTTGTCCTACTAAAATTTAATGTGAAAAAAATGATCCATTTGTAAAGGACCTATAAGATTGTAAATGGCAAAGCAAACTACAAATAACCACCCTCAGAAAGGGGATGAATGGTGTTTACAAAAAGTGAGACGCATAGATGTAACGGGAGGATCATCATGATGATTTATAAGTAAAGGAAAATAAAATAAAAAGGTAACAAAATTCATGTTTCCCTAGGCCTTTCATTCAGACCAAAACATGTGGAGCTATACTCCCAAAAGCAATTTCAGACTAGAGATGTCTTTATTTTTCCCCAGACAAACAAGAAGTTAAACAGAATGACAAAGTATATTTGCTCTGGGACAGTGAAGCAGCAAAGAAACTTTGGAATAGCATAAATGACCCAAATCCCTTCCAAACAGGCAAACTAAACCTCGGACAATGAAGGAATACAGCACTATTACAATTCCTTTCAGAGTTTTATTTGTTGCAAATAACCATAAAATTAAAACAATTATTATATACACCAGAGACCAAATAGAGGGAACTGGCATTTTAAAAAATTTAAATGATCCTAGAAATCTGGCCCTATAGTTATTATTCATAAGGTTAATCACTTTCTACTGACCATCTAAAATAGGCACTGAAAACAAGCTTATGCTATTTACCTAAACACCATTATAAAACCCATGAAATGTTAACAGAGAGAAAAATCTCAAAGCTTTCGAACTTAACTTTATATTGCATTTAGACAAGATGCAAGGCACAGAGTGAACTGTAAAACTCATTACTTTCATCAATCTAAAATGAACCATATAAACCTTGCAGGTCACCCAGAAAAACATTTCCCTCAGCTCCACTTCCAAAGAGACTTAATTAAGAAAAAAAAGCAAATCCCCATATTAATATCTAGGAATAATTTCTGTACATATTTACAAGCTTAAGAAAAACAGTACTTACATAAACTATGAATCTATGTAAAACAAGACAAAATTAAGGAATGTCATATAATACCAAATTTCTGTAAAAATTAAGGAATGTCATATAATACCAAATTTCTGTAAAAAAGTAGATCTGGTACTAGTATTAAAAAAATAGTAAGTGTACATGTTGCTAAGAAATCAGTAAAAAAATTCTCATAAAATCCTATGTGATTTGCGCTTTTCTCCATAAAGCTAAAAATTCTTATCTGCAGAAAGATTTTTTTCCAACTTCAAAGCAATTTCACAAACATCGACTGCTTCACAATACCCCAAAGAAAAAGGTAGAGGTAGATTAAAAGTTATTCCTTAGCCAACAGGAAAGCCATACACAAAGAACTACAAGGCAGAGAACAAAGATTTGCCTTTTCCATTATGATCATATTCAATCCCTTACCTTCTTCCTTACAAGCAATGTGAACAGGGCAAGAAAGCTGGTGAGTTGGGGAATGCTCCCTGAAAAGATAATGCTTCTAAATAGTATTTTTTTTAAAAAAGAAGAAAAAGAGCCTAGCACCCCCAAGACCAAGAAGGAAGCTTACTTTTCTCCAACTTACCATACCTGCTGAGTTCTAAAACCCCTAAAGAAACAGTATTTTGGAACCTTCAAGAGACTATAAGCAAACAAATGAGATATATTTATTTACACTAAGCATGCACCTCCAGACCCATAATCAACTTTGAATCCTCTTACCAGATTTCTCAAGCAGCACTGTACTAAAGCAAGAGTGTTTACTTTCATGTCAAAAGCAAGCCTCGATTTTTGCCCTGATATGTTGTATGAACTACATATGTGACATCTGGCAATTTTCTCAACTCTCACGTTCAGTTTTGAATTCTAAACAAGACACCTATTTCATACAAGTAGGATTGTTTTGAAAATTAAACAAGAGTTTATTAATAGGTACTATACTATGGAATTCAGAACAGGGTCAGGCTGGTGCTGAATTATTTCCTCTTTCCACTTTGCAGTGACAGTGAAAGTCATCTATTCATGGAAGTACTAATATATATCCTGTGTGGCAGAGAAATTGATTTCTCACTGAGTTCCCATAAGTTCCCCCACATTTTCCAGCCACCCTGCAGTTAGTCGAGGCCATGTGATTAATTCATGTCCTACTTCCAGACCAAAGCACTTAAAAGTTGGCACATGACCCTCCAACTCTCTTGCCTGGACACATGTTCAAAATAGCAGAGTTGTAAGATGCAAGCAGCATACATCCAAGTCAACACATCCAAGAGCTACCCTGAAGAGTTGCTGGACCTACAGTGGATTTCATATGACCACGAAAAATAAAGCTTTATATTATAAACCTTCTAAGTTTGTTTGTTAAATGCAATACAGCTAGCAAAATTTACTGTACCCTTTTACAGCCAAATTGCCTCAAATGCTGCAAGACAAAATGCATACATAAAAATGGCAAGTCCTGTGTTTAAGTATTAAAGGATATCTTCCTTTCTGTATATCTAGAAAAAATGGAATGATTAAAAGACAATATTTGATCGCAAAGTGGAAAAGTAATCCAATATACACAGAACATAACTTAAAAAGAAATCAATACTTATACCTTAAGGGGAAAAAAATTCTAAAATAAAGTATCTAAATTTTTTTCTAGTTAAGCGTACAAATTGTACAACAACAAAGAGCAATAATCTAAAAATAACTGAGAAATTGAAAACAGCTATTAGAAACAGGTAAAAGAAAGAAAAGTATAGAGCAAGACTTTAAAACACCCTTGCCCCATGAGTAAAATAGCTGTAGTAATTTATCATTGTAATAGAAGTAGTACTGCTTATACACAATTCTGGAACCCCAAAAGCTCTGTAAAAAAAAATCAAAGGTTTTTTAAAAATAAGTTTGAAGCAAAATAATTTGGCAATAACACCAAAATGAATTAACCTGAAACTATCCGAAGTCTCTATTTATCTCACTTAGTATGAATGCTCATACATTTATGGTGTAGAAATATGAATATGTTTGATTATGGAGTGCTGCCCCAGATCCCGTGAAGGGTGTTGCATAAAATACAAAAGGCACAGCATATTCCCTTTCTAAAATCTGAAAATTTCTGCATTCTGAAACACATCTGGCACCAAAGGTTTGAGATAAAGTGAATTTATAACAATAGAAACAAAAAAAATCTCTGTACTGTCTTAATGATAAAAATAAAAACCAAATGAAATGTAAAACAGAATTTTGATGATTTTCTAATGGCACTTCTCCTTGATGGTACTTCAATATTCCTAGTACAACACAAACACAACCTGCCTAAAGTTAGATCACGCCTAAAGTTAGTAGAAAACATAAAAGATATAAAAATACTGTTGTAAGCATTTCTGGCCTCAATAGACCATAATTTAGCAGGTATTAAAGATAGCCATTTCTGTGAGTTCACATGAAAAATACCATATACATACATTAGATAATATAATATAAACTACGGCACAAAAGTAGTAGGAGGTGGGCACACCGGCTCTGAGGAAGGACAGTGGTCAGCAAACTCATTAGTCAACAGAGCCGAATATCAACAGTACAACGATTGAAATTTCTTTTGAGAGCCAAGTTTTTTAAACTTAAACTTCTTCTAATGCCACTTCTTCAAAATAGACTCGCCCAGGCCATGGTATTTTGTGGAAGAGCCACACTCAAGGGGCCAAAGAACCACATGTGGCTCGCGAGCAGCAGTTTGCCGATCACTGGTGTAGGAGAATATATTAAGCAGGCATCACTAATAAGGTAGGAAATGGTAAAAAGCAAACTATGCAAATTCAAGAGGCAAGAGAATCGAATAAATACCTACAGCAGGATTTCTCAACCTCAGCACTACCAACATTTTAGTCCAGATAATTCTTTGTTGTGAGGGGTTGTCCTAGGCACTATAGGGTATTTAGCAGCATCCCTGACCTCTACTCACTAAAGGTCAGTAGCAGCCCCTTTCTATCCCCAGTTGTGAAAAGCAAATAGTCACCTAGGTATTGCCAACTGTGGATGGGTTGGGAGTAGGGCAAGTAGGGAGGCAAAAAATGGCCCCCAGTCTAGAACCACTCATCCATAGGTAAAAGAAAGATCAAAAGTTTAAAGATGTTTCTTCTTATAGATTTAACAAAATGTCAAGTATACTTCCCTGTCAAAAGCAGTATGGGAAGAGAAAAAAACAATTTTCTATTTCTCTAGATCTATAAGTGGTTTTATTACATGTTTTTAATCTCAATTTTGTAGGAAAGATGAGAATAGCAGATCAAGTTCTCCATTCTCATTCTTGCACTATACAAGCAAAAATGATTTGTTGATTTTCTTATGAGTAAACATACCCATCTGTTGTTAAAGCAACTCATTCAAGGAGGGAATGAGGTACCAATCAGCTTCCTATAGAAAGGAACAAAACAATCTGGGAGTCTTGCATGTTGCTAGCTGCAAAGTAACCGTATACTTTTGAAAATGTACACACTGTTCCCCCACACTTTCTAATAACATTATCTTCATTAAACTTAATAGATCCCTAATAAAAATATGGTTTTTTGAGAGAAAAGAATAGTTTCCAATCGTATCATTCTTTTGGAAAAAGTATTTAGTCACAGCAGTACTGAGTCCTTCTGCTACACTGGCATATATGATGGAAATAATTATACTTACTGTGATTTTCAATTTTCTTTTATTAAAAAAGGTAGCTGAATAATATTAAAATTATAATTAAGAAAAAAGTAAAAAATATATGGGATATTTAAGATTTTCTTCACTCCAAAGTCATTATTTTGCCTTAAATTTCTATTTCTGTTCATTTGACAGACTTCAATTTATTTATTAACAAATTTTCACATGCAAAAGCACTGTGTGAAGCAAGACATAAAAATATACGAGAGTCCTTTCAAAAGAAGACTAACTCCTACAGAAGGTAAACAAGTAAATAATCATAGCATATAACATTAATATAGCATATTAAGAATTTGCAACTGTGTTGAAGCAACAATTAGTTTACTAAGAAATACAATATTTAAATTTATCAGTAATGTCCAAGTGCCAAGAAAAATCCTCATGATTTCTGAGGTCTACATTGATGCCAAAAGTTAATTAATTAATAATAAGATAATAAAAATTCACCACTGGTAGATGACCACAGTCGGGTGGGATGGAAAATACCTTCCCTAAGAGTAGTTCTGTATTTATCTGTTTTACAAATCAAGCTTCCAATTACAATTTAATTTTTATAAAAAGGCAGGTCCAGGATATTTTTCTGAAGAGTTGAAAATAAAATGACTAGATGAATTCATGAGAGAGAATTTTGTTTTATAAAATAGAGTGCATTCACATAGCTCACACTTTCTAATATAAACAATACCAACAATTAAATGTATAAGTAAAAAAGAAAAACTATATCTGTGGATTTACAATCCAGTAGTACTGAATAAACAAGCAACAAAGCTATGTCAATAACACATGCTATTTTGATCATGACCTGCCTTCATCCCCCAATTAGAAAAACCTTCCAAATCTCTCCTTAGATCACAGATAAGAAAAGAAGACTATGTTTAGATAACTAAACTATATCAATTCAGAATCTAAATTTTACAAATATTGATATAATCTCATTCTCCGTAAAACTGCAAATTCTTACAATGAAATATTTAAAAGGGAAAACAGCCATCACCCTTATTTTAAGATTTTTCATTATAATTTCCTGGACAGTCAAAGCATTCTCTACTGAACTAAAAGTATCATTAACCTTATGCATATTCCTTTAAAAGCGATATAATATTTGTTTATTTTTGCTCAATTTTCTTACGTTTTCTTTTTTATTCAAGTTCTAAGCCACTGCTTTTACTAACATCAAACAACTTCTTGATATGTCCTTAATAAACAGGTGCTGAACTGACTGAAATTATTCCTAAGGTATGACACTGATATACTGGAGAAAATGCAAGCAAGTGTGAGGAAAAGCTGCAAAGCCATCTCTGCCACTTTAATCATGCTGTGGCCACTTTATGGAACCGATTTATAACTGTTACAAAACTAAAACGTATTCACTCATCTGCTCCTCCCAACAAACCTAAATGGGGGTGTCATTTTACTCTCCATTTTACAGCCAAGGAAACTGAAAGACAGAGCTATTTGATAACTTATCTAAGGTAACACAGTGAGTAAGTGCCAGAGCAGGGATATAAACTCAGACAGCCCAGTGCTTTTCAAACCTTAATGTACATACAATTCACCTGGGAATCATGAAATTCAGATTAGGATTCAGTGCTTCTGCAGTGGGGGAAGGCGAGATTCTAACAATCTCACCTAGTATGATGCAGATGCTGCTTGTCTGAAGATCACTCTTTGAGCAGCAAAGTATTGGTCTATGTTAAAAAATGACGGTAAGTGGTAATAATCCTCAGAGGTAGAGTTCATCCACAGATAGAGGCTTATGACTAAATGAAGGGTTTCTAACTTCTGCTTTAGAACTTAATTGCTCCTTTTATTAATTATTTTTAAAAAGAAGGAAGTTATTTAGCAAAATGTGCAAGTATTATAGTACCTGCTTTCAGGTTTTGCTCTATGAACATATTAATACTCTTACTTGATACTGTAACACCTCCTTCCAATAAACCTTTTCCACATCCAAAAACTATTTACAAATATCCCTGAATATCTACTTTAACATAAATTCAATCTGAACACATTAAAGAATATCTTAAGAATGTATATTTGTCTCATATATATGGGAAAAAATAGAGTTTGAGTTTAAAAATCCAACATCTTTCTGTATTTTTGTCACTTGTACAAGTGATAACTGAGGGGACAAGAACACACTTTGGGAAACAGGTGGAACCTAAATGTCTGAATAGCACCTCACTCAACAATTCTAGTCATTAACTTTATCTAAAAACATACGGAAATGCCCAAAATACAATTTCCCTTCATTCTCATCAACTATTTATACCCTAATCTAGATTATAGTATGTAAAGAGTATAAACTGAAGCCACAAAATATGATGCCTTTGTTGAGGATGCTTTGGCCTTAGGCACTTCAATACCTAAAAACTGAAATGCCATCTAATCACCGGAAATAAACAGTTTAGCAAACTTTCATAGGAAAAGAAATATTAATACTCTCAAAATATATTCAAACAAGTTTAAAGCCGCACACATAATTCAACAATTAAGTCTATCTTAAGATCACCCTGAGTGTATACAATATAGAAATGGCTATATAATAACTAAAGAATCTTTTACTAATTCAACATAGAAAATGATTTAAGAGAAATTTTAGTCTGAATAATTTTGATTTTGCCGAGTTTTCTTGTATTTCATTCAATATTTTCCTAAATGTACACAGATATACTTTCTTTTCTTCCCTGAGGAACAATTAAATCTGTCACATACTTTGACAAACTTGTAAAATCATATTCAAAACCATAATGGAATTCTGATTAACTACACATGAAAGTCAAAAGAATTAGGTTTCATTGATTTTAATCAATATGAATTCACATGTGCTAGAATTTATAAATACAGAATCCCATTTTTAATAACATAAATGAAGAAATTTAAACTATATAATCATTATAAAGCTAAAATTCTCACTGATGACCTTGTGAATTACAAGAACACTAGCAATGTGTCACATACCTGACATGAGTAAAAATATAATACAAATTTGGACTTAGCTGTAAAAAATCCTAAAATGTCTCCACTAAACACTCAATTCCTGGACAACAACTGGATATTCCGTCAAAAGAATCTTAAGACATATAATAAAACACACAAAAGTATCTGGATATTTTTGTCAGGCATATGGAAGATGTCCCCAAACTACCAGTCCCCTACTAAGACTCTTATTTCCTGTCAGTTTTTGCTTTCATCAGTCAGTCACAAAAAAATGCATACGGGGTGGGCAAAAGTAGGTTTACAGCTGTAACACAAATAAATAATAATTAAATAATACAATAAACTGTATTTCACATACAACTGTAAACCTACTTTTGCCAACACCCATATACTAAAGAACTAAAGAACTGAAAGATGTCAATTGCAACAGTTAATGGTAAACATAAGTTATGACAAGGGAAATCAAAGATGATGTATTCCATGTTATTGCTCACAAGCAAGCCCAAAGGTTTGCTACTTCACTAGTCTGATCATTAAGTGTGAAGCGTTCACGAACTGCAATGAAAACAGAAAAATAAAAGAGAAAAATAAAAACAAGTTAACTTTCTATCTCCTAGAAAGATTCTACTTCCTCTAAAACAATCCTCAGTGACCACGTGGAACCATTTCTGCGTTAAACTGTACAGCGCTATTCCTTCAGCAACAGCAATGTCTAAAGACATTCAACACATGTCTGCTGGGCTCTCTAGATTTGTGCGAATACACTAGTTTGGGTCATTTGCAGAAAGAAACCTTTAAAAATGCTTGACCTTATGTGCAATTTTAAAACATTAAAGAGTTTTGAATGGACAGCGCTTTACATCTTTTATAATAGGAAATACCAAAATACACTGCAATTTAAGTGATTCTTCAGAGAGCAAGAGCAAATTTAACTTGACCCCCTCCCTAAATGGCTACAGATTTGACATACCATTTAGACACCTAAAAATACTTTGATTTATTTATCCACTAAAGCAGTGCTGTTCAATAGAAATACAATGCAAGCCACATATGTAATATTAAAATTTCTAATCATATTAAAATGGTAAAAATAAAAGTGAAATTAATTTTAGATCATATTTTATATAACCCAATATATACAAAATATTATCATTTCAACATGTAATAAAAAATGTTTTTAAATTGGTAAGATCATTCTACATACTTTCCTTTGTACTAAGTTTGCAAAACCCGATGTGTATTTCACACTTACAGCATATCTTATTTTGGACTAAACTGAAGTGGTCAACAGCCACAAGTGGCTAGTGGCTACATTACTGGACAGCGTAGGTCGTAAGTAATACTTTCAGATCTTACATACCACTAACTGTTTAAAATTATTTTGCATTCTTGTTTCCTTTTGGAACTGAAATAGCTGATTACAAATGTAAGCAAAACTGTTAACTCACTGGATAAATCAGGATCTGATCACCTTATCCGAGGATCTGGTTAATACACGTAGAAGGAAGCAATTGGATTGTATGTACCCTATTATATCTCAAACATACTTCAGAGATAGGTCTCATCATCACAAGTGAACACAACTTGTAGCAAAAATATAGGTAAGACAAGAAAACATTCTCATATCAAACTATAACACTGCCTTATTTCTAGCAGCCACTCTCATTCTTGAGCACATATCTCTATGCAAGTTATCTACAAGACTGTTTTTTCTAAGTTTTATGAATTTTGGAAACCATAACGTCACTATTGAAAAACAAAGCACTAAGTAAAAGGAATTGAAAAAATGTTTCAAGGAAAAAATTATCAACCAGTTGTCTTAATGCACCTTATATCAACCAAGAATCTTAAATTATTCTACATGAGTTTCACTGATATAAATTCTTCCCACAAATTCCAATTCATCTACTGCTTCTCATACACATATTTCAAGTACCAAAATTACTAAGAATTCTTCCAAATAAATAGGACATTTGATTAAAATGTAAATAATTCCAAAAATATACTGTCTCGAAAACAACTAAAACCATTATTAGCACATGAAATTTGTCCTTAAGGCAAGTTAATGAATAAATCAAACAGAAACAACTTATACTCTTGTTTACTGCATTTACATTTTATAACACATTTGGTGATTTCTAAATTTGGAAGGTCAGTTCAGATTGCACACAAGCAGTAACTTTAAAGCTCAGCAAAAACTGTAGAAGTTTCTGCAATATACTTCAGAATAAACACACTCTACAGAAATACTACAACAGAAAAAAAAATCAGCACCGTTCAACTCAATCTCAGTAAAAAGCACAAAATCAGTACATTCACAAGTCCAAAATGCATATTACATACTAAAACGTATTTTTCCTCCCAAATGTATTTAATTCACCCTAGAAAATGTTTGTTTAATCCACTTGCAAAGCTGGAAAGAAGCAAATGTAGCCTCTTCAGCAGCACACACATCCAAGGACCATACATCAATCTCGATATTTTTCCACAATTTGAAATTAAATCAACAAAATTTGTTTCTTACCTGCAGTTAGGAGGAGGATCAAGGGTTATTTCAGCTAGCTCCTTCTGAATTCTGTTAGTGAAATGAGAACGGACAAAAAGGATTTGAGGTAGTCTACAGAATAGCCGGGGAATTACACTGCCCTCTACCACCATGCAGTTAAATGCAAGGCTGGCTTTGCCTTCAGTAATGCTAACATGGCTGCTTCCTCTTTGTTCTCAGAGGCATAACCCAAATCCCTTAACAGAAACTTTGCAGCTTTTTTTCTCACTTGCTACTGTAAATAAGTAAGACATTTACACCTGTTTTGAGAAATAGTCCTCCACTAGCACTCAGTAAAGGATATAAAATCTGTTTTAAAACACTTTTTACCAAAGAAATTCTCTTTTCAAGCTTATATGCAAATGAGACAAGAAGGGAGGAGGGAAAGCATTAGAATATTTGACAATGACTTCAAGTCACTTTTACCAAGGTAAAAATTAATAAGCTACTGCTCTTACACATTAATAGTTCTGACAGTATTTTATCTGTAAAAAAGAAGTTTAAAATTTACAATTGTCTTTACCAGTGAAAACTTCCAAAGGACTTTGGCATCATTTAACCTTATCTGTTTTCCCTGACCTTAAGTATAGCACTTAAATTTAATAAATTTAGGGGAAAGGAGATAAGAAGATATACTATTTTGCTTTGAGAAAAGGGGGAGGGGGGGCAATTATTGATTTTATTCCAATTTAAAATGCTCTCAAAGCTTAAGATGTTTAAAATGTTCCTCAAGATTATTACAATAAATTGACAACAATTGTAAATTATTCCAAAGACTGCTGTTATTTAATAAAATATTCTCAAGTTATTAACAATTGTTGATACAAGAGATGAAAATCCATAGAAAAATAGAGTACTTCTGAATCATTACAAAACGCCAATATTTGATCATTTTTATATTTTCTTGTTCCTTTGGTTGTCATCAATAAAAATCAACAAAATGTCAACACTGACTAATACTGTAGGTACATTTGATGTATAATTACTACAATTCATGGATATTCCACTACTACCACTGATGGAGTCCCACGTGACAGAACATTATTTTCACCATCACAGGTAATAAAAATCAACAGGAGACAAATGATCTTTCACTTACACCCAACAAAATATGTTTGTCTTGCTGTTGAGTATTAAAGTGTCAAGCATATCCATAAGTTTTACAGGGAAAAGGCACAAGGACAGTGAAAGTTTTCAATCACCAAGTGCCATCTAAAACTGTAAGTAGCACTTACCAGTTTTATTTGCCCTCACAGGAATTCGGAGGCATAACCATAACTTAACTACAAAAAGTAATACCTGGGATGCATGACTTAATGTCATGTTTGGAAAACTGAAAGCAGGTTTGAAGCACAGTTTTTAAATTTGCTTTCAAATATAGCTGAGGCCTTGAATTTACAAATTTCTAGCAAACATGATGGTTTCTGATCATTAAGTTTCATGGACAGGCACTGCTGATCTATAGAAGTGTCAATTTCAATGAAGAAGAGTATGACTCATAGAAAGGAACCTCCTCAATGTACCAGCTAATCCGGGTTCACCAAATTTTCCTTGCCAACTCCTTAATCTGTCAGAATGTCAGTCCAATCTCTACTCAAGGACACTGTTACAGAAGTTACCAGAGTACAGAGTAAGTTTGCCTAAAAGTATAATTCCAGGGAGGTGGCTTATAGGCCACCTAAAGAATGACAACTCATTCTAGCACAAATAAAATCCAAGTAAATATTTTTGAACTGCTGCTACTGATGTAAAACCAGCAAAGCGTCCAGCCATTTGGAAGACAACCTGACAATGTGCTAAATCCTTGTTTGACACATTACCTTTTAGCACTAGTGGATAACTTAGCAGTGGTTTTGCTAGAGAGTTTGGTGTTTTTCTTCTGCTGGGTGGCAGAAGGTTTTCTTTCTTCTTGTTCTTCAGGCTCTGGAGCGGCTGGGTCTCGCTGGTCTGCATCTGAACTTCCACTGCTGGTGCTGGGGCTCTCATCATCGGACCTTTGCCTATCACTGGACATCTTGATGAAGTTAGTACTTGGAAAACTTTTAAAAAGAAAAGGGGGTGGGGGGAGGAAATGTTAAGTCTAAGAAATAAGCCCATAGCCTATTCTTCCCTTAACCGTCACCTAAAATCGTCTTTTAATGAAAACGCTTCAGAAGTGTTCCCACGATCCCATCGTACCGCAAGGTTACAGGGGAGGTGGTGTGCCTCACGCCAGCAGCGTTCAGGGCTTTACCGAACTCAAGTTAGAAAACCCACTCACATTTTTTTCCATCCCTTGGACAATCTATCAATTGTCTACTTTCTCAGAAGGCATGAAACAGATTTGCCAGGGAACTTGGGCAACGAGCATTAATAACATATGACACACTGTAAATAACAGATCTCGCTGAAAAATGTTAGAAAGTCACTAATAACGTCTAAATATTTACACACTGACATTGGTCAAAGCTACCAAATTCCCTCTCCGAGAGGAAAACATACCCTGTTCCTCGCCCATATGCTTATTTAAGGTGGCGATTCCTCCTCGGTGCACGTAAACCTTTAAATACAACACTCACGAATTTAAAAATCAACTAACAAGCTGCCCGAGCCGTTTCCACGGCCAGCAGCGAAGAGTCACCCGGCCAAGACCGAGCTGCCACCCTGGGAAAAGCAGGATCCAAACTGCACCTTCTGCAAAGCTCCCAATGCCATCAAGGTTCCTCGCTCAATTTTTACATCACGGACCGACATTTTGTCCAAAATCACGGGAAAAAAATACCAGAGGAAAAACAAACAAACAAACAAAGCCCCAAGAAGTGCAACAAATTTCCGCGCCCGCGGAGGCGAGCCGCGGCCGGCGGCGGCGGCCACGCAGCCCCGCGGCCCTTTGTGGGGAGGGCCGCGCGGGGGCCGGGGCAGCGCTCGCCGCGCCGGGCGCCAAGTGATGCGAGCAGCCCGGCCGGCCCCGCCGCGGCTCGGCTCGCGGACACCGGCGGCGCGGGCGCCCGGCGCGAACAAAGCTGCCCGCCCCCGCCCCCTCCCCCACCGCCGCCGCCCCGGCCGCCCCCACGCGGCCCCCCGGCCCCGCCGCCTTACCTCGGCCGCCCGCCCGGCCCGCTCGCGCGCCGCTACGGTGTGGGGGAGGGAGAGCGAAAAAAACCCTTCCTTAAGGAAATGGAGGCAGCTGGGGGGGGAAAGGGGGGGGGAGGGAAAAAAAGAAGCCGAGGAGGCTCTGGCCGGGGAGTGTGGAACATTGAAAGTCGGAGGGGGCTGTGCAGTGCCGGGCTCCGGCCGGAGGGTGGCGCCGCCCAGCGCCTTCGGAAGAGGAGGGGGAGCTCGGCTGGTCGAGGGCGCGAGCTCCCGGCGAGGCGGAGAGGACGCGGGAGACCCCCGCGCGCTGTGGCCTCCCGCCGCCGCCCGGCTCGGCTCCTCCCGGCCGCGCAGTCAGCAAGTTCCGAGGAGTGCGGGGGAGGGGCGGGCGCGGCGCGCGTGCTCGCTGCTTGCCTGGCGGAGGGGCGCGCGCCGCCGGCGCTCGGCGGGCGCGAGCTGCTCCCGCGCGCTCTCTCCGCGCCTCCCTTCACTCGGGGGGTGCACGCGTCCGCCCGCGCGCGGCCGGGACAAAGAGCGCGGCGGGGACCCGGCGCGTTGGCCCCTGCCGCCCTTGGCCGCGGAGCCAGTGCCTGAGAGGGCGGGGGCGCGGGCGCCGTCTCGCGGGGCTGCTGTGCCGCGGGGTGGCTTCCGGCCTGAGCCCGCCTCCAAAGCGAGGCTGCCCATTGGACTACCCGCCCCGCAGCCGGGGCCCGGGTGTCTTCGGGGCGGGCGGACCGAAGTCATCCCCAGGATCGGCCACATCCCCAGCGTGGACCCTAGGACCCCCACTCCTGGGCAAGAGCCCTGGGCGCATGGGGGGAAGTGTGCAGGCCCCCTGGAAGGCTGGAGGCTAAGGTGTCCTTGAGGAGGCGAGCAGGTGGAGGAAAGCTGCCTCGGGCCCCTCGTGTGAGCTAAAGGGGCAAGATGAGGTCTTGGGCATTGAGGGAGGAAAAAGGATTCTAGATTATGGGACCTGCCTCTGCTTCTCTGGCCCTCAGTCTGTAAAAAGGGGACAGTCGTTCGGATGTTTTGCAAACTTAAAATTCCAAAACAATTTGTTTAAATGCCCCGTTCCAGATTGTTTAAAGTGAAGGAGAGGAGTTAGGGGCTCCAAACCTGACATTTTGCTGCGGGACTATTCTGACATGCATGCTTGATGCCAGTTCTGGAAAGAGAAGCCCGACTGATACTTGGTCAGAATGTCCACACAGGTTGACTCTGCTGTTTTTGCCCCAGGCACATACTAGTCAGAAGTACAGAAACTTCCTGTTTGCAGCCCAGACTTCCCCAACTACTGAGAACTTGCTCCAGTGATGGAGCCCCAAAGGAATTTGTGGATTCCTCTCCCACAAGTGTCCAGGGGCAGAGGTGCTGGGAGAATGTGGAGTTCACAGAGGGAGTGAGAATGGCAGTCATAACAGATGAGCTAGAGTTAAAGAAAAGAAAAGAAAAAAAAAAAACAGTAAGCCAACATACTTACTTATTTTTCCTCCAAACAAAATTTTTGGTAGAGGGTTGCTTACAATTCTGAAGAGTAAGTTACATTTCTGTAATTTTCCAAAGATCCAGGCATTCAGTGAACTTTGTTGAGGGCTATGCTGCTAGGTGCTAGACACACAAAATGCACTCACTCCATCACTGTGTGACTAAAGCCAGGTCTCCATTCTGTGCTCGGAATTCCCAGTCCAGAAAGGTAGCAATTTCTTAAGGTTGATAAGGAGAGAGGCTCCCCCAGTCAGAATGAACTGCATATCTCAAGAAATGGTGAACAAAGAGTATGGTGTGCCTGTTAACAAGCATTTGATTTGGCTGAATCAAAGGCAGCTTGTGGAAAGAACTTGTTAGTGAAAATATAGACAGAAATGTCCCCCCGACAACCCCAGCTTTTACACTGTGATGCTACAGTAACAGCCAGCCAATTTTGAGTTTGGACTTTGGAATAGGGAACTGCAAGAAACGATATATGTAAAAGTGGATTCTTTTAGGAAATTTTATATCACAGAAAGAGCCTGAAGGCCCAAAGGCCAATTGCTGATAGGATTTGGGTGGGGCCAGGAGATTGGGAAATAAAGAGATTTAGCTGTCCTTTGATAACATCTTCTATAGAAGAAACTGTATTGAGCTGAAAAGCTATGAAACTGGATTCTAATCTCATCCTATCAAGTTTATGTGACCTGGAGGAAGTTACTTGTTCCAACTTAATTTTTCACATGTGTAAAAAGCTTGTAGCAAAGGTTCTAAATCCTCTCTTGCTCAAAAGTTCCATGATTCTTCAATGAGCTTGAAATCAAAGACTTCTACTTAATATTCACTCAACAGAGTACTTAGGAACTACCAAATGCTGGGAAATTGAAGTGAGATATGGGTGCAGCTCCCTCCCAGCTCAATGGGAGTGGGACAGCTAGAAATGTAGGCTATAGAATGAGAAGTGCTCTATTAATGGAGTGAACAGAATTGTTGGAGCATTATTATTAATTAATAATTAGTAATGGAATTATTAATTCAGCTTAAGGTCATGGGGTGAGGGTTGAGAAAACTAACAATGAGCTGGGCCAGAGGGATCAATAGGTGATAATATAGATAATGCTCTTGGCAAAGTACTTGGGACATAATAGTTGTTCAACAGTACTTACCATATAGTTACGGTCACCATAAAGAGAATAAATGGCTCCATAAGGTTAGGGAAAGTAGTGCCTACCCCCCACAATATTAGCTGCCCAACTACCTTTATTCACCTGACTAAAAGGGTCATCCAGCTCACAGCTCGCTCTAAGGTAACACGGCATCACCATCTTGACCAGAAGCAACTTATAAGTTATAAATTGTTTCTAACATGAAGTTCTTCCTCACAGGACACCCTGTTTTATAATAATTTCTCTCTTTCTTGTTTTTGCCATGTCTACCCTTGAAATTAGGGATCATGGTTGTTTTTTTTAATCATCTCCCAAGGACATGCTTAGAGAGGGAGAAAGAGAGGAACATGAATCAGCTGACTTCCATATGTGCCCTGACCAGGAATGGAATCAACAACCCAGGCATGTGCCCTGACCGGGAATCAAACCCACAACCTTGTGGTGCAGAGGACGACACTCAACCAACTGAGCCACTCTGGCCAAGCAGGATCATGTTTTATAAGCACTTCTGAGGGTGTACAAATTTGACCTGATGCAAATTATTCCATAAAGTGTGTAATAAAAAATTACCCATATGACTCCTCCAAACAGTAGCACAAAGCAGTACCACACCAGCTACCACAAGAAGATTGTTCCCTCTCAGTCTCCTGTTTTTCCTACTGGTATGGGTGCTGCCAGCTTCTAACTCACAACTCTGAGAGAGTCAAAGGCAAGGGGAAAGATACTATATCCAGCTGCAACAGATACTGCCACAATTACCTCCTTTCTCCTCCCCCACCCCCAAATGTGACCAAAAGGCACCTGTCATAAGGACAGACAAGGAAGGTTCCAGAATCCTTTAGACCTCCCTAATTTGGGAGGTGCTTTCACTGAGCCTTCACTGGGCCTCAATGATATTTATGTACATACATATGTCTGTATAACCAAGAATTCTACAGGATCCTGTCATCTGAGTTACCTAAAAGATTCTGAATTCAGTGATTATACAAGCTACAGTGAGGCTACAGAACTTTTCCATCACCCACCACATGGCCAGCAACATAATTCACACATAATGGATGTAGAATAAACACTAATTTGATTTGTTGATTTCAGAGTGCTTTTGTTTGTTTCCTTCACTCAGTAACTTTTCTCAATATCTCTTCGTTTGACCCTTTTCTTTCTTCAGGCTGTTTCAGATGCTACCCAGTTGCTTGTGTCCTTTTGTTCTCTGGCTATAAAATTTTCTCTTTCTACCCATGAAAAGGGGATTGGCTTACTAGGAAGTTATTTCTTGGTCCAGGCTTAATCTAAGAAGCCATGTTTGCCATTGTTCATGGCAGTGTCTCTGGACCTCCCGAGTCCAATGCACTGCTTGACATCAATGTTTTCCATACTTGTGTCATGTATGGAAAACCGGCCGGCCACCTGCCAGACTCTGAGCTGGGGTTTCGGTCGCTGGCTTTTTATATATATGGATATAATTCTGTGCAGACTTACAAAAATATCAAATCATCAGAGACAGTAAAGGACATGTTAGAAACTTGAGATGATTAAACTATATACTGCTTAAAGGAGGTACTACATTCTTGTACATAAAATTTGCAAATCTAAAACTGTGTGAAAAAAATTAAAACTGTATGATGCCAAATACCTGTGAGAACATTATGCAAAGGGCACTTGTGTATATTGATGGTGGCATTGTAAATTGCTATAACTTTTTCTGGAAAGCAATTTGACAATGTGTTCCAAGAGTCATAAAATGTTCATACCCTTTAACCTAGTAATTCTACTTTTGGGAATCTTTCCTAAGGAAATAATCCAAAATACTAAAAAATGCCATATGCCTGACAATGTTTATCCCAGTGTAATTTATACTATATAAAAATGGAAACCACTCAAATTATGTAACATCAAGGCTTTAATAAATTATGGTCCATTCACTCAATGGAATATACATGAATATAAAATGGTGTGTATTATAACTATCATTTTTACTATCAGTTTCACCTCGTGGTTGAAATCCTTTCCTATGAGATCAGCTGATGTTTTCCTTAGTTAATAAGACTAACAAGAGATGTGCATATTCTTGATTACTGGCATTTTTACTTAATATTATGTCACTTAAATTTTTCTGAGATACTTTAGAGTATTTCATGTGTGAAATCAGATTAAGTGTATTCTTTCTGCTTCAGAAAGCAAAAATCATATGCATAATATGATGAGAAAACGTATAAAAGAGATTTGGAAGTAATAGGCAAACAATCACTTTGGTTTAAAGGTCTGCTTTACTTGTGAATCTGGCCACCTTTTCTGTATTGCACAAGCGGTTATTTAATTGGGAGGAATTCAATAAGAAATAATATGCTTTAATTTGGGGCTACAAAGAAAGTAGTTCAATTTGACATAATGAAGAAGTTACATTTTAGTTGAATGTCTTTATAACTAAAGAAGTAAAACAGTATTTTTAAATGGGGATATTAATTAAGTTTTTTGAGAATTATACTTTAGCTTTTCAGGTCCAAATTCTAGAGGTTTATCATAATTTATAAAACATCTCAAATGTATGCCATAAGATTTTAACTTTTCTGGATTATAATATCCCAAAATAACTCAAATTAAATAAACATCACAGAGTGATTCAAGTGGGTTTAAGAAATGATAAATAATTTTCAATAGGAATATACACGCAGTGTGTGGTGGGTGTAAGTAGCACACCCAACTTGGATTCATAAAGTAGTGACCGCTTAGTACCAGAGCTTCTGTTCTAAGAAAAGGATATTGAAATACTAGACTTCTTTTGACCAAGGAAATTGAGTCTGAGACATGAACTGACTTCCGTAAAGTCTTAAAGATAGCTCTTGACAGAACTAGAGACAGAATTTTGAAATTCTGTTCCCATTCCACTATATTATCATATTCACGAGGGCACATAGTCCAGTTTCCCAAGACATCAGCTCCTGTAGAGATGTCATCAGAAAGTTCTTTTCTCGTAAGTGTAACAATCTTCTTTTTTCACCCTTGTTCATCAGCATGAGAAAGATCTCTGACACAGTGATAAAAATTTGGCAATCCTGTTATAATCACTCATAATACACTATATATTGCACAGTACTTACCATAGTTTGTAAGTACATAAATACTCGTGTGATATGTCTTTAATATTTTCTCCCACTACTAGAATAAGAGCAGGGACCATATCTGTTTTTTTGTGCCTAATACAATGCTTGGCATATAATATTTAGTAAATGATTTCTGCATGAATAAGTGGATGGCCAAGTTATTTTCACATTCAAAGTCAATTGAAGGGAATTTTAACGAATAAAAACAGCCCTAGCTGGTTTGGTTCAGTGGATAGAGCATCCTGTGGACTGAAAGGTTCCGGGTTCAATTCTGGTCAAAGGCACATGCCCGGGTAAAGAGCCCTATCCCCAGTAGGGCGTGTGCAGGAGGCAGCTGATCAATGATTCTTTCGCATCACTGATGTTTCTATCTCCCTCTCCCTTCCTCTCTGAAATGAATCAAAATATATTTAAAAAAAGAATAACAGAAACATGAAACATGATTTTTTACACTGCCTAATTATTTATGGATCTGATTTTCATGAAAAGTAGCACAGGCCAAATATACAGGAGTGTAAAAGTATTTAGAGAAATTAAAGAACAATAGGTTAATTAAAGGATAATGGATTAAAGGACAAATAAATTAATGGTGTTTGGTATGTGACCCTAACCTCTGAAATACATATCAGAAGAACAATGACCTCATTTTCTTACCAAACTACTTACAGAACCCTCCTTAGAGAATGAATATTGGCTTATGTTATTTTGTAAAATACAGGAGGGCAGCAAAATTTTTCTAACCTGCTTTATAAAATGTCTACATGGAAGAAATCAAGTTATGTGTTCTATAAAGCTAACTGCTAGCATCCTAGCTGCTTTGGCTCAGTGGATAGAGAGTTGGCCTGTGGACTGAAGGGTCCTGGGTTTTGGCTTGATCCCCAGTAGGGGGTGTGCAGGAGGCAGCCAATCAATGATTCTCCCTTCCTCTCTGAAATCAATAAAAATATATATTTTTTAAAAAGATAAAGGTAAATGCTAGCAACTAAGATTAAAATCAATCAACCTTGATTAATCTCAGATTTACTGGCAGATTATTTTAAAATATATTTTTACTGATTATTTTTAGAGAAGGAGGGAAGGGAGAGGGATAGAGAGACAGAAACATTAGTTGGCTGCCTCCTGCATGCCCCCCACTGAGGTTCAAGCCCTACCTGGGCATGTGCCCTAACTGAGAATCAAACCGGTGAACTCTTGGTTCATGGGTTGATGCTCAACCACTGAGCCACACTGGCTCGGGCTGGCAGATGTATTAAGTCGGTATACTTTTTAATAAGGTTGTTTGCATCAGGTGAGAGTTCTACTTTCTGAGCAGATTAATTCTAAATTTATTTGTTTTCCTTATCCCTAGGGGGGAAAATCTTTTTAAGTCTACAATTTACCTATGGCCATTTTTGCCACACACACCTCCACTTCCTCTCTCCCCTCCCCCCGCCACACACACACAAGAAAATGAACTTAGGAAATACAACTATTTGCATATCTGAGACTTTATTTAATCATGTAACAAATACCTTTTAAATGACAAAGCACAGTGCTAGAAGATATGTGCCAAACAAGATATGAAACCTGCTCTAAAGCGTTTATAGCCGAAACCGGTTTGGCTCAGTGGATAGAGCAGCCGTGGGCAAACAACGGCCCGCGGGCCGGATCCGGCTGTTCTATCCGGTTCTCTTGCTCTCCCCTCCGCTCCTTTACTTTGAATTTATATTAGTTCACACAAACACTCCATCCATGCTTTTGTTCCGGCCCTCCGGTCCAGTTTAAGAACCCATTGTGGCCCTCGAGTCAAAAAGTTTGCCCACCCCTGGAGAGTTTCAGTCTGCAGACTGAAAGGTCCCAGGTTCGATTCCGGTCAAGGGCATGTACCTTGGTTGCGGGCACATCCCCAGTGGGAGGTGTGCAGGAGGCAGCTGATCGATGTTTCGAACTCTCTATCTCCCTCCCTTCCTCTCTGTAAAAAATCAATAAAATATATTTTTTAAAAAATAAAGCGTTTATAATCAAGCAGGATGGTTTAAGAGGGAGGGCTTCAGGTCCAAGAACAGGACTTCCCTGCTTAAAAAACAATGGCAGATTTTCATTCACCTATTCTTCATGGAATAAGCAGCCCCTTACAGGGGTCCTCAAACTACAGCCCCCCGGGCCACATGCGGCCCGCCGAGGACATTTATCCGGCCCGCCGGGTGCCGCTGCCTGTCCTGCTTAGCAGCCCACTCATCACGGGCCCGCAGTGCGCATAGGAATTTGTTCATAGTTTTTTAAAAAAACTATAGTCCGGCCCTCCAACGGTCTGAGGGACCGTGAACTGGCCCCCTGTTTAAAAAGTTTGAGGACCCCTGCGAGACTTACGGTTTTACTGCCTACAAATACATTACAGGAGAAGCCAGAGGATGAAAAGAGGTATTTATATACGTATTCAACAAACAAACATTGAGTACCTAATTCAACAAATGAGAAAACTTATTTTTCAATGTAGATGGCTTGTCCTTCAAAATACACAGGGAACAGGCTCTCAAGACGTAGACACGGGTTGAGTAGATGGAGAAACAAGTTCTATCTTAGGATAATTCTATGGTATAAAAAAGCAACAGTTATTTTTTGCATTGTAGCAAAATAGAGTTTATGTGTAAAATAGAGTTCAAAGTTCAATCTTCCCATCTTTCAGATATTGGTTTCTTTCACTCACTCCCTACCATCAAAGCTATATTCCCAGGGCCTAGCACTGTGTTGGAACTCAAGACAAACACTTCGGTAACACATATTGTCTTTCATATACACAGACCTATTTAATACTCTCAATAGCCCCAATGAGGCAGGTACTGTTATTGTATATCAACTAGAGGCCCGGTGCACGAAATTCATGCATTTGGGGGGAGGGGGTCCCTCAGCCCAGCCTGTACCCTCTCACAGTCTGGGAGCCTTCAGGGGATGTCAGACATCCTTAGCGCTGCTGCAGAGGTTGGGAAGGCTCCCACTACTGCCACTGCACTTGCCAGCCGTGAATCCGGCTTCTGGCTGAAAGGCGCTCCCCCTGTGGGAGTGCACTGACCACCAGGGGGCAGCTCCTGCGTTAAGCGTCTGCCCCCTGGTTGTCAGTGCACATCATAGCGACCGGTTGTTCCGCCGTTCAGTCAATTTGAATATTAGCCTTTTATTATATAGGATGTTACAGATGAGAAAACGGAGGCACAGGAAGACAAAGCAACTTGCCCAAGGTCACGTGACTAGTAAATGATGGACTCTGGCCAGGAAACCCACGCTCTTAACTGCTATGCTATGCCACTTCTAAGTAAATAAACAGCATTCCAAGCAAGGGGATGGGAAGGAGAAGGAACTGATAGCGTTTTTGGCCCCACAGTGAGAAAGGAAAGTATGGGACTTCTGGGACAGCCTGGAGATGTTGCTAGCCAGTGAAGAATGAGGGAGTGCTGAGGTTTTAGCCATCCCAAGGGAGTTGCTTTTGGACAATTTTCAGATGGTGTAATTGACAGAGACTGTCCAATGAGAAAGAAATATGTAAGAAAGCCCCTGTAAAAATCAGAAATGGTTTCTGGCTCTTTGGGGGCATTTTTAGTTCTGCCAATCTCTCTGCTTCTTTATGCCATTCTCTTCCTTTGTCCCTTTTCTCTACTACCCTTTTAGCCTATTATCCTGTTGACCTACATTTTAAATTATTGTATTTATTAAATCAAGTGTATACATAATCTCTCTCTGCACTTCCATGAAAAGGAAATAACTGGAATTATTTCAAACTTGTTCCTTATTAGTGTGATACAAGGAGGTCGTGGCTCTTAACAGAAGAAAAATCTCCAAAAGTGGACTAAGCCTTAAAAAGTAAAAAAAAAGATTGCGAGAATAAATGTAGGTACTCCATCACTTCATTATTAGAAGAGATGGTCAAACCTTAAACACAAAGCATTTCATGTTAAAATTCAACATTTTCTTTTACATTTTAAAAATATCTCCAAATTTGCCGAAACCGGTTTGGCTCAGTGGATAGAGCGTCAGCCTGCGGACTGAAAGGTCCCAGGTTCGATTCCGGTCAAGGGCACGTACCTCGGTTGTGGGCACATCCCCAGTGGGAGGTGTGCAGGAGGCAGCTGATCGATGTTTCTCTCTCATCTATGTTTCTAACTCTCTATCCCTCTCCCTTCCTCTCTGTAAAAAATCAATAAAATATATTTTTTAAAAAAATCTCCAAATTTATATTTAAGAACATTTTAACATTGATTACACTCTTCACTTGATAATAACAGCACGAATCCATTTTGCCTAATGTCAGCTAAGGAACAGTTTATAGAATACTGAAATTTCTGGGTTCCTAAAAAGAACATTAAAACACTGATAAGTTATATTGATGCATTTAACTCTGTGAGTATATACAAATAAAAGGAATTGTCGGGAGTAAATTCTCAGCACCATCAGGCAATTTGTGCTTAGTCTGGTACAATGTATGGATTAGTGAGTTAATCTGGGTATACTTAGTCTAATTAGTAAAACAAAGCAAATAGATATACATGTGCGTGCGCACACAATCTGTTTGCTACAAGAACAAGCACTGTTTGTTAAAGACTGAAAATAAGGATCAACATTGCAGCATTTACAACCACAAAAGTGGATAAACCACATAACTCAGGTGTGTAAATACGGGATAAATAAAACCAGTATCAGGGACTGACATCAGGAGCATACGCATGGGCTCTGTTGTGCCTATGCTCAGTCTCTACAGTGTGTTTTAGTTTGGTGTGTGTGATGGACAACCCAAACAGAAGGGACCGTTTTAAAGAGATTGATTTGGGGAGAGGGAAGGTGATGTGATATTCATCTCTGTATAGCTTCTTAAAACTGATTTACCACAGTGGCTTGTGGAAGTAACAGATGTTTATTTGAATGAATATTCATTGGCTGACATCAAGTCCCAGTAGATGACACTTTCCTCTTAAGAGGTCATATTTTCCTCTTAAAGAGTGTTTGCTATTGCGGTTGCCAATTGTCTATTTACAAGCTCCTTTACGAAGGAGCTATGTAAAGTGGAGTATTGATGTATAATGATGTAGAGTCTGAACCAGAGGTAATATGCTAATTAGAAACAGCAATAATGCCAGATATAAACATCAGAGTGACTTACCTTATCCTTCTTGACAGAATCATGATAGCTTCTCCTCAAACAAACCAATCATGAATTTTCTTTTAAATTACCTTATTACTACACTGCTTGAGTTGTAAAAACATTTATTTAAGATAGAACATTACCAAGAAGTGAGGTGACTTTAAAGCAAATAAAAAACGTTATCGTGAAGCTTTAAAAAAATTATAAAATTTTGTATGAATAGGAATTATTATTATTTGGAGCCTAGCTGCATCTCTTTCACTTGCTATACAGAATCTTGTTTTCTTCTATGTGTGTTTTTAGAGAAAACAGCAATATCAGAAGTACAGATAACCTGTTACAATTGTTTGTTTCATGAATTCATGCATTGGGACCAGTTTATCATACTTAAGGTTACTTTGGCTCTGCAAAAGATTATTTTGGCAGAAGTTTTATTAGTGTGTCAAATTGTCTTTAAGAAACTTGGCCAGGATTACTGCCCAAGATGGTAACTTATAAATTTTAAACCTTATTACTACACACTCCAACTGCCTTCCCCTAAGACAGTAGTACTATTGAATTTTCTGGTGCTATGAACCAAATTTGTTACAGAATTCCAGAAACAAACAAGATAACTTTAGAAGCAGAGTTACAATGAGACAATAATCTTGTTATATTTCTTGGTTCATGAAATGTCTGAAGTATTTAGTAACATAACTAAGTCTCCATTATCTATGGTGTTAGGAACAGTATAACATATACATTGAAATCTGTAGCTATTCCAAAAGTATCACTGTTAAGCCATTATAATTAGCCTTCTTTCTCAAACTCACAGATGTGTTTTCTATTATCTAACCCTTTATATTAGTGGTTCTCAAATTGAGCTGCACATTGATGATGGATAACTTAAAAATATACAGGTCAGCCTGATCAGCGTGGCTCAGCGGTTGAGCATTGACCTATGAACCAGGAAGGAGGTCAGGGTTTGAGTCCCAGTCAGGACACCTGCCCAGGTTGTGGGCTCATTCCCCAGTGTGGGGTGTGCAGGAGGCGGCTGGTCAATGATTTTATTTCATCACTGATGTTTCTCTCTCTCTCTTCCTCTCCCTTCCTCTCTGAAATCAATAAAAATATATTTTAAAATATAGGTCACACTCCCAATTAACTAAATCATAAGCTGTGGGGGTGAGACCCAGACATTAGTAGTTTTTAAATCTCCCCCTAGTGAGTACAATATAGTTAAGGTCAAGAGCTACTTAGTGGTAAGGATGCTGAGTATCAGTGATGAGGAGAAATAAGAAAAGAATGTCTGTTTACTAAATTAAAGACTATGTCAGTGATTGTTCAAATTGCTATAGACCAATGGTATGTAGAAAGACATATTTTGGCTATTTTTTCCCTGATTCATTCAAAAATCATAACTTCAGTTCCATCTATTATATGAGAGGGTAAATTTTCAGATTATAGAAGTACTACCTACTTATTAATATTGAAAGACACCAGTGATATGTTACCCCTATACTTCAATGTATAATCATTATTTTCTTAATTTGTGGAGTTATTTTTTCAGAGAAGTGGTTTTTAATAGATACTTAGCAAAAAATATTTATTCTAAAACTATAATATATATATATATATTATAATAATCTGTATTATTATGGGATATGGGATATGTAAGCCAAAGGCCTGTTCAAACACCTTTGCTGTCTGCAGTTACTAAGATAAAACGTCTCCAATTCACACAGGAACACAAGGATTGGACAGTCGAGCATTGGAAAAAAGTCATGTGGGCCGATGAATCATGTTTTCAGTTGCATCATGCAGATGGCAGAGTGAGAATTTCGTGGAAACAGCATGAAAGCATGCACCCCACATGCATGAGTGCAACTCTTCAAGCTGGTGGGGGCAGTGTTATGGTTTGGGGCATGTTTTCCTGGCATGATTTGGGCCCTTTAATTCGTGTGGAACAACGTCTGAATAGCACAACATACCTAAGTATCATTGCTGATCAAGTTCATCCTATCGTGTTGATGGCGTATCCCAATAGAGATGGCTTCTTGCAACAAGACAATGCGCCATGCCATGGTGCTCGTATTGTGCAGGAGTGGTTTCAAGAACACGAGGGAGACTTTACCTTGCTTAGGTGGCCCCACAATCACCAGATCTCAATCCAATTGAGCATTTTTGGGACAAAGTTAAAAGAGCCATCTGGCAGCTGGTTCCACAACCATCAAATCTCACAGAACTGGACAGTGCTATTTATCAGGCATGGTGTCAGATTCCTCGCATCACCTTTCAATATCTCCTGGAGTCAATGCCAAGAAGAATCGCCACAGTATTGAAGGCAAAAGGTGGCCCAATGAAGTACTGATGGGGTGGTCATAATAATCTGGCCACTCAGTGTATGTGTATGTATATGTATGTGTATACACACACACACACACACACACACACACACACACACACACATTAAAGAGAAAGATACAAATTGACCATACCTCTGCGATGCCCACCAGCCAATCAGGAGTGAGTATGCAAATTAACCCAACAAGGATGGCAGGTTAATTTGCATATGCAGGCACAGAGCGAAGACTGGAGACTGAAGACTGAAGACGACTGAAGACTGAAGACAACTGAAGACTGAAGACTGAAGAGGCTTGGCTTCTCCGCTGCGGCCAGAGCGAAGGCCTGGGTCCTGGATGCCAGAGGAAAACCAGTGCTGGCAGCCAGAGGAAGGAAGGTCTATTGCACGAATCTTCATGCAATGGGCCTCTAGTGTGTGTGTGTGTGTGTGTGTGTGTGTGTGTGTATAAAATTGCATAGTCATGATATAGAATGAATAATTTTTAAATGGCTTTGGAGGTAGGAGGGATGTCCTTGAGAAGTGGATTTTAGCTATTCTCAGTTTAGGGTAAAATGATAGATCTATATTTTGTGCTTTTACTCCCTGAAGTTTGTTCATTTTCATAAAGTATGTTTTCCTGAGATATCTCATAAGCATTATCTAGTAAGAAATATGAATTATAGAAGAGGTGGAAACATTCCCTCTAACTTTATTGTAATTTCAGTAAGTTGGAAGCAGTGATTTATTTGCTTAGATATAATTAATATAATCAATATAGAAGGTATTATGGTACATATAGTGCTTAGATTCAAACAAACCAGGGTTCAAAACCTAGTTATGCCCCTCCTAGCCATGTTTCCTAGAACATATTTATTAGCCCAAGACTCACTTTTTTCATATTTAAAAGGAGCATATTTATATCTTCTGTGCAAAGTTGTTAGTTGTGGGAGACTAAATGTGGAAATGTTGACAGAGCTTTCAGCATAGTGCCTGGCCCATAGTAACCCCTGAATAAATGGTAGTCATTCAAGCTATTTTTTTAAAGCCTATTTTCCTCACTGGGTAATATATACTGTTTTTTTATAACTGCTTACTATAGACTTAACATTCAAGGGGTTTACAGGAAATCTTTGCATATTCTTAAATGCAGGCAAAGAGCCGCAGGAGAGCATTAGTGGCTGCACAGGTACATGCGTGGCCTATGAGTTCAGTGTGTAACCCGCCATGCTCATTCATGAACAGAGGGAACTCATTTTGTGAACAGATGGGTAATGTGCAATGTGTGCCTCAGCAAAGCTGAAATCACCTTCTATCACAGACCACTTCAGCCACGACTGAGGAGAGGGAATCAAGAATATTAAATCAGCCCTAGCTGGTTTGGCTCAGTGGATAGAGAATCGGCCTGTGGACTGAAGGGTCCTGGGTTCAATTCCAGTCAAGGGCATGCCTGGGTTGCAGGCTTGGTCCCCAGTGGGGAGCATGCAAGAGGCAGCCGATCAATGATTCTCTCTCATCATTGATGTTTCTATCTCTCTTTCCTTCTCCCTTCTTCTCTGAAATCAATAAAAATATATTTTTTTAAAAAGAATATTAAATCATCTTATTCTGAGGGTCTCACATTCTACATATATTGCATTTCATTGATTCTAATATGCACATTTTAGTATCTCTGAAATCAAAATGTACCATCCGATCGATAATATCTTAAATCACTCTCAGCCATGCAGTTCAGACGTAGCTGGCATTGCCTAGGATTACATGAACTTGGCCATAGCTTTTCATATTGCTGTGATGCATGATAAAAACAGAAGGCCAAGTAAGCTTAAGAAAATTACTCAAATAATAACTGTAAAATAAAAAATCCTAAGTGATGAAAAATAGTGTCATAGTTTAATTGGAAGTGATTTTTCTTCCTTAATGGCACATAAAATTATAATGCATCTTAGAATCTAATCTTTAACTTAATGTAATATTTTGCGATGTTTTTGCAAAGCAACTTGACAGGATGCTTCAAAAACTTCTACAATGTGGATCTATCCAGCCATTTCAATGCCCCTAATTCATCCTAAAGAAAGAATCAAAATTAATCCACCTTAATTCTTCTATCTCCATTGCTGTTTAAGTTTATTAATGTGGTAGGTAGGCAGAATAATGCCCCCACCAAGAAATAGATGCCTATGTCCCCCAATCCCTGAAACCTATGAAAATGTAAGGTTTCATGACAAAGGGAAATGGAAGTTGCAGATGAATTAAGGTCATTTATAAAATGATCTCAGAATGATTATCTTGGATTACCCAGGTGGGCGATAAGGATCATTAAAAGTGAAAGATTGAAGAAAAAGGTCAGAGCCCTGCCAGTGTGGCTCAGTGGTTGAGTGCCAACCTACGAACCAGGAGGTCACAGTTTGATTCCCGGTTAGGGCACTTGCCTGGGTTGCAGGCTCAGTCCCCAGTGTGGGGTGTGCAGGAGGCAGCTGATTGATGATTCTCTCTCATCTTTGATGTTTCTATCTCTCCCTCTCCCTGCCTCTCTGAAATCAATTAAAATTTTTTAAAAAAGAAAACAGTCGGTAAAGGAGCTGAAAGGAAGCAAGAGGTTACAGTAATATGATGTAGTATGAGAAGCACTCATTCTGCTGTTGATGACCCTGCAGACGGAGGAAAGAGCTACAAACCCAGGAAGGCAGGAGGCTTGAAGAAGCAAGGCAACGGAAAAGGCCAGGAGACATGTTTCCCCTCGCCAGCTGTGGGCAAACTACGGTCCGCGGGCCGGATCCAGCCCGTTCGGCTGTTCTATCTGGCCCGCGGAGCTGAAAGAGCGGAGGGTTCTCTTGCTCTCCCCTCCGCTCCTTTACTTTGAATTTATATTAGTTCACACAAACACTCCATCCATGCTTTTGTTCCGGCCCTCCGGTCCAGTTTAAGAACCCATTGTGGCCCTCGAGTCAAAAAGATTGCCCACCCCTGCTAGGCCCTCCAGCAGGGAACGCAGCCCTCAAAACACCTTGATGAGAGGGAGAGCTAGGTCAGATTTCTAACCTATAGAAGAGCAAGATAATACATTTTTGTTGCGGTAAGCCACTAAGTTTGTAGGAATTTGCTATATCAGCAATAAGTAACTAATATAGTTGATAAGGTAGAAAAACTTTTACGATTGATTGTGTACATTAGGTAAATCATCACTAGACTGTTGAATTTAATAGACCAGTACAAGTTTTAAAAATGTTAGGGCCAATTGCCAGCTTTTGATTTTGCCGCTTTATTTTAAAGTTACTGTTTAAAATGATAACATCAGCATATTATAACGTCGTTTTACAAAGGGAAAGTAATATATATAAGAGCAAATGTTTAAATAAATTTAAATTAGAAAAAAACTCATTAAATTATCTTTATTTTCCTCACTCATCTAAGGACCAATAAAAATATCCCACACAGCACTATTATATGACCAAGCATTTGGAACCTCTGTATTAGCAGCATTACCTTGATTTCAGTGTGTGGACTTTAGAATTCTCTAAAAAGAGAGGCATTGGGATAAAAACAACAACAAAAATCCTTAGATCCTAAGTTAGTAATTCAGAATTGTCAGAGGTTTGGAGTTAGACATCTTATGAATACTTTTGCTGTAATTTCCTTTTTATTCCTTCCCCATCTTTTCTTGCCATCTAGCCAGAACAGGTTGTATTAGGTTCCCATAACTGCGGTAACAAATTACCACAAACTTGGTATTTTAAAACCACAGACAGTTGTTCTTAGACGTTTCTGGAGGTCAGAAGTCTGAAATCAGTTTCACTGGCTGAATACAGGGTGTTGGCAGGACCATGCTCCCTTCAGAGGCTCTGGGACATGGGGAGAATCTGTCTCCTTGCCTTTTCCAGCTTCTAGAGCTATACTCCTTGGCTCATGGCCCCTTTCTCCTTCTTCAAAGCCAGCAGTATTGCATCTCCAAATCTCTTCTCTCTGCTGCGGTGGTCACCTGGCCTTCTTCCATTTGTGTCAAATTTCCCTCTACCCACCTCTTATCAGGATATTTAGGATGACATTTTAGCTCCCACCCAGAGATCCAGGATAATCCTCCCACTGCAAGAGCCTTAATTTAATCAAACCTCCAAAGTCTCTTTTGCCATATTAACAACATTCACAGGTTCCAAGGATTAGAAACAGGATACATTTGGGTGCCATTATTCCACCTACTGCATATGCTTAGTTTATGCACATAGTACATAGCCATTGTATTTGTTTTAAGTAAGAAAATTTTTTCTAAGAATATATTAAGTCACCTATTAAAGTTGCTACAGAGTCTATGATATCTTAAACTCTAGAAATCCATGACTACCAAAGAAAAGAGGGTCATAACACAACTTAGCAGTTTTGATTGATAGCCTATTCCTTGTGTTTAATAACCTCTGCAGAAAGCCCTCTCCTAGGTAGAAAAGTATAAACTACTTTGAATATTCCACATTAATTTTGCAACATTCTCTGAAACTCCTGGTGCAAAAATGACAGACTGCTGGTGCAGAGCAGTGTACCCAGCATTTCTCAACAGATGCTCAGGCACCCCACGTTTCAGCAGTGCATTCCTGGGATCTGCTGGTGCTCAGGCGTATAAAATGGAATTTAAGAGAGCTCTGAGGGCCCCTTCTTCCCTTCTACTGAATCGCTAGCAGACAACTGGAGGATCAGTTGTGCTGTCAGGGAAAATTACACAGGAACAAGCTGGCACTATCAGTCCTGTTCCAGCTATTGTTCCTGAGGTTCAGGAAACAGTATCTGAGTGATTCTGACCCACCTAATGCCCAACTAATCACCAAGGAAGAACATGGGTATAGAGAGGATTTGACTCTGTGCCATTTCCTAATAAATAAAACAAATATCTTTTTATATGCCTGGAAAAGGAGAGAGACTCCACATCAGTGGTTTCGATTCAGTTCTACGTACTACAGGATTTCACAAGTACTTCAGAGGGGGCAACCATGGTAGAGGGAGAGACAGAAATCCAGCTTGGGCTCATTCACCCTAGGTTTACTCAGAGCAATCTCACTTTGATATGTTTTACTTATTGGGGGTTCTGGGTATTTTTGTTTAAGAATAATTCAACTAGGCACCACACTATCTTTTTTTAAAATATATTTTGCTTCACCATGTTCCAAAATTATTTAAGGGAAACATTAACAAACTATAATAATAAAAGCATAATATGCTAATTAGACCGGACAGCAGAATGACCTTCTGGACGTCATTCTGGACATCCTTCCTGACAAAGCCACGGTGGCAGGCAGGGGCCGAGGCAGAGGCGGTTAGGGGCAATCAGGCAGGCAGGCAAGCAGTTAGGGGTGATTAGGCAGGCAGGTAGAGTGGTTAGGGGCGATTAGGCAGATAGGCAGAGGCAGTTAGGGGTGATCAGGCAGGCAAGAGAGCAGTTAGGGGTGATCAGGAAGGCAGGCGAGTGGTTAGGGTGATCAGGAAGGCAGGCAAGTGGTTAGGGGTGATCAGGCAGGCAGACAGAGTGGTTAGGGGCGATCAGGCAGGCAAGCAGAGTGGTTAGGAGTGGTCAGGCAGGTAGGCGAGTGGTTAGGGGCATCAGGCAGGCAGGCAGCCAGGCAAGTGGTTAGGAGCCAGTGGTTCCAGATTGTGAGAGGGATGTCTGACTGCCGGTTTAGGCCCGATCCCGTAGGGATCCTTGTGGGATCGCCTAAACTGGCAGTCGCACATTCCCTGAAAGGTCCTGGATTGTGCGAGGGTGCAGGCCAGGCTGAGGGACCCCCCCCCTCCTGTGCATGAATTTCATGCACTGGGCCTCTAGTAATTATATAAGGCTTCAAAAGAGAATGAGGCTTCCATGCATTTTTTTAAAAAAACTGATTTGAGAGAGAAAGAGAGGAACATTGATTGGTTGCGCCAACTGATTGTGTATTGAACCTGAAACCTAGGTATGTGCCCTGACCAGAAATTGAACCTGTGACCCTTCAGTGTATGGGATGATGCTCCAACCAACTGAGTCGCATGAGCGAGGGCACCATGCATCGGTTTTAAAACAAGAACTGATGTAGATAAGCAGAGAGAAGTGGAGAGCATTTGAGTCAAGAAATAAGGAAAACTAGAAGGGTGATAGTCCCCTTGTGTGTCTAGGGACAACAGTTCAGTTTAATCTAGAATGAAAAATTAGGGTTAAAAGACCTTATTAGTTTGCTAGGGCTGCTGTAACAAAGCATCACAAGTTGAGTGGCCTAAACAGAAACGTATTGCCCCACATGGAGTCCAGAAGTCTGAACTCAAGATGCTGGCGGAGCCATGCTTCCACGGTGGTCCTAGGGGAGGCTCTGTTCTAGGCTCTCTCCAGCTTCTGTGGCAGGATCCTCCATCTTCATATGGCATTCTCTCTGGATGCCTATGTCTGTGTCCAAATTTCCCCCTTTTTCTAAGGACACCAGTCACATGGTATTAGCAGCCCACCCAGAATGATGCCATCTTAACTATTACCTCTGCGATGACCCTATTTCCAAATCTGGTCACATTCTGAGATACTAGATGTAGAGACTTCAACAAACGACCTTTGGGGGAGACACAATTCAACCCATAGCAAAGCCCAATGAATCTACGTGAGTCCGCAGGAGGGGTGAGCTACTAAGTAATGATATTTTTCCCCCTGCTTTCTTTGTGTCAGGAACCTGAGGTATTCCAGCAGATCTTTACTAGTAGAAAAGATGTACCTAGTTGTCGAGAGCAATAATAATTAAAGGGCTATACCCTGGAGGCAGAGAGCTAATTTTAGACTGTTTAAGGGCTACAATCTAGTACATCGCCTACAGGGGCTGCATAATCTGTGCACCCTCCCTTGCAGGCCTCGGGGCAAATCACTCTCCTCCCCTCTTTGTTCTCCAACCAAACAGGCTTTGCCGGGGGCTGGGAGGGCTCCTGTATTCTGAGTGCCCCAGGTCCTTTCCTCCTCAGTGTCTTTGACACACTGTTCTTTATGCCTAGATCGCTCTCTCCCTGCTTCACTGCTAATGCCACCACTTCCGAGATCAAGGCAAGTGGCACTTTCTCAAGAAATCTTCACTTGAGCTCTCCAACTAGATCTCACTCTAGTTACTTGTGCTTACAATTTTAGTCCTTCTGTGAAGCATTACCACAATTGTAGTGACAGGATTAATTGTAGCATTTGTCCTTTACTGTCTGTCTGCACTGCCAGACTATGAATTCCTTGAGGGCAGGAACAGCATCTGCCAAATACCATGGCTATTGTACAAACGCTTTGTGCAGAGTAGATGCTCAATGTGTACTTGTTGCATAAATGAGGAATAAAAAATCTGAGTTTGGGAATGAATAATAAAGAACAGAGAATAGGTTCAGAAAAGTTTATGATTTGGTAACTGGATGTGATCAGGAAAGGAGAGGTCAAAGGTAGTTCAAAGATTTCAAGTGTGAGAGGACCGCACCACTGCTAGAAATGAGACTTTGAGACTAGTGGCAGCCAGTTTTGGTGTCCTGTTTGGGGCACTTTTTGTGTAAGATGGATGATGGGACACGTAAGTAGAAACACCTACCA
Source organism: Plecotus auritus (assembly GCF_963455305.1). NCBI lineage: Eukaryota > Metazoa > Chordata > Mammalia > Chiroptera > Vespertilionidae > Plecotus > Plecotus auritus. The sequence continues at coordinate 40,934,902 of NC_137776.1, forward strand.
CTTAGTTAAAGAAAGGAAGGTAGACAAATATTTGAGGTTGCTGTATGTGCAATAATTGTTGAGGGATAGGAAGCTCTATCTTATTTGATTGCATTTCTAATGCTATAGCTTCACAGCCATTTTTCATATGTATTTTTTAAATTATAAAAATATTCATGTTTCATATAGATAATTATGACAATAAAGAAAATATATAAAGTTAAGTTTGGTGCACAAGTAGAAATTGGCTTGTTTACAACAAAAATACATAAATTAGTATAACACTCACAGAAGGTCATTGCTACATGTGACATAAATGATTAAAAATAAAAATACACCTCATACTGTGTCATTTCCGAGCTTAGGAATTTACTCAAAGGAAATAATCAGGTCTGTATATAAGGTTTGCATAGAAGTATAAAATCTCTTTACCTGGATAGGACCATTAAATGTTTGAATTTACTTTTAGTCATTTTTCTATGTTGGGCCTTATTGTATGAATAATAATTTTTAAAATTCAGGTTATACTATATATACTATTTCAAGGTTTACTTTCTTCACTCTATCTTAGATCATAATCACATATTAGGTTATGTACTAATAATCTAAAATTAGGTTATTTCCATTTTTCCTTGTATCAAAATGTATAAACATCTATGTACGTAAATCTACTTTATCCAAAGGAGGTGAGCAGATGTAAGCACAAAGTAAAATCGCTATGCATTTTTAATACTCTTTATTTATTACCAAATGATCTTCTTAAAAGTTGAACCAACATATATCCTCACTAGCAGGATATGACATTTCAAACTGACAATACATTCTGGCAAAGTTTAAATCGATCTCTGATTAGTTCTAGATGACTCACTGGGTCTATTATGTCAAATAGGCACTTGTCTGGGCTTTGAAAAAGAAAGGGAAAAAGGAGGTCACCACCACACTTTGGATACCAGTGACATAAATTTAGAATAAATTGACTTAAACCAATGTATTAAGCATTTTGGTTTGTTTGAATTGCATGTAAGTACTTACAGCTATCCTGGATATGACTTATTTATTACTCTTCATTTTTATTTTTCAGAGAAAAATTCAGGCTTTTTAAAATTACTGATTTGAGAGAGCGAGAGGAGGGAGAGAGAAACGTCTGTTTGTTGTTCTACTTATTTGTGCATTCATTGAGTAATTCTTATTTGGGCTCTGACAGAGAGGCGGGGGAGATTAAACACACAACCTTGGCTTATTGGAATGATGTTTTAACCAACTAAGTTACCCAGCCAGGGCCCCATTCAGTTTTAAATGGAAGCACTATAGCACTATACTTGCTGTATATGAGATATCAGCACCTTCTACGTTGGTCTCTACCTGATTCCCCTCTACTCTCTGCTGCAGGTAGTGGGGGAGGATTTGGCAGTATTAACAGTTACCAAAGGAACCTAGTCTGAGAACATTTTTCTTCCAAAACTGGGACTCAGATTAAAGAAGCCAGTGTTCAAATGTTATGTGCAGGGTTACTCTCCAATGAGTTTACATATTGTTTCATCATAGAGGCTTTTAAACTGGGAACATAACGTATTCCATTGCATTAGCTGCAGTAGAAGCTATGCAAAGCCTCTGCAGAGACAGATGAGGACCCCTTTTCCTAGAACAGAGATATATAATGTTGGGCAATTTGGAGAAAATCTCTTTACTGCTCTTGTAAAAATTCTGCTCTGAAATGGAGACTAAAAATTAAAAGTCAAACAAAAATAGGAAAAGACAGAAAGGAAACTGAAGATCATCTTAGAAAAGAAGCAGAACCAGGGAGAGCAAAATGTAACTACCTCAAAGTTGCAGAGAACTCTGAAATTAAAATGTTTTTTAAGTTGAAAATTTCCTTATATTTGAACTAAGATACTTTTATAATTTTTAAATTATGCCCCTTCTCTCTGCTCAAATACTGCAACAATTAATCATGCATTCACTAAAAGCTTTCATATGAACATCAGTGAGGAGTCATTTTTTCTGCATGGATGAAGAAATTTGGCTTAGAAATTGGATTAGTTATACATGTTTGGAAATAGCTTATACGTAATACACCCGTTTCCACTTAAACATGAGGTTATGATTATGTACATCTTTGCAGATGTGAAATTTAAATATAACAACATTTACTGAGTGACCCAATATATTACTTAACCACCCGTAGCAAAGTGAACTGTACTTTGCTATTTTAAGACTTTTTCTTGAATGTTAAGAATTCACTGGAAGAGTTAATTCTGTCCAATTTCTGATGTAGTTTTTAGATGAGCACTTCCTTTGACCCAACCAATCCTTACTAACAAATTCTCACTTTGTTCAGGGCAACAAAGAGCACCACAGAAAATTCTCACCTCCTGATGCTGCCTGGCATCCAGGGCAGGCGATGTGATTCCCTTCTGGCCACAGACACGCAGCAGTCTGCTGGGCGTGGATTAGGAGGTTCAGCCCTCCTACGACAGGTGCTACTCCTTCACTCTTCCAGCTCATTCTTTCCTGAAACTTAGAGGTGGTGTGTGGGGGTGCAAGGAACAACGTGTAGCCATGAGGCAACAAGCATAGAGAGGATGGTCAGGATGATGGAAGACAAAGATGGAAGGAGCCTAGATCCCTAATGATGTCACTATGCCTCACTATGTCCAAGCCCTAGACGGCTCATGTCTAGTCTGGTTTTTCATAACATGAAAAATCTCTTCTGATTAAGCCACGATGGCAGAGTTTTCTATTATTTGTAGCAATGCACAATGCTAACTCACACGGTAACCAATTCTCTTACACATTCTTTGCTCTTTTCTGTTAAGCTTAGCTGAGTAGCTGAGAGAGAGGTTGTGGGAGAGAGGGAAGGAAGGAGAGAGGAGAGAAGGAAGGAGAGAGGAGAGAAGGAAGGAGAGAGAAAGAGCTTTATTTAAAATTTATAAATAGCCACTGCCCCAAGCTTTTCAAGTGCCAGACTCTTGACCCAGTGGTCTTGGTTACTGCTTGAGGCCCATTAGACTGTCCACAATCCAGCATGGATCCCAGATCAATGTCAGGTGCAGTGAGGAGCCTCCAGAACCTTGCTGTAGCTGGGCCCTGCATTCTCCCAGGTAGGCCTTTTTCATGTCTTAAGGTTGTTAAATACTTGGAATATCATCTCAGATAAAGCATCATTTATTCATAAGAACAGCTTCAATGATAGTTTGTCTATATATATAAAAGCCTAAGTGACTGGCCGACTGGCTGACTGACTGACTGGCCGGTAGCTATGATGCCCAATGACCACCAGGGGGAAGACACTCAGTGCACAGGCATGGAAACATGGAACAGACTGATAAATTTCAGAGGGAAAGGGGGAGAGGGGCAGGTGGGAAGAGATTAACCAAAGATCTTTTATGCATACTAGAGGCCCAGTGCATGGATTCGTGCACTGGTGGGGTCCCTCAGCCTGGCCTGCGGGGATCAGGCTGAAACCGGCTCTCTGACATCCCCTGAGGGGTCCCAGATTGCAAGAGAGTGCAGGCCAGGCCAAGGGACCCCACTGGTGAACGAATCCATGCACCAGGCCTCTAGTATACTATAAAAGGTGATAATATACTATATGTTTATTGCCCATTTACTTTTCTCTTTTTTTCAAAATCTGTTGTGTGTGTGTGTTTGTTTGTTTGTTTGTTTGTTTGTTTGTTTGTTTTAATTGATTTCGGAGAGTAGGGGAGCGGGGAGGGGGAGAGAGAGAATCATCGATCAGCTGCCTCCTGCATCCCCCACACTAGGGATCTAGCCTGCAACCCAGGCATGTGCCCTGACCGAGAATTGAACCATGACCTTCTGGTTCATAGGTTGACACTCAACCACTAAGCCACGTCGGCTGGGCTACTTCTTTTCTTATAGAAAACTTTCAGAATTTCCTTCTCAGTTTTAAAAAGATATCCATTAATTTATTTTCCTTTATGGCAAATAATCTGGATAATAATAGTCTTTTGTTCAGTTTGAAGGGATCAATGCTCTTCTGAATTTCTGTGGTCAAGGATATTTAATCTTAAGCTTGCTGCAGGAGCCTACATCTTGGTCAGGCATCGTCAGCTCCTCTTACCTCCTTCCTGCCTGAAGTAAGGCACAGAGAAGAGCCTGAATATTTGAATCAGAAGAAACGATTAGTTATCTGTATTTAACACACTCCTCATCATAAAGCAGGTATTTCTTACTCTCTTTCCAAATGCTCAGTTTTATAAGATCTCAGCTCTTTGTGTAATCACTTCAAGCCAAAGAACATTTATTTGGCTTCCTTCCTTTCTTTTTACAGATGTCACAAGAAGGCAGTCCTAAGGTCTGCATTTACTTTCCTCCTTTTTAAACTTTACATCCCTTTATGGGGGGGGGGGGGGAGCCACTTTTTACTTCTTCACCTTTATTTTATCTCCAGTTTCTATTTTCCTCTCTCAATCTTACTTTTTCTAGTTAGATGCAATGTGAGCGGCTCATCATTGTCTTATATTAGAACTAATATTTTTATAGTCATTGAAAAAAAAGAAAAAAATACATACAGAAGGGAATTTCATGGTTGGGTAGAGTTAGGAAGAGATTGCTAAATTCAGGGAGATGCTCTGTTAGATGACATATTTTTAAAATTTTTAAACATTATACTATAATGTATGCATTAAAAGATATGTTTTTAAAGAATAAAATCATGATTCTCTAACAAGTATACATTGTTTGTAGCTACTCTCATCAAAACGTAGTTTATTTCTCCACCCCTTGAATCTGGGTTAGGCAATGTGACTTTGTTTTAGCCAATGGATCACTAGAAAAAAATGATGTAAGTAGAGGCTTTGAAAACAGTTGAGTATTGGGTCTTATACAATCTTGCTGCTGGGAACACTGAGGCCACCATGAAAGAAGCCTGGGTTACCTCCTGGGTAGTGAGAGATGCATATGGAGAGAGGGGTTCAGCCATCGCAGCCCAGCAAAGCCCAGACCTTACTTAGCTGATCTGCAAGGTAAATGTAATTATATAAGAAAGTCCAAGCAAGACTAGCAGAAAAACCACATAGTTAACCCACAAAATTATGGGAAATAATAAACTGTTCTTATTTCAAACAACAAAATTTTGAAGTGATTTGTTCGGCAGCAATAGAGAATTCATACACTGGCTCTGTAAAAAAGAGAATTAGGGAATGAGAAGACTGTCTGAGGAATTCACCCTAAAATAGCACAGAGAGACAAAAGAGATTAAAATATGAAAAGGCAATGTGGATAGAGGCTTGATGGGCAGATTCTAACATTCTTCTAAGAGGAGTTCTAGAAGGAGAGATTAGAGGGACTGGAGGAGAGGTAATATCTGAAGCAATGATAACTTGGAGTTTTCTAGAACTGAAGAAAGTCATGAGTCTCTGTCTCCAAAACTATTAAGGTATACTCTGTGGGTTTAATAATGAAATGAAGTATATACATATAAAAGTTTGCCAACCTTATAAGACTTGAAGAAAGTATGAATTCTGTTCAAGTTAAACTAGAAAGGATCAGTTTTTCATTTTGAAATCCAAGTTTCTTAACATTTGACAGGTGGCCAGGATGATTGTGCCGAAGGCCTCCTGTAGCAAGTGTCATATGTTGAACATGCTTTGCTTTTTGTCTGTCAAGCCTCTCTTTCTTTGAGGAGGTTACCCTCTCATAACCACATGATTTTGAATGTCTCTACATAACAAATTCTCAATCCCAGCTCTAGTACAGGAAGGGGGACATATGAACCAAGATGCTCTAGTTTTTTCTCTCCAAAAATTTTTACACTTCAGATAAATTCATTATAAAAATACCAAACATGCTTGTGGTACACACATATAGCATATTATTTCTTTTGTTTCTAAGGATTTGGGAAAGAAAGATGAGTCTACCGTTTTGATCTAATCTTATGCACTCTTATTCTGCTTAATTTATTTAGTTTTTGAAACAGCGGCAGGTAAAAAGCAGCAAATTCAACATCAGGAAAAAGGTTTTAACGGCATTGAAGAATGACAGACTGGAATGTCATCATAAGGAAGAAAACGGAAAACCTTTAAAAAGGAGACACTACTAGTCAAAACATACATCGATGGGATGATATATCTATAATAATAAAAGGGTAATATGCTAATTATACCAGATGTCTTCTGGACGTCATTCCGGACGTCCTTCCTGACAACGCCGGGACCAGAGGGAAGCCAGCCAGGGTCTTGGGTGCCTGTGGGTGGCCCAAGGGAAGCTGGCCCGGGTCCCGGGTGCCTGCTGGTGGCCAGAGGAGGGAAGCAGCCCAGGTCCCAGGTGCCTGAGGGAAGCCGGTGCTGGCAGCCGGGGGAAGGAAGGCCCACTCTTGCACGAATTTTCGTGCATTGGGCCTCTAGTATATATATAACATTTCAGTAGACTTTGAAGGTACCAGTTTAAGTGGAATATACAGTGATAATTATATGGGTCATTAGTCATTTAAAAATATTTTTTGTAGTCTCTGTTTAATAAGGCAGGAAAGAGGCAAATGTGCTTATACATTTGTGAAAAGATTTATATCAAAACAAAACTTTTATTGTTTAAAGGAATAAACACTCATGTGTAAAATTTATTCCACAAGGACCTGAGGTTTTACTCCATTAGCTAAAAGCTGACAGTTTAGACATTCATCAACTTTCTTTTTTTCACTTTGTCATAGTTACATTTTCATAAAAATCACTGGAGTTCTATGCTGATAAAAAGATAATGTTTTTTTTTTTTTTTTTTTTCCCTTGGTAGGTAACATTTTACATTTTACCCAAGGAAAATTTCTCTTCTGTGTAATTCAGAATAGTTCTATTTTTCAACAGGGAACTGTGGGTACTGGTAACTTCTTTGTATTTGATTTACTGATTTTTCTGAGTCACAAAAATATCATAACCTAATTATATTTGCTACTAGAAAATTATAAGTAGAACTTTCTCCAAATATCCCTTTTCAGACATTTTTTGAATTATGTTAAAAAGTGTGCTGTGCAAGGACTAATTTTACATATTAGGAAATAAAAAGATGAAATAAAAGTCCAGAGTTTCCAAGTTAGTTACCTACTCGGGTTAACTGTATACTTGCCATTTGGTACTGCCCTTCTTTTCAAGGAGGAGTAGATCCCTGTACTCCGATGATTGTCATCTAGTCTCTGCTTGGATGCTTCCATTGCAAGGGTTTATAACTAACTGTACAAGGCATCCCATTTTGCCTTTAGACAGCTCACATTGTTAAAACACTATATTATTTATATTGAAGCAAATATACCTTGCTATAACATATACCACTTAATTCAAAATAGTTCTTTTTGTGTTTCTTATTCGATATGTGGGTCCTTAACCTATTTGAAGACAATGGTCATAGTTCTCCCTTTCTATCTGTTTTCATTTATCTAAAATAAATTTCCCTAACTTCTTACACAGCCATTTTTAAAATGTAGATATATAGAGACTTTTTTATTTTTTAATTTATCTTATTGTTGAAAGTATTATAGTTGCACCCTTTTTCCTCCCATTGACTCCCCTCCACTCTGCTCCCAGTAACTTAGATATTCATTTACTAGAGGCCCAGTGCACAAAATTCGAGCACAGGTAGGTTCCTAGGCCTGGCCGGTGATCAGGGCCAATCTGTGGGGTGACCGGTGGGGCCTGGAGCCACCCACTCGCCTGCCCCACTTCCTGCCACTGTCACTGGTGGCCTCCCTCTGTGGGAGGCCAACAGCAGGGCAATTTGGGGGTGGGCGATAGGGGGGCGGCAATGTCCCACTCACTGCCTGCCCTGCCCCCTGCTGCTGCTGGTCGCCTCCCTCCGTAGGGCGACTAGTGGGGTGATTGGGGGCACCTCCCTTGGCTGGCCTGAGGCCTGCAGGCTGGCAGCAGCTCCTGAATTGAGTGTCTACACCATGGTGGTCAGTGCACATCATAGTGACCAGTCGTTCTACTGGTTGTTCTGCTGTTTGGCCAATTTGCATATTAGGCTTTTATTATATAGGATTTGACAAATATTTATTAAACCTTAACTATGTGCCATGCTGTACAAACCAGAATAAATGTTATAGGCAAAGTTTCTATTTTCATGGGGGTAAAAAAATAACAAAATTTACAATAATAAAAAATATATAGGACATACTATATTATATAGTGATATAGAATACATTAAAATATAAAATAATAATTATTGTATGTTCTATGAAGAAAAATTAGGGTGGTGAGTTAACAAGTAAATGGAGAACGTAGTTTTCAATAGTATAGTCAGAAAAACATTCTGGGTGAGGTAGCATTACAGACAAAAGAACAATAAGTGCAAAGGCCAGTTATGGGAAAGGGTTTGACTTGTCTGAGGGACAAAATGGAGACCTGTTTGGTTAGAGAATAAGGACTGAGGCAGAGATTTATATAATAGGAGGTAGAAAAGATACAAGAACCCAAACCAAAAATGCTCTGCGGACCATAGTAAGGAGTTTGGGTTTTATTTAAGTGATGGAAAACCATTAAAGAGTTTTAATTAGAAAGGTGATATCACTTGATTTCAGGTCTAATAAGGTTACTCTAGCTGATGTGTGGATAATGGATCATCTTGTGGCAAGCGATAAAATTGGCAGATCATGATGTTAGCTGTGGGTTTATCATATACGGCTTTTATTATGTTGAGGTATGATCCTTCTATTCCCACCTTGTTGAGAGTTTTTATCAAGAAAGGGTGTTGGATTTTGTCAAATGCTTTTTCTGTATCAATTTATATGACTATGTGATTTTTATCTCTCAATTTGTTTATGTGATGTATCACGTTTATTGATTTGCAGATATTGTACCATCCTTGCATTCCTGGGATAAATCCTACTTGGTCATGGTGTATGATCTTTCTGATATACTGCTGGATCCGATTTGCTAGAATTTTGTTGAGGATTTTGGCATCTATGTTCATGAGGAATATTGGCCTGTAATTTAACATCGTACTCAATGGGCAAAAACTAAAACCATTTTCCCTAAGAACAGGAACAAGACAGGGATGCCCACTCTCACCGCTCCTGTTCGACATAGTACTGGAAGTACTAGCCATTGCAATTAGACAAGAAGAAGAAATAAAAGGCATCTAAATTGGAAAAGAAGAAGTAAAGCTGTCCTTATTTGCAGATGACATGATATTGTACATAAAAAACCTGAAAGACTCCATCAAAAATCTAATAGACTTAATAAATGAATTCGGCAATGTAGCAGGATACAAAATTAACACCAAGAAATCTATGGCATTTCTATACACCAATAGTGAACTTACAGAAAGAGAGACTAAAAAAGCAATCCCATTTACCATCGCACCAAAAAAAAGTAAGATACCTAGGAATAAACTTAACTAAGAAAGTAAAAGACCTATATGCGGAAAACTACAGGACACTGAAAAAAGAGATAGAGGAAGACATAAACAGATGGAAGAACATACCATGTTCATGGATTGGTAGAATCAACATGATTAAAATGTCCGTACTACCCAAAGCAATCTATAGATTTAATGCACTCCCCATTAAAATACCAACAGCATATTTCACAGACATAGAAAGAACTCTCCAAAAATTCATCTGGAATAAAAAAAGACCCCGAATAGCCTCAGCAATCCTAAGAAAGAAGAACAAAGTAGGTGGGATCTCAATACCAGATTTCAAGCTATATTACAAAGTCACTGTTCTCAAAACAGCCTGGTACTGGCACAAGAACAGACATATAGATCAATGGAATAGAATAGAGAACCCAGATATTGACCCAAACCACTATGCTCAATTAATATTTGACAAAGGAGGCATGAGCATACAATGGAGTCAAGATAGTCTCTTCAATAAATGGTGTTGGGAAAATTGGACAGATACATGCAAAAAAAATGAAACTAGACCACCAACTTACACCATACACAAAAATTAACTCAAAATGGATACAGGACTTAAACATAAGACAGGAAACCATAAAAATACTACAAGAATCCACAGGCAGAGAAATCTCAGACATGGGCCGAAGCAATTTCTTAACTGATACCGCTCCTAGGGCAATGGAAACTAAAGAGAAAATAAACAAATGGGACTACATCAAAATAAAAAGCTTTTGCATAGCAAAAGAAACCATCAACAAAACAACGAGAAAGCCCACTGTATGGGAGAGCATATTTGCAAATGTTATCACTGATAAAGGTTTAATCTCCAACATCTACAGGGAACTTACACAACTTAATAAAAGGAAGATAAACGATCCAATAAAAAAATGGACAACAGACCTAAATAGAATCTTTTTGAAAGAAGACAGAAGGAAGGCCAAGAGACGTATGAAAACATGCTCAAAGTCACTAATTATCCGAGAGATGCAAATCAAAATGACAATGCAGTACCATCTCACACTTGTCGGAATGGCAACCATCAACAAATCAACAAACGACAAGTGCTGGCGAGGATGCGGAGAAAAAGGAACCCTCGTGCACTGCTGGTGGGAATGCAGACTGGTGCAGCCACTGTGGAGAACAGTATGGAGTTTCCTCAAAAAACTAAACTGGAGCTCCCATTTCACCCAGTAATCCCACTTCTAGGAACATATCCCAAGAAACTAGAAATACCAATCAGAAAGGATATATGCACCCCTATGTTCATAGCAGCACAATTCACCATAGCTAATATTTGGAAACAGCCTAAATGCCCATCAGCAGATGAGTGGATTAGAAAACTATGGTACATCTACACAATGGAATACTACGCTACTATAAAAAAGAAGGAATTCCTACCATTTGCAGCAGCATGGATCGACCTGGAGAGCATTATGTTAAGTGAAATAAGCCAGGCAATGAAAGAAAAATACCACATGATCTCACTCATTTATGGAAAATAAAGAACATTATAACCTGATGAGTAAAAAGATAGATACAGAGGCAGTAAAGCACCGAACAGACTATCAAATTACAGCGGGAAGGCTGGGGAGTGTTGGGGAGGGAGGGAAATAGATCAACCAAAGGACTTGTATGCATGCATATAAGCACACCAATGGACACAAGACACTGGAGGGGTGGGATGAGGGCATGTGACAGAGGGTAGGGGAGGCTGGGGGAAGGTCAATGGGGAAAAAGAAGGAGATATATGTACTAATATATGTAATACTTCAAACAATAAAAAAAAAAGAAATTCACAGCCATGTTTTACAAGTCAAGATACATCAGCTTTATAAAGAACTTTTTATCATAGATATATGGATATGACTTGTGAGTTTTAAATTCTGTAGAAATATAAAAACTTTCTCTTAAAAAATATCTATCTGAGGAAACAGGAGGCTTTTCACTTCATGAAGTTGAATTTATTAGCATATAAGCCCTCCATGAACAAGCTACCCATTTCTCCAGCTTTTGTCTTCCCAGGTATCATCCTGACACCCTGCTGTTCAGCTGTATTTAATCCCCCACATTCTCCAAACAGGACGGGATGTTTCTACCTCTGTGCCTTGATTCGTATCTTTCCCACTTCTAGCAATGCCCTTTGCTCTGTTTTTCCCTGTGCCATATATATGATTTTCACTTCCAAGGCTAAATTCAAGCACCATCTAAAAAAAAGATAGTTGACAAAGAAAAAAATTAATTGGCAGACCAAGTGGAGGCTATTATGTAGTGCAGGCAAGGTGGGTGTTGGTGACTAAAAGAAAAACATGGTGGAGATAAAAAGCAATGGTTAAGTTCAATACACACACACACACACACACACACACACACACACACACATATGTTTTTTATTGACTTCAGAGAGAGGAAGAGCGAGGGAGAGAGAGAGATAGAAACATCAATGTTGACAGAGAATCATTGACTGGCTGCTTTCTGAACACCCCCTACTAGGATAGAGCCCACAACCAGGGCATGTGCCCTGACTGGGAATCAAACCTTGACCTCCTGGTTCATAGGTCAATGCCAAATCACTGAGACACACCGGCTGGGCTCCAGCTGAGTCTTGAGATAATCAGTTTAGGCCAGTGGTCAGCAAACTGCGGCTCTTGAGCCACATGCAGCTCTTTGGCCCCTTGAGTGTGGCTCTTCCACAAAATACCACGGACTGGGTGAGTCTATTTTGAAGAATTGGCGTTAGAAGAAGTTTAAGTTTAAAAAATTTGGCTCTCAAAAGAAATTTCAACCGTTGTACTGTTGATATTTGGCTCTGTTGACTAATGAGTTTGCTGACCACTGGTATAGGCTGACAGCTTGACTGAAATCTCGATGGAGAGCCTGAGATAGAAAGAGTATAAGCTGTTCCCTGATTCCCAATCCACAGAAACTGTGAGATAATAAATGCTTGTTCTGTGGACAAGAAAGGGGCGCTGTAGTAAACCTAATCAAAGGTGATATTACAGGTCAAAATTCCTACCTTTGCAGGTCATGCATGTAGGTAGTCTCACCTCAGGCCTGTAACCCCTAATAAAAGGTTAGCTTTGTCCATTGTTTTTGTGGATCTAGGTTAACATGCCTTTGAAATGCTTCTTTTTAGACTCCTCAGAATGGAAAACACCATAAAGACAACACAATCTTATTAACTACCTTGTAATCCAATCCCCATCTTGCTTTCTCCCACCTTCATGTAATCTTCCTTATGTTCCCTCGTTAATTCCAAAGGTATAAAAGAAACTGCAAAACTGTCATTCTCTGGAGCATCTGAGATATTCCTCCCAGGCACTGTCATCAGTTTGGCTCATATAAAATCTTATAAACATTCTTTACAGATTTGGATGTCTTATGAAGACAGATCTTTTAAGCTGACAAGTGTTAGGGAAAATTTCTTACACAGAAATAAAAAGCCAATAGACTCTATATAGTTAAAGCATTTGAACAATATTAAACGTACATAAACTCTTTCAAAAAATAGACCAGGAGACAATTCTCAGTTCATTTTATAAGGACAGCATGATGCTATTACTAAAATCAGATAGAAATATTACAAAAAATATAGACTAATACTTTTCATAATCATAGATGCAGGAACCATTAACAAAATGTTAGCACATCAAATTAACTAATATATATTAAAACTCTAGTACATCATGACCATGTAGGGTTGAGACATAAAGTTAAGATTCTTTTAATGTTAAAAATGACCATCGCCGAAACCGATTTGGCTCAGTGGATAGAGCGTCGGCCTGCGGACTGAAGGGTCCCGGGTTCGATTCCGGTCAAGGGCACGTACCTTGGTTGCAGGCACATCCCCAGTAGGAGGTGTGCAGGAGGCAGCTGATCGATGTTTCCCTCTCATCGATGTTTCTAACTCTCTATCCCTCTCCCTTCCTCTCTGTAAAATATCAATAAAATATATTTTAAAAAAAAAATGACCATCATTCAGTTTATATTGTAACAGTTTAAAGTAGGGGAAAAAACCACAATCATGGCAAATGCAGTATTTGGCAAAATTTAGCACTTATCTATATCTATATCTATCATCTATCTATCATCTATCTATCTATCTATCTATCTATCTATCTATCATCTATCTCTCTATCTATCATCTATCTATCTAAAAATAAAGAAATATGCTAATTAACTGGGATGCTTGTAACGATAGACCGGACAGGAGGAGGTTGCGCACGCAGTGTCCAGGGCGGGGTGGCAGGGGCCTCTGCACGCCTGCCCTGGGGGAGGGCCTGGTCAGCAGCTGCCAAGGCTGCTTCAAGGGCTGGAGAGGAAGGCAGAGCTGGACGCGCAGTGGCCATGGCTGCTGAGGGGTCGGGAAGACAGGCAGGGCTGGACTGGTGACTCCAGAGTGGGTGGCGCAGCTTGACAGCAGACAGCAGGGCCTGCTTGGCCATCACCACGGCAGCCCAGAAGCAGGCAAGTGTGGCCCACAGGCAGCGCCCAGCAGGGCCTGCTTGCCCATCCATTGTGAAGCAGGCAGGCCCCGCAGAGAGCAGAGAACCACAGGGAGCGGGCCTAAGCCGTCAGTAGGACATCCCCTGAGGGCTCCCAGATTGGAGAGGGTGCAGGTCAGGCTGAGGGACTGCCCCCCTCTGTCATGCACAAATTTTGTGCACCGGGCCTCTAGTTCATAATAAAAATTCACAACAAACTAGAGATAGATGGAAACTTCACCCATCTGGTAGAATGCACTTATGAAAAGCCTACTGTTCAGTGTTGAAACATTAAAACTTACCCCCACTACTGTTCAATATATAACTAGGCAGACATTTTAGGCAATGCAGTGAGGAAAAAAGGCTTAACATATGAAGGAAACATAAACCTATCTTCAGATAATATGATTGTGTACAGGAAATCCTTAAAAGTTTCTAAATACTTATTAATTTAAGTATACTTAACATGTTGAGAATCCAAAATAAGTATACAGAACAATTATTTCTCTCTATAATTGAAGAATTTCTTTAAAATTCACATTTGCAGTAGCATCTAAAAACAGAAGTATAACAAAAAATATATAGGATCTCTACATTGAAAACTACAAAACACTGCTGAGAGCAACTAATGTAGACTTACATAAATAAAAAGATTTCTATGTTCTTAGATGGGAAGACAATATTTGAAAGATGTAAATTCTTCCTAATTTGATCTGTATATTCAATGAAATTTTAGTAAAATAACTGCAAGACTTTTTGAGAAATTGAAAAGTTGATTCTAAAACTTATAGGTAAAATGTAAAGAACCTAGAATTGTCAAAATAATCTTAAAAGTTGGGGGGCATAATCTGCAACAACATGATGGTCCTAGAGTGTCAAGTGAAATAAGTCAGACAGGGAAAGAGAAATGCCATATCATTTCACTTATATGTGGAACCCACAAAACAAAATAAACCAACAAAATAAACCAAGCAGAACATAAACAGACTCATTTTGACAGTTGCCAGATGGGATGAGGGTTGGGGAGCTGGATGAAAAAAATCAAGGGATTAAGAAGTACAAATTGGTAGTTACAATATATCATGGGAATGTAAAGTACAGCATAAGGAATATAGTTAATAATGTTGTAATAACAATGTATGGTGTCAGATAAGTATTAGATTTATTGGTGTGATCACTTCTTAAGTTATATAAATGTCTAATCACTGGGTTATACACCTGAAACTAATATAATATTGTACACCAACTATAACTGAAAATTTTTAAAAATTACTTTTTAAAAGTTGGAGCTTATATTACTTGATTTCAAGACCTTATACAACACAGTGTTGTGTTGGTCAAAATATAGACAAATAGATCAATGGCACAGAATAATGAGTCCCCAATAGACATATATAAATATAGTCAACATATTTGATACAAAAGTATCAAACGTATCAAGGTACAGTACTGTATTATAGTTCTGTGGCAAAAGAAAGTTTTTGCCAACCAATGATATAGGAACATTTGGATATCCATATGCGGAAAAAATGAACACACCTGCTCCATATTATATACCAGAATTAATTCAAGAGGACTCATAGACTTAAACATAAAGGCTAAATTTATAAAGCTTCTAGAAAAATTCATAATAAAATAGCTTTGCAACCTTTGGTAAAATGAAAATTCCTTAGCAATGACACAGAAAGAACTAATCATAAAAGTGAAAAAGAACAGTCAAATCACAGACTGGGAGAAAATATTTTCATCATATATATCTGACAAAGGACTCATAGCTCAGCATCATCCAGCACAGGAAAGCACATTGAAACCACAATGAGATATCCCCTATTAGTAGGGTTAAAAAAAATTGCAACACCAAATGCTGTCAAGGATATAGAACTTTCAGAATATTCTCATAATGCTAGCGGGAATAAAAATGGTAAGCCACTTTGGGAAATAGGGTATCGGTTTCTTATAAACTTATACATTTACACAGCATTGTATTTACTGATGTTTATCTAAGAGAAATGAAGATATGTATCAAGAGAAAGCCTAGTAGGAGAATGCTTAAAGCAATTCTGTTTATAATAGTAAAAACTGGAACCTGCTCAGATGTGTGTCCATCAGTAGGAGAATGGGCAAACAAACTAGTATATTCATACAACAGAGCACTATTCAGCAAAAAAGGATTACATTAGTGGTGCACTCTGCATCTCAAAAACTATTATGCTAAGTGAAACAAGCCAGTGTCCAAAAAAATGCATATTGCACACACCTATATGAAGTTCCAGACCAGACAAAATTAACCTTTTGTGATAGAAATCAGAACAGTGTTGCTTTCTAGGTGGAAGGGACTAACCAGGAAAAGGGACACAGAGAACTTCCTGATGAGAGAAATGTCCTATATACTGAGATGGGTGTGGGTCACATCAGTGCCTGCATTTGTTAAGACGGAAAGGTACCCTTAAAATCTGTGCATTCATGACGTCTTAATCATATATCAATAATTTTAAAATAGCATATAACATTTTAATTGCCTCTTTCCATTGGAGCCTCCTCTCATCAATCCATGAATTACCACACGTTGGGTAATGCAATTCAATTGGCAAGGAATCAATCTATCTGAATCTTTATGCAGCCAAAGTTTGCCCATTGTTTCCAAGGATATCAGAGTTTCATGTTAAATAAAGATATGCTATGTTTGTGACACTCCTCAATATATTAATAAGCCCAGTAATTCTAACTATTGATGAAATTAGACACAGAAGTCAATATTAAGTTTCACAATTCATTAAGTGTTCATTTTTATACTTATTTTCTCTTGTTTCTTATGTCTTGTGCTCAACTTACTATAGTATTTAACTCCTTTAATAAATCATATAGCATCTATTTCCTGGCAACTTGGATTTTGTTCCAAAATGTACACTATATAAAAAAAGACTAACAGGATAGGATAAACATAAAATCCTTCTAAATTGAATGGTTGGGAGGGGCTCTGGGGTGAGGAGTATTGAAGCAGGACATTGAACAAGAGAGAATATGATAGGAGTTAGGAGTGATTGGATGAGAAATTTAGGAGCTGTGCTTGGAGCTGTCCGAGGTCTGAATCACAGAGATGTCATGCAGCCACATTTTTCAGAATGGTCCAAAAAATGGCAGAAAGAATGGGAAAGAAGCCTTCATTTAAATACAGCATGCATTACAAACCTCTTCAGTTGCAAAGGCAATTATGGTAAAATATTGCTATCTAAAAATTAAAAATATTTTTGTAGAGGTCTTACTCAACTAAAGAGATTATTAAAAGTATTCCACTCTGTAACTGCTATAGTTCATGAGTTAATGAGAAGCTTTTGATTCCATCAATATCTGTCAATATCTAGTTCAAGGGCATTTGTGCATTATAGATAATACTATTAAGGATTAAATGTTATGTTAAAATCTAATCATTTTAGAAAGTTATTACTGCAATATATAAGGATTGTTTATAATGATGATGATAAGATAGATAATGCTTCTTGAGTTCCTAGTATGTACCAAGTAGTATTAAAATATTTTCCATGGATTTATCTCGATAAATCTTCACAACAATACTAGGACACAGTACTGTTATTATTTCTATTTTGCAGATAAGGCAAGTGAGCTACATTCAGTTTTATTTAGCTAGCAATGGCTAAGTCCAAAGCTTTTCTCTCCACCAACATGCTATGAGTCAAAGATGTCAATTTGTGTGTAATTGAATGCTTATATAGCTGCTATTTTCCTTTTAAAATATTCTACTCATAACATTTTTGCTACTTTTAAAGCCCTTTTGTTTACTGTTTCTTTCTGATAGCATCTTCAAAGAATAGGGACAGCAATCTTATTTCTATGTTCTTCGGTGTAAAAATGAAGCTATTACCCAGCATAAAAATATTAATAGAATCTTTTCCCAGAAAGATGGATTATCAGGGAAAGTAAATGACAACATTCTCTGGCAATAAAAATAACGAGACAGACAGGACAAAAGTAATGACATCCTCTAGCATAATCTCGGCAGAAAATAACTAAATCACCTTGAAGGAGATGAATTGTTACAAAACACCATCCTTGTCTAATATGGATTGACAGGCAGTGACGGGATCCTTCAAGAGGCTGGCAGCCCACAGGCCCCTGCTCTTTCAAGGGATCAAAGGGACTGACACTGCCTGCCAGCCCCATCTAAGCAGAAAACAACAAAGTTCTCTTCAGGCGGATGTTTACTCTAAGATAGCATTTCTGGGAAAAGAGAGCTTATTTGGAAGGGATGACAGCATTTTTCCTTCACATCTTGTCATGTGTTAGAGTAGGACATGAATGGGGGGAAGAATCTACTAAACCTGTCCTTGGGATCCAAACCAGTCATGAATCTTTAGCAAGTGAGGGAAGTTGAACTATTCTGTCACACAATTGTTTTAAACAAAAAACATGTGGAGTACTTGGTTTACAGATTATTATTAATTTCCCTTCTATCAATAAAAAACTAAAAAATGTTTTATACAGACTCAGTTTATCATCCACCAAAGTGGATTTTAATAATTATCTAGAAAGAAAAATGGCTTGGAGGGATTAAAATGTTAAATAATAAAACAATAAAAGTTCCAGAAAAAAAATGAAAACATTTTATAAGATTTTACAAACATGATATGAAATCCTGAATCCTTATGGAAAAGATTGATTTGACTATATAAAATTATGAAACTATTAAAAAGTTGAAGACAAACTAGTGGAGTCAACATTCACTATTAATATTACATTGGTTACTATTCTTAACATATAGAAAAATTGCGAGAATAATAAAAGAATATAACTTATACTCAGAATTCCCAAATGTTAACATTATTACATTTGCTTTCTCTTCTTCTTCTCTCTCTCTCTACACACACACACACACATACTTTTCACACACACACTTTTTTTTCTGCACTGAGAGTAAGTTACAGAGTACTCCTTAACCCCTAAATATTTCATTGTATATTTCCTAAAAGTCCATGACATTTTTATATAATCTCAGTACATGTATCAAAGTTAAGATATTAATATGATATAATACTATTTTCTTACCTAGAGAACTTATTCAGATTTCTTCCAGTGTCCCAGCAATGGTCTTTAAGCAAGAAAATCCATGGGCTGTATTCATTGTTTTGTCACTTTAATTTCATTTCATTTGGAGTAGGCTCTGTGTCTTTTTTTGCATGTCATGACAATGACACTTTTGAAAGAGTACAGGCCAGGTAGTTTGCAGAATTTTTCTCACCTTGAGTTAGTCTGCTTTCTCATGACTAGGTTCATGTCCCGTACTTCCGGCAGGAATACCATAGAAGTGATGTGTTTTCCTTAGCACATCATTCCCAGGCAGGCACATGCCACAATTTTGTCTTCTCATTGGTGGAGTTAGCTTTGATCACTTGCTTCAGGTGTTTGCCAGGTTTTTCTAGTGTAAAGATGCCATATTTCTCTTTGTAGTTAATAGGATCTGTGAGTATTTACTTTGAGATTAAAGAAATATTCAGTTACTTTTCAAACTTCCACCCACTAATCTTAGTATCCAATGTTGATTCATACTTGAATCAATTATTACTCCCAATTATTACCAAATGGTGATTTCCTAATCCCATCCTTTCTTTTATATTGTTTGCTTTCTACTATAAGGAAGAGCTATCTCTTTTTCTCTATGCATTAAGTTTTCAAAAAATGGGTGTGGACTAATGGATTATAATTTTAGTCAATAAAATATTTTTTAACATTTATTAAAATATTAAATAATATTAATTATTAGAATATAATTTTTATTTTTTTTTTGGTGCTCAAATTGGACCAGATTTGGCAAATGGGATCACTTCAAGCACTTTCGTGTCCTTTTCACATATCCCAATCATTTTAGAACACTTACCTACTTATTGGTACAAGATAGTTGAGGCTCACTGTCCTTGGCCTAGCCCTGGAATGAGCCATTTTCCCAAAGACCCCTGGCTCCATTTAGTGGAGAATGTTATTTAGAGACATACATCTGCACATTAGCTGTGTAGAGCACTGCTCTTTCTTTGCTTTTTGAGTAACATTAAAAATAACAAAAAATTAGAAACAATTTAACATGTATCAGAGGAATCAGTTAAAGTATATCTGTGGAGTGGAATACTATGTATACAGCTATTAAAAATAATGAGGCATCTTTATTGTACTGATATGGAAGAGGGTCTAATATCTATACTAATAAAAGGATAATATGCAAATTGGTCATGACGCCCTCACAGTAACAACCAAACAGCAGGCTGCGACAAGACCGGCAGGGGGGTTAGTGAGGGATGACCGAACGACTGACCAGCAGGCTGTGTGGGGTGACCAGGCCGGCAGAGGGAGGCAGTTGGGGGCAACCAGGCTGGGGGGAGGGAATTGGGCCAAAACCAGCAGTCAGACATCCCCCAAGGGGTCCCGGATTGGAGAGGGTGCAGGCTGTGCTGAGGGGACCCCCCACCCACATGCACAAATTTCATGCACTGGGCCTCTAGTACATTATATTTAAGAAAGGTAAGTTAGTGAAAAGTTGGTGTGGTTTATTTTAAACATTATACATAAGTAGATGTATATTCAAATAGAAAATTTTAAAACCCTGGAAGATTACAAACGAAACCACAAAATGTTTTTAAATTTCTGGTAGTGGAATAAGACATAAGGTAAAATTTTAATTTCTTCATAGGTTCTTATAGCTTTTTATGCATTAAGCATTTATCAATTTTTATTTAAACATATAAATCTGAAACCAATAAATACAAAATAAAAAACAAAAACTGTTAATGGTTTACAAGAGAATAAAAATAATTTATGGGGAGGTTAGGGAGACTCAGCCTCATTTTGTATTAGTAAAATTGCTATATTAGTACACACTAGTCAATTAGTTTGTAGTAATTGCCTCAATCAGTAAGTCAATTTTCTTCAAGTCTCATTTAATATCCTCATTAGTTAAGTTTTTTTCCTCTATAAATAGATTTTCTTCTATCAGGGCACATACTTGCTATTTCCAAATAAGACTAATAGGTGCCTCTGGGCGGACTTGACTTTTTTTTTGGTCAATCTTGATTCAGGTTCAGACTCACCTGGCACTGACAGTGACCGGCCTAGATCACACGCAGCAAGCTTCCACATTCAATTAGGGCCACTGACATTCTTATCAGTGGGTAGTTATCATCTAATCCTGCCTACAAACATTTTTAAAATTTCCTTTCCAATTTGAGGTCTTGCTATTTAGCTCTGCCCTCATGTAGCATCACTATTGCAGACATACAGTACAATTAACCTGTGCCTCTAGCTCTTTTTTGAAATCTTCTAAAAGACTTTTTTAAAAGAGACACTTTAAAAATATTTTTATTGATTTCAGAGAGGAAGGGAGAAAAAGAGAGAGAGAGAGAGAGAGAGAGAGAGAGAGAGAGAGACATCAATGATGAGAGAGAATCATTGATGGGCTGCCTTCTGAAGGATTTTTAAAGAACCTATGGATTTCCTCACAGTTGTAGTGAAAAGAATACTTTATTTGAAATGGAGAAGATTTGTGATAATCTGGTACTGTCACTATGCAGCTTTTTCTCTAGGCAAGTAACTGACATTCTAAGAACCTCAGTTTTCTTATCTGTACAATTGGAATAGTCACACCTGCCTTACAGGGCTGTTGTAAGGAGCAAACCAGAGAGCATGCAGAGATACTTTATGAGCTCCATTGGAGGAAAAATCTTGGTTAATGCTATAGTTGTTGCTCTCACTCCAGTGAGTTAGGAATATGTAATTCTGACATGTTATTAATTCTGGAATGAGGGAAACAACAAAGAGATTTTATGAGACCCTAATGTGTTGCTTATCGTCACATTTTCTAGTTGTTTTCTTTCATATTTTCAAAACACCTTATTTTAGAATGAGCCTGCATGATGAGATAAATGGGAAGAGAATATTCTAACCTACAGGTCTGGCATCACTATACTGTGACCACAAAAGATGCGACTATAACAAAATGAATATTTTTGCTTGTCAGGGTTGCTGTTTCTTTTTGTCTCCCCAACTGTCAAGGTTCCCAAGTGACTTTGGTGAAAGCCCTTTATGTTAGCAGCCCAGTCTCCGGTTAGCATTCTTGTAACTGATCAGCTCCTGAGGTAGCTAATCCACAAGGATAGGGCTTCTTTCTGCAGGCCGGGGTTTTTGATAAAGCAAAACTGCTAGGCCTTAATAAATATAAAATACCAATTCCTGAAGATATCAAACCTGCAAACTTTGGTAATAGAATAATTTTCATCTACATCTTAAATTTTCTACCACATGGATTAACAATTCTAAGGTACTGGCATGCCAGAAATAGTAGTAATCAAACTTCAGCGACTGACTGTTTTCTTTTTACAAAGACCTTTCCCTTCTTGTTTGGTGCTGCCAAAGCTTTATCCATAGGAAATCAGTGTGGATGGGGAAGACTATTTCCCCAGATTTGTGTCTGCTTAAACCAAAGAGGAAAACATTCATTTATCTGAATTTGTCTGTAGTATGAAGGCTTCCTTGGCAACAGTACTGGCTAATTTGTTCTTGCCAGTAACTCAAAGACCATAAAAGTAATAAAGCAGGAAAACAGATTTCAAAATTCCAGTGAAAAGACAGGTACACTCCTTACATAAGGATTTTACAAGAATATATGGCATGCAGTAGGTAAGAGATTACTTTCTTTTTCAAAAAAATATGTTTTGAGGGTTGGAGATTTGTAAATGGCATTGAAAATGAAATACCTCAAAGAAAAAAAGAATGAGATATTGGTAAAAAATCAGTATGATTGCATAAGGAGATTTCTTTTAAAAAATTTTTATTGAATTTATTGGGATAACTTTGGTGAATAAATGTAGGTATATAGGTTTCAGGTGCACAATTCTATAATATATCTTCTGTTTATTATATTGTGTGTTCAGTACCCCAAGTAAAGTCTCCTTCCATCATCATTTATCCTCCCTTTACCCTCTTCTATGCCCGACCTGCCCCATTCCCTTTCCCTCTGGTAATCACCATACTGTTGTCTGTGTCTATCAGGTTTGTGTGTGTGTGTGTGTGTTTTTCTTAATCCCTTATCGTTTTCAACCAGCCCCCCAAACCCCTTCCCTCTAACAGTTGTCAGTCTGTTCTTTGTATCTATGAGTCTGTTTCTATTTTGTTTAATTTATTTTGTTCACTAGATTCCACATATAAGTGAAATCATATGGTACTTGTCTTTCTAACTGACTTATTTCACTTAGCATAATACTCTTCAGGTCCATCAAGGCTGTCACACAAGGTAAGGGGTGCACATATTATTTTGAATTAGTGTTTTGGGTTTCTTCAGATATATTCCCAGAAGTGGAATTGCTGGGTCATAAGGCAGTTCCATTTTTAATTTTTTTGAGGAAACTCCATACTGTTTTGCACAGTGGCTGCACCAATCTATATTCCTACCAACAGTACACAAGTGCTCCCTTTTCTCCACAGCCTCACCAACACTTGTTTGTTGATTTGGTAACCATTCTGACAGGTGTGAGGTGATATCTCATTGTGGTTTTAATATCCATTTCTCTAATGATTAGTGATGCTGAGCATTTTTTTTTCATTTGTCTATTGGCCATCTATATGTGTCCTCTTTGGAGAAATGTCTATTCAGGTCCTTTGCCCATTTTCTGATTGCATTGTTTGGGTCTCTTTTTTTGGTGTTGAGTTTTATAAGTTCTTTATAAATTGGGGTTTTTGATGTTAAGGGCTTTAAAAACTTATAAAACTCATCAGATGTATTATTGATGAATATGTTCTCCTACTTAGTAGGTTGTCCTTTTATTTTGTTGATGGTTTCCTTTTCTGTGTAAAAACTTTTTAGTTTGATGTAGTCCCATTTGTTTATTTTTTTCTTATTTACATTGCCCAAGGCAATAGATCAGAAAAAATATTGCTAAGAGAAATGTCTTATATTTTACTGCCTATGTTTTCTTCTATGATTTTTATGGTTTCATGACTTACATTTAAGTCTTTATTCCATTATGAGTTTCTTCTTGTATATGGCATAAGAAGATGGTCTAGTTTCATTTTTTTGCATGTATCTGTCCAATTTTCCCAACATCATTGATTGAATAGACTATCTTTACCACATTGTATGTTCTTGTCTTTTCCCCCCAAATATTAATTTACCATAAAGGTGTGGTTTTATTTCTGAGCTCTCAATTCTGTTCCATTGATCTACATGCTTATTTTTATGCCCGTACCCTGCTGTTTTTATTACTATAGCCTTATAGTGTAGTTTGATATCAGGTAGCTTGGTTCTTCTAACTTTGTTCTTTCATTCTCAAGATTGCTGTGGCTATTGGGGTCTTTTGTGGTCCCATATAAACTTTTGGAATATTTGTTTTAATTCTGTGAAATACGCCATTGGTATTTTGATAGGAATTGCATTGAATCTACAGTTTGCTTTGGGTAGTATGCACATTTTTATGATGTTAATTCTTTCTATCCACGAACATGTATATGCTTTCACTTATTTGTATGTTCTTCAATTTCTTTCTTCAATGTCTTATAATTTTCCAAGGACAGGTCTTTTACATCCTTCATTAAATTTATTGCTAGTATTTTATTTTTGATGCAATTATTAATAGATTGTTTTCTTAGTTTCCCTTTCTGAGAGTTCATTATTGGTGTATAAAAATGCAGCTGATTTCTGGGTATTTATCTTTTATCTTGCTACTTTACTGAATTCACTTAGCTCCTTATACAATCATACTGGTTCATTTATTTTTGGTGGAATTTTTAGGGTTTTCTGTATGCAGTATCATGTCATCTGCAGAAGCTTTCTAATGAACATCTTTTGTTTAAAGAGATGTGTAAAAATTGAAGAGACTCCAAAATAGGATTTTTTCAAAGAGTAGCACAAACATCTAGAAATAACATTGGAAAGATTAAAAGCCAGAATAAACTGAGCATTTAAAAAAAGTTACCAGAAATCTCAGATAAGACTTTTAAGTTGTGTTTAGAGCTGAAAGAATAATAAGAAGAAAGGGTTGAATACATTATTAGAATGAGGGAAAATGATTTCAGGCTTCTAGATATCACAGACAACATGCAAAAACCTGTTTGCTTCCATATTTGCTGCAAAATGGGAAGGTTTCCAAATAAAAATGGAAACTGAATACATTATAGAATCAATCATAGACCAAGATATGCAAAGAGGTAAAATGAAATTTCTGATAACTACAACTGAGTTTTGAGCCTCCAGAAGCAGATGAAGTGTCATTTCAGGATGACGGAAACTTTTATCAGTTATCTAAAATCTCCTATTAGCAATGTTCCCAAAACATCGAGTCCTGTCAAGGTTCTTGGAACTTGAAAGATAATATCCCCATTTCATAAAAATAAAAACCTATCTATTGTTAGAACAATGATTATTTATGAGATTAATATTTAGGAAAAAGTATAAGATTTTCCATGGCTTTTTAGGATAAAACATTTCTAAATATCTGATCATATTTTAACAGAGTTACTAGAATGGTATGTATGAAATGTTAAGACTGGCATATAATGATTTTAGAAGAAAGAACTACCTCTAATATCCTAATAGATAAGCTGGTAACATAGGGAATAAGATAGTCCAGGTGTATTCACAGCTTATTTAACAATCATAATAAATGGTGATGGCTATATTACTTAAGCTTTGGTTAGCTTTATTTACCATGGACAGAGTACATGTTGGGTTAAGAGATATTGAGGATCTTCCTGTCTTCCTGAGGCTGTCTTGGTCTCAGTGACAGCTGTGTGGGTATTGACAGAGCCTATTTTCCTCATGGTAAGCATGGATCCCATTGGAAGCTACAATAGTACTGAAGGGAAAGAATTAGGCTGTTTCTATTCCTAACTGTACCATTTGGAAGCTGTGTGGCCTTGCAAATATCCTTCTCTATAAAACAAAGATATAACTGCTGTACGTCAATCTTATGGGTGGCTGTTAGGTTTTAAAAAGATCATAATTTTAAAAGGCTTTACAAAGTGTCCCTAGACATAAAAATACGAGATAAAGGTATCAGTATCTCTGCTTCAATCTGGAATGACGGCAACTATGGAAGACCAGAGGGATCCTTTCCTGAATCTATCCTGATTAGCATTTTCATCAATGGAACTAGGAGACCTAATTATTAGATTTAAAACGCTTGGTAACAACAGCTTTGACACCCAAAACTTTGTTTCCCAATCCTGCCAAAAATACATTTTCAGGCAAAAATATCAGACCAAAACAGCAAGATGAAATTTAGCAGGAATAACGGGCTGCTACCTAGATTTGGAAATGCAAATATATAAGTACAAAACAGTAGGAAAAAAACAATTGGGCAGCACTGCATGTGAAACAATCTACAGTGTTTAGTTGACCACATGGTTAATAAGGATATTATGACAAGTGTAGATCTCTTCAGTCTGAGACAGTCAGACCACATCAATCCAATGCCTGGAATGGAACTGATACATGAAAAAGTTACTTTGCTCAATTCAGCACCCATTCCCCCTTAATTCAAGAAAGACATGTACAATCTGTAATGTGACCGGTAGATACTGGAAATGTCAGGAAATTATGATCTACAGGAAGAGTTGAAAGAACTGAATGAAACAGGTTAACCTTAGGAATCAGACTAGTGAAAAACCTTAATAGCTGTCTTCCAGTATCTAAAGGTCTGTCAAGTGTTGTTATAAGGATTATTTTCACTCTGTGTCATTCCAGAGAGCAGAGCAGGAATCTGTGGGTGAAAGCAAAAAGAAGGCAGATTGTTGGCTCACAAAACAACTTTATAATAACACCTCAATCTGTACAACAACAGATTTTTTTTTTTTTTCCCTCTTGGTGAGAAAATAAAATCTCTACTGGAGGTTTAAGCCAAGGCTACTGTAATTTATTTGGGAACTACACAACACATTTATGCTTTGGGCTGATCTCTAAGGTCTTTACCAACTCTCGGGTCCTATGATTTTATTAGAAATTGGTCTTTATTTTTAAGACTATTATATGTCCAAATGTTTATTTTTACTTCTCTTATTACACATATTTCAATAGACACTTTGCAGTAGATGGTATATCATTTTCTGCCCATAGGACATTTTAAAGAAGCTAGTCAATCCTTAAAAATTGCTGATTTACCATCTTAGAAGTTTTTTTTACTCTGCAGAAGTAATTTATTGCACGCAATCATGATATATAATATCTCTGGCTTATTAAGCATAAAATATATCTCTGTTTCTGCATTTTTATAGTTAAGTTTTATACCTTAGAAAGCCTTAGCATTCATAGTTAAGGTTACTATGGTAACCATAATTCAATTCTTTGTGACTATAATTTACTTTTTATACTTACATGTTAACTTTGATTCTTTATGTCCATATTATACCTACCTATTCAAAGTGACAAACTATAGTCTCTCCATAAAGATAATAAATAGGTTAAGGGTCTTTCCCCTGATGATTATAAAAAGAACTGTTTGAAGTAGATAGTTAGAAGCAAGAATAGAAAATTAGTGTGTTGTGTGATAAGGGAGGGCAAAACAGAGAGTCGGTAGATAACAGCATGGATTGTAGAGAAAAATAAAGTAACAATAAATCAGCAAAATTATATTGTAGATAAAATGTATAAACTGTGCTACTCTATAGCAGGTTAGGCTTAAGAAAAAAACATGAGCTGTGTGTAACTACTTCCCCTTTCTCTGCTCATAGTAACATCAACAACTAATCAAGGCCCTTTTCCTATTGATCAAACCAAGTGTTCAGAATCCTTCACACTATACTATATTATAGACAGTGACTCTTAGTTGATATCAATTCTCATTTTGTCTAGAAATACCTTAATTATGAATGTGGAAAAGGCAATAGTCTCCATATATTTGGCACAGATCAGTTTCTACTGTTCCTATGTATGGATCTGGGAGGCTGGCTGGAGAATTTACTAAAAGACAATGATTTACCCTGGCTGGTTTGGCTCAGTGGATAGAGCTTCTGCCCGAGGACTGAAAGGTCCTGGGCTTGATTCCAGTCAAGGGCATGTACTTCAGTGGCAGGCTCGACCCCTGGCCCTGGGCAGGGAGTGTACAGGAGGCAACCAATCAATGTGTCTCTCTCACATTGGTGTTTCTCTCTCTCTGTCTCTCCCCCTCCCTTCCACTCTCTAAAAAAATCAATGGAAAAATATCCTTGGGTGAGGATTAACAACAACAAAAAAGACCAACGATTCTAACATTAGTGATACCGTGGGAAGATGACCATGTTTTATTGAAAAGATTAGGACTTAGACTCAAAAGGAGTCCTAGCTGTGGCATTTGGGTAAAAACTTAACTTTGGCCGAAACTGGTTTGGCTCAGTGGATAGAGCGTCGGCCTGTGGACTGAAGGGTCCCAGGTTTGATTCCAGTCAAGGGCACGTATCTTGGTTGCAGGCACATCCCCAGTGGAGGGTGTGCAGGAGGCAGCTGATCGATGTTTCTCTCTCATCGATGTTTCTAACTCTCTATCTCTCTCCCTTCCTCTCTGTAAAAAATCAATAAAATATATAAAAACAACAACAACAACAAAAAAACAACTTGACTTTGCCTGGCTGGTTTGGGTCAGTGGTTGAGCATCAACCTATGAACCAGGAGGTCACGGTTCGATTCCTGGTCAGAGCACATGCCTGGGTTGCCGGCTCAATCCCTAGTGTGGGGTGTACAGGAGGCAGCTGATCAATGATTCTTTCTCATCATTGATGTTTCATCTCTCTCTCCCTCTTCCCATTCCCTTCTTCTTTGAAATCAATAAATACATATTTTTTAAAAATAACTTAACTTCTCTGAGTCTTAATTTCTTTATTTGTAAAATGTACATAATAATGCCGATCATCACTGTTCAGAGGAGAGAGCATTTAGGACATTTAACAACAGGCACTCTATGCTGGGCTGAGATGAGAGGGGAAACAAGTCCCCTCCCTAAGTCAGCCAAATCAACGGAACCAAAACAGGTGATTAATGGGATCTGGACTGTTGAAGCCAGAGCATCTTTATATTTATATATTTAAATGAATGTGAAGTTTATGCTAAACTTTGTAGTATACACTGTACAACCCTACATAATTTGGATTAAGTTCAGTTAGTACCACACTTTGGGTTATTATTATTTGTTTCATTTCCTCAGCTAGATTGAAATTTCCCTGAGGGCAGAGATAATATTTAGTTTGGCTTTCTGTCAGCTAGATTTTTTTCCTGACATATAATGGCTCCTACACAGTACGTTAACCCAAGCTTTTTGAAATGGAGAATTCATGCTTCTTCAATAATTTTGGTCACTTATTTTGTTCTATTTCTTTTTTAAAAATACATATTTGTTAATTTCAGAGAGGGAGGGAGAGGGAGAGAGAGAGTTAGAAACATCAATGATGAGAGAGAATCATTGATTGGCTGCCTCCTATACGCCCCACACTAGGGATCGAGCCTGCAACCTGGGCATGTGCCCTGACAGGGAATTGAACTGTGACCTCCTGGTTCATAGGTCGACACTCAACCACTGAGACACCACGGCGAGGCATGGGTATTTCTTTGAATACTTCTCACTCTCTCTGATGTAAATTTAAAGGTGGCTAAATTTTCTGTGAAGATACTTGGTGCTAATTATCAAGTTTAGGTAATTTCTAATATTTATTTTTCTGCTACAAATTATATTTATTTAAGATTTACTTCTTTATTCCACTTCAGTAGACATACATATTTATTATAACTTGATTTGAAAACTTCAGTGTCTTTCCATTACCAATAAAAGCAAGGAATCTCCATAATTAAAGTGAGTTGCTCTCCTTACGAGCAAGCATCTGCTCTTCCCCAAACACCAGCCAGTAATTATAAAGATTTATTTTCCTCCCAAATATTTTCATTCTTCTTATATACTGTTTCTTGTACTATCCATCTTATTTGACATAACATGATTTCAATTAGGGTTTTAGTGGTCAAAATACATGTTTGAAGATTTTAAAGGTTAGTAGTTACAAGTGTGCTCAGAACTTCCTGTCAAAATACCAGTGCCTCAGGTTATTTAGATGATAGCCTCAAAAAAGGAAACATCAGTTGGTTGAGCATCCTCCCAGGCACCAGGCGGTCGCCTGTTTGATTTCTGGTTAGGGCACATGCCCAGGTTTAGGGCTTGATCCCCTGTGTGGGGTGTGCAGGAGGCCCCCAATCGATGATTCTCTCTCATCATTGATGTTTCAATCTCTCTCTCCCCCTCCCTCTGTCTCTAAAATTGATAAAAAACATTTTTTTTTTAAAAAAAGGAAACATCAATAAAAATTTTAAGCATGGTATATTTTAAATATACTGTGGAATTATTAAATATAATCAGAATAAACCAAGAATATAATAATGCCACAGTTCTGCACCTTTCTCCACTTGCCCCTTATCCTAGTTAAAAATAAATCCTCCCAAACTGAGAATACAACCAGTTGCTCTTAAAAGTGTACTTGGTAAATCTGTAAATCATATTAGGCCCTCCTGCTTCCTGCTTTATTCAGTTTTTCTAGACTTCCTGAACATAGAAAAAAAAATTAGCAGCCAAACCCCTTCTACTCCATCCTTTAAAGAACAGTTTTTTTGTTTTGTTTTGTTTTTCCTCTCTCCTTTGCTCTATGAACGCAAGATTGGAGTTGTGTGGAAGTCTGTGGTCCTTTCTGACAAAAATGAAGAAAATGACAAAGCTATAAAACAAATCCTGACTTTTGGTGGGAAGTGACTAGAAAGAAGGGGAGGGAGGAAAGTGGGAAGCAGGAGAGAGAGAAAAATGTTACAGCTGCTATGACTTACAGATGACTTTCATCTGGTAGCATTGCTTAAGCTATTTTCCTATCTTAAATTTCTATTTTATTTTATTTTTTACTTATAAGTAAAGGTTAAACAAGGGCCGGAGTCAGCAATTTCTACTCGTGCTTTCTCAGTCCTCCCATTCCCGGGCTCGGAGCATCTGCTTTTCTCCAGCCGGGAACTCTTTGCTTGGTGCTCCCG
Source organism: Plecotus auritus (assembly GCF_963455305.1). Classification (NCBI taxonomy): domain Eukaryota; kingdom Metazoa; phylum Chordata; class Mammalia; order Chiroptera; family Vespertilionidae; genus Plecotus; species Plecotus auritus. Next base: position 40,965,730 of record NC_137776.1, read on the forward strand.
GCTTAGCTCTCCCTCTAATTGCTACCCATCTGTTTCCATTAAGCCTCTAAGCCATTTGTCTCATTTAAATATCTCATTCCTTTTTCTAAACACTTCAAACCAAATTCTTACCTCAAATATTTACATAGCATTTCCACAGATTTCTGCATCTGAGGACACTATCATTTGCTATTTAGTAAAGAATGTTATTCAGCACCTTTCACGTTGTGAATACTAAACATTCAATTATTATTACTTTGATAGTATGGCAGTAAAAAAAAGTTGAATGGAGTGTTAAACTCATTCTTTTATAAGATATTCTGTAATATAATTTAAGGACAATAGTATCTTTCTCTGATCCAACTTCAAGGTAAATTATCTTGACAAATTCTTTCCAGATTTTAGATCTTAGAAATATAATTAAATAAAACCAATCAGCAGTTGTAGTTACCACAATAGCTCCAGAGTGTTCCTTTAGTCATCTAAGACAATCTATATATATATAAAAGCCTAAGCAACTGGCCGACGGGCTGGTAGCTATGATGCGCACTGACCACCAGGGGCAGACACTCAATGTAGGAGTGGAAACCACAGGCATGGAAACATGAAACAGACTGATGGATCTCAGAGGGAAGGGGGGAAGGAGGAGGGTGGGAAGAGATTAACCAAAGATTTTATATGCATACTAGAGGCCCAGTGCATGGATTTGTGCACCGGTGGGGTCCCTTGGCCTGTGGGGATCGGGCCGAAACCAGTTCTCCGACATCCCCCGAGGGGTCCCGGATTGGGAGAGGGCACAGGCCAGGTTGAGGGACCCCACGGTGCACGAATCCGTGCACTGGGCCTCTAGTATTTTAATCCCTTGTCTCCAAATTCTGTCTTATTACATCTATATAAATAAAAGCCTAAGCAACTGGTATGACCAGATGACCAGATAACTGGACAACTGGCCAGTAGCTATGATGCGCACTGACCAACAGGGTGCAGACGCTCAACTCAGGAGCTGCCCACTGGCGCTCCCACACCCAACCTCCCTCGGCCAGCCAACCTCCCATGGTCCCTCCCCCCAGCCAGCCAACCTCCCATGGTCCTCCCCCTGGCCAGGTGGCCCCCATCGAACCCAACTGACACTGGGAAAGATGTCCCCGATCGGCCCCGATCATCGGCCAGGCTGAGGGACCCCACCTGTGCACGAATTCGTGCACCAGGCCTCTAGTATGAAATAAAAGTCTCAATAAAAAGTCATGAGAAAACAGACTCCAGCCCTGACCAGTTTGGCTCAGTGGATAGAGCATCCGCCTGCGGACTGAAAGGTCCCAGGTTCGATTCAGGTCAAGGGCATGTACCTTGGTTTCGGGCACATCCCCAGTAGGGGGTGTGCAGGAGGCAGCTGATTGATGTTTCTACCTCTCTATCCCTCTCCCTTCCTCTCTGTAAAAAATCAATAAAATATATTAAAAAAAAAAAAGAAAACAGACTCCATCCCACATCTCCTATGACAGAAGAGGTGATTTATTTTTCCAGAGGTAACTTAATCAGTGTAAAACATTTCCTCCAAATGACAACCACGAGGACAACAAAAACAACAGCACACATACATGCACACATTTCAGATACTGGCCGCTGTTCCATAGCATGAAGTCTGCAGTGTAGGAGTCTCCAAACATCTCCTAAACGGTGTTCTCCATTAGTTAGCAACCACCTGTCTCCAATAATCCTGTTGTTTCACCTGCCAAAAGCCAAAAGAAAAAAAATTAAATACTGATTTCATCCTAGCACTTTCTTCGCTCCTGGAAGTTGGTTAAAAAAAAACCAACATATATATATATATATATATATATATATATATATATATATACACACACACACACACACACACACACACACATACATACATATATATATATACATATATATATATATATATATATATATATATATATATAGAGAGAGAGAGAGAGAGAGAGAGAGAGAGAGAGAGAGAGAGAGAGACATCAATGATGGGAGAATCATTGATGGGCTGCCTCCTGCATGCCTCACATGGGGAATCAAGCCAGCAACCCGGCGTGTGCCCTGACCAGGAATCAAACCATGACCTCCTGGTTTCTAGGTCAATGCTCAACCACTGAGCCATGCCGGCTGGGCCTAGAAGTTGATTTTTAAAGCTCTTTCCTCCAACTATTTATTTCATTGCTGTCCAAGGTCATCTTTTTATTCCTCCTGGCATCTTTTCTATTACCTCTTGATTCTTGACCCTTATATGCTTCTTTTATTTTCTTCACTTTGTACCTTTTCTCATTGAGCTCCTTTCTAATTGTCTGTCATCACTTTTCCAACAGACCAAGAGTTCAAGACCCAGTTCAAATTTAATGCTAGCCAGTGATTCACCTCACCCTTACCATATTAGTCTACTTCTTGAATATATTTTCAGTCTTTAAACAGAAGCAGTTGTAAGCTATTACTTATCTTTTTCCATTCCTAGCATCTAATCATATTGTACCTGTTATGTGTAGTTTTCTCTAGTTGTCATTTCAATCAAGTTTTATGATCTCTAAAGAAAAGAAAAATTCTCCTTAGTAGACCCCCATCCTTGCATATTCCCATATACAGAAAGTATTCAGTGATTTTGGAGTTTATCTACAAACATACTTCTCCTATTAGAAGAGTCCAGTTTACCAGGATTTTGCATTCCTATATACCCTAGAACTTAATTATGATAATATCTTCAGGACCCATTCATGAGATTGCCTTATAAATGAGAATGCTACAGAGAAGGTTTTTCTGTACCTCATTAAGCAAATGTTCTAGAGGAGGGTCCAAGATGATTCCTCCCTTTAATAACTAAAATCAACAGTTGCCCTGGCCAGGTGGCTTAGTTGGTTGTTGTGCGTTCCCATGCACTGAAAAGTTTTGGGTTTGATTCCTGGTTAGGGCACATACCTAGGTTGTGGGTTTGATCTCAGGTCGGGAGCATACAGCAGGCAACCGATCAATGTTTCTTCTCTCTCTCTCTCTCTCTCTCTCTCTCTCTCTCTCTCTCTCTCCCTCCCTCTCTCTGTCTCTCTCTCTCTGTCTCTGTCTCTCTCTCCCCCCTTGGGTGAGGATTTTTTAAAATACTATTATAGCAAGATTATAGAAGCCACTTGTCCCACCCCCAATGTATTTGAATTTTCCATGTGGAGTTCTACCCTATTTCTGCTCAGGTAAAGGCTGTCAAGGAGGGGGACCGTGCCAGAGACTTGGTATCTCAGATAGCCTGTTAGGTTAGGCTCCACAGTGCCAAAGTGCAGTAAGGGACATCCTTGGCTGGTTTCCTCTTTCTGGCCCTCTGCTCCTTCCTGCCCCGCAGCCTTCTCCACCTCATTTTCATTTTCTCCTTCTTGAGTTCTTTTCTCTCTGTGGTCTCTGAGTTCCTCTTCCTGTTAGGGAACACCCTCTGTAATGTTTTTAGTCATTATTTCAGGAATTTCTAAATTTGGAAACTGTGTTTTTGCATATTAAGGTGTGTTTTTGTCTCTATTCCTAGATGATACTGAAAATATTCTCTTTGTGTAGTTTGCTAATTCTTTCTCTAAGTCAGCAAATGTGCCTTTCTTCGTCATCTTGCTCTGCAAAGGCTAGGCACAGAAGCTGGTTGAGGCTTACAGACATGTACACGAAGTAAAGGCTAACTGGGAGCTGGCCTGTGCATAGGAAGCTGGTAGGAAGCCATCTTTCTCCTCCACTTGGTTCCATGCCCCTTACTCCTCCTGGCCCCATTTTTTTTTTTTTTTTTTTTTTTTTTTTATCAACCTTAAACTTCCTTTCTGAGCCAAAAGCAAAGAGAATTTTTCTGCATCTACTTCATACATTTTGAGTCAAATCCAGTGATTTTTTTCTTGGATACTATGGGCATCTGATTTAATTATTTTGACATTAATTAATCTTGGGATTTACCTGTGGCCTCCTTTGTAAGTTTGTTTGGCTAGTGCTCAAATATTGATTTTCTTGGCAGTAAGTTTCCGTAAGGAAATACCTAGTTACCAGTGCAGTACATCAAGACCTCCTGGGGTCTGTTCACAATATTAGACAAGAAGATTATGTCAGCTGACCTAAGGTTTTCTTTCATCCACTACCCAATCTGCTCTCAAGGTTCTGATAATAGAACTAGACCAAGACAAGGGAGCAAGTCTGGTGTTTATCGTAAGGTAGTCTAGGTATAGATATGTTAGTATGTCTTATGGATATCCATTTCTGCTTTTTTGATCATTTGGCTTTTTATCTTGAATGTCCAGTTAAAAGAAATGTGTGCCTTTTCCACTTTATCTCTCTCAGCACCAGAATTGACCATATCCTCGGAACATCTGGACACTTTGTGTCATTGGTCAATCATATTTTTCTCTTAGAGCTAAATTTGTAGTCTTTCTCTGGCAAATACACCAAGCCATATGCTTTCTAACCTTACTTTGAGCTTCAACTTATTTTTTCTTTATTAACTTTAATATTTATCTCAGTTTCTCTAATTTTCTTTATGTGATGGTGTATAATAGGACATTCTAATCCTGTTTGGGATAAAGAGGGGTATACAAATAAAATCACATTGCCTTTTACTTGTATATATAAGGACATCCCACAGGTATACTTTGAAATAGATTTCTCAATTTGAGAAACAAAAAACCTGCAGTATAAGAAAATGATAAATACTGAGGAATCACCAAGTTTATATTACTTTAAATATCAAGTTTAACAGAACTTTCTTAAAGATGTAGAATTAGTATGTTTAAAATAGAAACAGGAAATTAGTCACATATATATACATGTAAAAGAAGGCAATCCCCCATACTTTTATAGTAGAATATTTTTGTTAATTACAAAGTTAAAATTTATAGGTAACAGTATATGGATAATATAACTTATGGGTAAAATTGTCCCCAAAAAATGATTTGTGATTTTCATTAAGTCATTGCTAGTTTTAAAATTATTATTCAATTGTTCTTATAGTTTATTTACCTAAGCTTATTTAAATAATTTATTATTTAGGATTGTTGTATAATTTTATATTTGTGAAGTTTAAAAAAGTATCAACATGAGTCATTCATTCTTACACTATTCAATATCATGTTTATATTTTCCAATTAGTATTGAATGCTACAGACAGCTTGGATTCTTCCTGATACCCCTGTGGCTCTCTACACTGTTCAGGGCATGGAATACTAACAGCTAGAGCAGGGGTGGGCAAACTTTTTGACTCGAGGGCCACAATGGGTTCTTAAACTGGACCGGAGGGCCGGAACAAAAGCATGGATGGAGTGTTTGTGTGAACTAATATAAATTCAAAGTAAACATCATTACATAAAAGGGTACGGTCTTTTTATTTTTTTATTTCAATAGTTTTATTCATTTCAAACATTTTAACAAGAAGAATGTAAACACTAATTATTATAATTTGAAACTTCAAAAAATGGAGGAATCATAGCACAATAACATACCTTATATTGAAGATGGCAAAGGCAAAATAAAATTGCCTAACAAAGGAAAGGTACAAAAGCCTTTCAAATTAAACTTAAATATAATAATTTAAAACTAAAACAAATAGAAAAGAACAAAATGTGTAAACAGTAAATTAAACATTTTCTTTAGTGCAGCTTCCAAATTATGCCCGGGACGTAGATGTAGATGGCAATGTAGACTGGGTTGAAAGGTTTTTGGTCTTTAAAACATCAACTTCAGTGGGAACAGTGTTGTTGGTCTCCTTTTTAGCTAATGCTCTGATACTGTGCTCTCCAGGGGCGTGTCTCCCTACATCACCACGATAACGTGTCTACGCATTCCCAGGGTGATGTCGGGGGACGTGTCCGAGGGCATTACAAGGAGCCTCTGGAAGATTGAGAGGTTGTTCCTTCTACTGAATGGGCGGGTATAAATCCGCCCACTCAGAAGAAGGAGCTGTGGTCGTGTTTCCCGACGTTGCCATGTTAACACTGCTGCTGGTGAAGGAGCGGAGGGGAGAGCAAGAGAACCCTCTGCTCTTTCGGCTCCGTGGGCCGGATAGAACAGCCGAACGGGCCGGATCCGGCCTGCGGTCTGTAGTTTGCCCACGGCTGAGCTAGAGGGACACTATTAGAAATTTCCTGGTCCCAAATTGAAAGCTTAAAATGTAGTGACACCACAGCTAAAGTGTCCTTTAATGGGAAGACTAGATAGAGAAATCAAATATATGTTAGATTTCTAAAAGGAAAGCTTTAAGTGGCATATAAAATTTGCATGCCACACGCTCAATATGCTAAGGGAGCTGGTCACTTCCATGAGTTATAGTTAGTTCATGGGTTTCATCAATGTCAACAAATAATGACTGTAATTTGTAATTTGAAAATCATCACTCTTCAATTAACAATTGAGTCACCATATAGTAGTTTTGATCATGAAAAAATTGCTCTATTTATATAAACTATAACTTCTAAAAAACATAGTTTCATAGACTAATAAGTAGGCAGCTGCCAATTAAGAGTTGAATTTTTAAAATGGTAACAATTGTGACAATGACAAGATGTTTAAAACGTTGCAGTTTAAAATGCTTTTTTAATATTATTTCTTTCATTCCTCAAAATATTGTTATTTAACATTTACATAGGAGGAATCTGATAAAGAACTCATCCAGGATCAAATAGCAGGACGTGAACAGAGCCCTCTACCTCAGCGCCCAGACCGGTTCCTGGGCTCTGCTTCTATCTCAGTTACATATTAACTGCGATAACCAGCATTGCTCAGAGCATCAGTAACTGTTAAATAAAGTCTAATAGAAATTGTATATGTTAATGTGGGATGTTGATAACCTTTCATAATTGTAGCAATGACTATAAAGCTTCCTAATTTTTTATGTTTAAATTTTTATTGATTCCTTTTTATAGAACACTTTTGTCATCCTGCTATGCTGGGCAATGGGAAAGGATCCCTGTTTCTATTCAGCTTGGCTTGCACCATATAGAACTGCCCCTTCCAGAAGTGGTCCATCACAGATGAATGCCTGCAATTTAGAGCACTTTTTTCTTGCATCTTATTAATAGCTGTGAGAAAGTAAAAGGATTATTTAAGAGAATCAGTGATACCCAAAGAGTAAAATATTGGTTTCTTTTTCAAACATAGCATGTGAATGACCACCTATGTTATTTTTTAGTAATATCCCTGGGTTCTGGATATTACTCCATTAATTAAAATTTAGAAAGTTAAGAGGGTTCAGTAACTGGCCTTAAAATAACTTCGATATTAGAATAAAAGAAAACTTTGGGTTTACTTTTCCTTTACAGGGCTCAAAATAGTGTCAGATTTCAGACACTGGACTGAGGTTACATTCCTTAGTGTACTATGGTTGGTGTGTGTCAGTCTAGATTGCACTCTAGAATCATCTAGATAATTATGATCACCCTAACCCAAAGGAGTCAGAATTACTGGACACAGAATATTTTTAAAGCTCCCATTTCATTCTAATCTGTAGTCGGGGCTTAAAAACCATCAATTCTCGCCCTGGCCAGTTACTCAGTGGGTGGAGCTTCGACCTGTGGACTGAAGGATTCTGAGTTTGATTCTGGTCAAAGATACCTACCTAGGTTGCAGGCTTGATCCTGGTTGGGGTGTGTGTGAGAGGCAACCAATGTGTCTCTCTCACATCGAAGTTTCTCTCTCTCTGTCTTTCCCTCTCCCTTCCACTCTCTCTAAAAATCAATGGAAAAATATATTCGGGCGAGGGTTAACAACAACAACAAAAAACAACAACACATCAAATCTACTTGGGACTCACAATGGAAAGGAATGATTGTTTTCTCAGCCACATACAGCTCTGCATATGGCATTTCTCCCTAATGGGGAGCCAACTTTCCTTTGTGTCACACTTTGCTTTCAAATGCCCTTAGCAGAACATGGTTCTTCTGACCAGAAGTCATATAAGCCTCTGTTGCTTCTCAGAAATTCTCCCAAAACAAACTTTTTATTTTGAAATAAAGATTCACAGAAATTTGCAAAAATAGTACACAGAGGACCCATGTATACCCTTCAGTCAGTTTCCTCTAAGGAGTTTATCTAACATAATAAAATACAACATCAAAGACAGGAATCTGACACTGACTGGATGTAAGTGTATGATTCTGTTATTGTACTTCATGTGTCGGCTCCTACAACCATCAGTGCAATCAAGAAAGAGAACTATTCCATCACCACAAAGACCTCGCTCCGATTTCAGACACTGAACTGATGTTACATTAAGTGATACCCCTTTATAGCCAAGGCCAACGCTCTCCCCCACACCATCCCTAACTCCTGGCAAACCTTTAATCTGTTTCCCTTTTCTACAATTTTATCATTTCTCAAGAATGTTAATATAAATAGACTCACAGCATTTGTAGCCTTTTGAACATTTTTTTTTTTTTTTCACGTAGCCCAATGTCCTTGAGATCCATCCAAGTTGTGTGTATCAATAGTTCCTTTCTTTCTGTTGCTGAGAAGTATTACATTTTGGTTGTTTCCAGTTTTGAGCTATTACAATAAAGCTGCTACAAAAGCTATTTCATTTCTCTGAGATAAATGCCTAGGAGTGCAATTGCTGGGTTGTATGGTAAGTGTATGTTTAATTGTTTTAAGAAATTGCCAACCTGTTTTCCAAAGTGGCTGTACCATTTTATATTCCTACCAGCAATGCATAACAGATCGTGTCTCTGTATTCTTGCTAGCACTTGCTAGCAAGATATAAAATCAGATATAAAATAGTTTTATTTCATCATGCTGAGAGGTGTATAGTGATATCTCATCATGGCTTGAATTTGCATTTCCCTAACAGCTAGTGATGCTGAACATTTTTCCCCACATGTTTATTTGCCATCTTTGGTAAAAATGTCTCTTCATGTCTTTTGCCCATGTTCTAATTAGATTATTTGTTTTTACTCTTCAATTTTAAAAGTTCTAGGTAACTACTTTGTCAGATGTTTGCAAACAATTTTTCCTACTTTGTCGCTTGTCTTTTCAACCTCTTAACGAGATCTTTCACAGAGCAAAAGTTTTTAATTTTGGTGAGGTCCAATTGATTGGTATTTCACTTTTATGGATTGTGATTTTGGTGTCATGCCTAAGAACTCTTCATCGAGCCTTAGGGCTGGAAAATTGTCTCATGTTATTTTTTAAAAGTCTTACAGGTTGACATTGTATATTTAAATCTGTGATTTATTTTGAGTTAATGTTTGTGAAAGGTTTGAGGTTTAGGTTGAAGGGAGTTGTGTGGGGTGGAAATCCAAGTCTCCCCTCACTCCCCCATTCTCTCTCATGACACTACAGAGGAGGCCCTTTTTGCCAACAGGTAGAGATGGAAGTCTCAGCTTCCCACAGGCCCTCTTTGATACCACCCTGGAGGTGGGGAAGAGGTTGTGGCAGCTCCTTACCCCCTGGCAAGGGTGGAGTCTAAACTCTCCTGGGGCCCTTGCTTGTACTGATGGGACTGCAAGATTTTCTGTGGTTTTTGTCTAAACGTTTTCTGTCCTGTTGAGCTGCCCCTTTCCTGGCCCATTGTCAAGAGAGAGTAGACTTTTCTTGGGGTTTGTTGGTCTGTGTCATTAGCATTTTCTGTATATCTGCTGAGTGCTCTTTTCTCACAGAGCAACTTTATATGTATAAGAAAAATAATTCAATGTAATTTCTATGCTTCTTTCTGTAGCTCCCCTCAGCTGTTATCTTTCTTTAAAACTATATTATACAAATGTCTAGCAATGAATGAATGATTTTTAACAGATGTTTAATGCAATTTCATAAACCTTTGTAAAACACCTAAAATTTGCCAGGATGGGTGGTAGGTGCTAGAGGGGATACTAATGTAACAGCATAAATGGGATTTTCTAGGCCGCTAGCTACATCTTAACTAGTAAGCCTTATGTGTACATTATATGTATATTCATAATAATTATTTTCTAAAAGTTTTTTATGGTGCCATATACACCATTGTTTCACAAACTTTTCCTTATAATATTAATTCTACTGTAGGTATACATTGATTTAACAATTTCTTTGCTGCAAGAATTCTGCCTTTAAAATACCTCTCTACATTATTAACCTTCAAGAAGATTATTTAATGTACAGCATTGCCTAAACTTGTTTATCCTCTGAACTTTCCCCCTCTAAACTGGATTTTGAATAATGGTGCTGCAAATTAATATAATTCAATATTCATATTCAAAGTACAAATTACTGTAAAGTAGGGTTATTCAAGAAGATTCAGAGGAAAAAAGAGGTTAGCCAGGACTTGATGAAATTTCAGGGTGCTTCAGATTTATATATACATCCTTAACATACATCTTTCATCAGTGAGAAAGGAAAAGCTGGTTGTTATATGAATCTTCGTTCTTTCCTCTTTTATTCTCCCTTCTCCTCTCCTAACTGGTCCCTGTGCTGGTATTCAGAGGACTCTAATCCAACTCTCGAAAAACATTTATCAAAGGAATTAATCAAAAAAGGAAGATAGCAATTTGTGCAACAAAATTTATAATAGCACTATTTTAAGCAGTGGAAAAACAGGAAACAATTGAAAGCCATACATTTGGAGACAGTTAAGAAATCCACTATGGAATAGCACAAGGGCACTGCAAAAGACCAATACATGGACAGGTTTGCTACAAAGTATTATGTGTTAAATAATATTAATAAAAATATCTCTATCCAAAGCCATATATACACGCTAAGCACATGCATATTTCAGACTTAAATTGAGAGAGCTTAAAAATATATATGTTGCAAATATTTATTTATTTATTTATTTGCTTGCATATGTTTTTTTTTTTTTTTTTTGGTTGCTGTTTAAAATAATCAAGAGAAATACCTTCTAGTTTGCTTCTCTGTCTCAGGTTGTGTTTTCTGGAAGCAAATGTGGAGATGGTTTTTAGAGTGAAGATGTGAGAGAGAAGGGGAAGACGCAGAGGGATGCAGGCACAGGGAAAGACTGAGCTGATGCAGGCCAACAAGCCTTGACTGATGCAGCAGGAGCTATGAAGGGACAATCGCTCTCCATAGTTTTTTGCTCTCGACCAAAATGCTGAGGATCCTTCAGCTCTTGCCTTGCTCATTCATTCGGGCTGCCTTGAGAAGGGCATAATCTCAGGAAAGGTGACTCTTTACAGCTGAGGCAAACCCGAAGGAACTGATAGCTGGGCTGCCTGCAGACTGCATTCCCCAGAGCTCGGTAGCAAGTACTTTCTTTAAAAAAAAAAAAAAAAAAAAGGAGGAAGGGAGGGAGAGAGAGATAGAAACATCAATGATGAGAGAGAATCATTGATTGGCTGCCTTCTGCACACCTCACACTGGGGATTAGCCTACAACCTGAGCATGTGCCCTGACCAGGAATCCAACCATGACCTCCTGGTTCATAGGTCAATGCTCAACCACTGAGCTATGCTGGCCGGGCTTGGCATGTTTCTTTTTAACTTTAGCATTCATTATTGTGTTAAAGAGTATAATCTTAACCATGTAAACAATGTCAGCAAACACTGTAATTTTTCATAATAGAATCATATTTAATGGTACAATCTGTAACCTAAACAATATCCTAAATAGGCCCAGCTATTATGTATAGACTAGAGGCCTGGTGCATGAAATTTGTGCACTGGGTGGGGGGGGTGGTACTTAGCCCAGCCTGTGCCTTCTCACAGTCCAGGACCCCTCAGGGGATGTCCGCCTGCAGGCTGAGGCCCACTCCCTGCAGTCGGACATCCCTCTCGCAGTCCGGGACCCCTCGTTCCTTACTGCCCTCCTGCTCGCTGCTCCTTACCACTGGGCTTGCTGCTCCTTAGCGCTGTCGCAGAGGCGGAAGAGGCTCCCACCACCGCTGCTGCGCTAGCCATCCATGAGCCGGGCTTCTGGCTGAGTGGCACTCCCCCTGGGGGAGTGCACTGACCACCAGGGGGCAGCTCCTGCATTGAGCGTCTGCCCCTGTGGTCAGTGCGCATCATAGGACCGGTTGTTCTGGTCGTTTGGCCGTAATGGTTCCTTAGGCTTTTATTATATAGGTTATTTTGACATCTTTAAGTGCACAATAGAGAGTACACTTGAATTATGTCTTGAAGTCTGGAGTAGAAAGAAGGGAACACATATATAACTAAAAAGAGATGTAGGGATTTACTACTTTTTCAAGTTGCATACTTTTTTAAAAATGAAAAACTGGTAAGTAATCAAAGCATGCAATAGAAAGGCATACCATAGTCTGGAAATGCTTTCTCCTCTTTTCAACTGGGTCCTGAATACAACTGGGCCATCTTCAGACTTGACTCTTTTCTCCCATCATCCAAAAAAGATAAAAGAAAACCCTCACATAGGCCACACCAATTAAAGCAGAAAAACTATTGAAAAGAAATGAGAAAACTTACTGAATTTTGTTGAGGGCATTATGGAGAGTACTAAACGGGCATCACACAGGAAAACATTTATTTTTCCATTACATCTTTCCTCCAAATTCCTGCCTTTACTGTAATCACACATTTTGTTTGCTCTCTAAACTCTATTGCTCAGATTCTTTCTGGATCTTCTCTGACACAATCCCCACTTTTCCCCAACCCCTATTTTTTTTTGTTTGTTCTTAAATGGCCTTTAATTTGCTTCTTTCTTTGCCACCCATGCTTCATTCTGTTGCAGAGTGAAACCACTGTTTGGCTTCTTTAATTCTGTAATAATCTCTACCTGTAACCTCCAGCACAACCACCTCTGTAAATCAGCATAACAAAAAAGTGCAGTTGAGCAACTGAAAGTCTCTCACGGGCTGGAGAAGAGTGAGATGGTGAACATCTGACTTTAAGGTTTGGACCCCTTCTATCCCATCATTTGTTTCTGGTGATTATTATCTTGTTTCTTATCATTTGGGTCAGTTACAGGTATCTAGAGTTTATTGAGCTCTGTACTCATAATAAATTCATAATGTATTATTTGAAAAGTAGACTTACTAAAGTGGCACCTGAGTTTTTAGCATCCTTTTTATAATCACTGGATTCAGTTAAATCTGACACCAAAGAAGCTAGTGTGACATGTGTTCATTTCTTTTTATCATGAGACTTTGCGTGACTAATTGTCATGTCAAGCTTCTGGCTTCAAATATTTCTAAGCAGTCCTTTGGGGCTATGGTCAGGGGAGTTGTAGGAAGACTATAAATATATATATTCTACTTGTCAAGCACTTATCAGAACAGGACTGGTGTCCAGTGAAACATATTTAAAACCATTTCCACCCAACCACCACACCAGAACTAATCACCAAACCAGGGGAAAGAGAATAACATTCTTACTTATTGTATGAGAGTTTTAGGAAAAACCAATAATGAGAAGCTTTGAATTGTTTGTTTGTTTGTTTATTTATTTATTTATTTATTATTTTATTTGCTCTTATTTTTGCTGTCAAGTCTTGTATTCATCAGGGTTCAGTCAGGGGATAAGAACCAAAACAATAATGTGAACAGGAAAACTTAAATATAAGGTGTTACCAACGAGGTATGGTATGGTTAACTACTAAAAGAGGTAAAAGATCCCTAAGGTAAGGCATTCAGAGGTAGCAAATATAGAAAGAAGCTACTCCTAGCACTTAGGGAAAAGGGAAAAAGGAAGAAACTTCTAGAAGAAAGGGTCTCTCACCAGCTGAGAGTGAGAGCCCTGATGAGAGGCAGTGGCTACCTCTGGAACATGCTACCTGGTGGAAAAAGTGGATGGAGGTTATCTGCTGTTGCAGAACTTGGAGAACTTCCACGACTGTGGAGAAGCCTCTGAGAAACCCAGGAACGCGGATTCTCCCACCACAGGTGAAAACAAAACACTAGAAGAGTAAACCCTCACTCCTCCCTCTTCCAGCCTTGCAGTCTCTCTCCTGCTCCCTCTATGGGCGGAACCTAACACGGAGCCCCCCAGAGCCCAATTCTGGTATCATGAAGCAGCCAAAAGGATGTGTGTGGAGATAAAAGTTAATAAATTCAGAAGTAGAGTGACCCAATTCATCATTGTCATTAAAGAAAATTAACTCACTAAGCTGTATTATCTACCTTCCAGCACTTTTTAATTTGGGGCATGATAGCTTGGATGATTATAATGACATAAACAAAAGTATAAATCAAGTTTTCTAAATGTACACGAAGTTTTATGGGACATGTATAATTTACAAGAGAAGGGGTTTCTGATTAGCTGTTGCTCATTCAGAAACACCATAAAATCAAGGAATATGGGAAAATTCTTTAGAGGCCAAGCCTAGATAGTCAGCTCCCATTATATATGGGAATTCTGACTATAGTTCACCATCTAAATTCTTTTTTTTTTACTACTTTTAACAACCAGGAGTTAGTTCACAAGCTGATAAGCCACTATTTTTTTTTTTTTTTTTTGTCTAGAAAGTTCTAATTTTCAGAGAGTTTCTTCTTATCCTGTGCCAAAATCTGCTTCTTTTTAACTGTCTGGCACTGTGCCTCATATCATTGTACATAATGTACTAAAAACTTCTGTGATAACCACTATGTCAGCCCTCCAAACAGTTGAGATTCTGTCTTAGCTTGTCCCTAGCTGTGGTAGCTAACCATCCCTCAAATGGCAGTTTCTGTAGCCCCACATCACCATGGCTTCTTGACACCTCCCAAAATGTGATGCTCAGAAATTACTTTCGTAGTTAGATATGACAGGAGCGACGCAAAATAAAGTGGAGATATCACTTTTAGGGTCTGGATACTATATACACATGAATGTTGCCTTAAGATTTGAAGGGCTCTTTCAACAATTACATCACATTCTGGCTTGAGTTACCACCCTTCTCCAGCCGCTCCCATCATTACTAAAACCTAGGGATGAAGCATCAGGGGTTCATTGAATTGTTTTTATATAGAAAAAATATGTAACATATCTTGTTCCAAGAATAATATAAATTTACATACTAAATCATTCTTCATTTTCCCGAAGACACACCTCCCGGCTGGGGTAGCAGGAAGGGTTGGTGTGAAAACGTTCCTTGACTGCTCTACGCCTCCTCATAAGCGTTTAACATTGGCCTTAGAAATAGGAAAAGCAGAGTTTACCTGTGACTACAACGTCAAGAGTGAAAGTTTGATATCGAGCTAAATTACTTTTTAATTACTCTTCAGGGAGGGTTCCTGACATACTCATTTCCTCTCTGCGACCTAACATGAAACATGCTGAGACAGAAGTGATCCTTTACAAAGCAACGTTTTATAAATGGGGTCTGCTTCCTTCCTTCTGCTTACTCTGGGGTCCAGAATCCTGCCTGTGGTTGTTAGTTTAAGGTCTAAGAAGCCACGGAATCTGTCTCTAAAGATGCCTGGAAGCGTTCTTTAACCTTGTGTTTAAGGAGGCAGGAAAAGGATTTGTCTGAAAATGATAATATATGCTTAAAATACATGTATAAATATATATGTGAATGAAATACTCATTTTACGACACAAAAACTTAAGCTTAAGTACCTGCTACAAATGCATGAACTGTGTACTCTAGAGTTCTCTTCCCTCAGATACCCGCGAATTTCTTCACTGCTTTCAAGTGTTTGCTCAAATGTCACCTTTTCAACGAGGCCTGGTGTGACCTACTACTTGACATTTTGCAAATGGTCTCTTCTCCCAAACTCACCTGCCCATTTCTACTCTACTTTTTCTTTTCCCACAGAATTTAATATTTTCAAAGAGACTGTATCATTTACTAATTTATTGTGTTTAAGGCTTCATGCCAATCTTTTCTCCTCTCGACCCCCCCAGATCCTTCAGTGTTAAGGTCCTTCAGGGCGGGTCTCTTTGTTTGTTGTTTTTTTTTTTTTGTACTCTGATGTAACACAAAAAATATTTGCTGAAATAATGAAATTCACTTTCAGTTTCTTCTCACAATCTGGTGATCATTATCACAGACAAGCATATATTCATTGTCCTGGTTCGGTTGAATTTTCCTTTCTTCCTAATGGTCCAAGTTCTGCAGCTTCTCTTATATGCACTCCATCAGATTTTACTTTTACAGTCTGCCCAGATTGATGCTTTGCTCTTTTAGCCCATTCCCAAGCTCTGTAAACTTAAATAACATACAGCCTTTAAATAAACCCGAGGCTTCGCCTGCCTTTGACACACTCTGCAAAATGCAGGCGGCTGGCTCTGTTTGCCCTGCAGCTCCTTCTAACCGGATCAGCTCCATCCCCGGCCTTCTCTCCGCGTCTCTGGGGAAGGTTACACTTTATAATTGTCCTCTTCAGTGAGAAGTCCCTTTCTGAATGGGAGCTGCAATGACACTCACGTCAGCATGCAGCACTGGGGTGCTTCCTGGGCAGCACCATGAGACCTCTTCTCTGTGCAAGCAGAACTCGGATGTCACTGTTTAACCATTTCCTGTCTGGCTGCTGACCGATATCCCTAACCACGCTGCACAAAACCCTTATGTGTTACTCAGTTCAGGTTGCTATAACAAAGTACCATAGGCATGACAGCTTATAAATAACAGAAATTTATTTCTCATGGTTCTGGAGACTGTACATCTGATAGCAGGGTGCCAGCATGGTTGAGTTTGGGGGGGACCCTCTTCTGGGTTGCAGACTGACAGCTTCTCATTATATCCTCAGATGGCAGACGGAAGAGAGGGGAAGTGAGCTCCCTAATGGATACTAAAACCATTGATGGGGGTCCCACCTTCCTGACCTCACCCAATCCTAATTACCTCCTAAAGGTCCTACCTCATAATACCATCACATTGAGAGATAAGGTTTCAACATAGGAATTTTGAGGGGATATTAATATTCATCCCATAACACTCTCATTCCCTACTAGTCACATTATTGGTAACTCCATCCTCCAAATATTTCTTTTTGGAGATCGAGCTCACAATCCGGGAATGTGCCCTGACTGGGAACCGAACTAGGATCTCCTAGTTCATAGGTCAATTCTCAACCAGCAAGCCACGCTGGCCAGGCCGTCCTTCAAACCTTACCAAGTGTTAATTCTCCAGAGGACTATTTTTCCTTTCTTTTTTTTAAAAAAAAACATTTTTTTTAAAAATTTATTTTATTTTTTTGTTAATCCTCACCTGAGGATATTTTTCCATTGATATTTAGAGAGAGTGGAAGGGAGGGGGAGAGACAGGGAAAGAGAAACATCAATGTGAGAGAGACACTTTTTTTTTTTTTTTTTTTTTTTTTTTTTTTTTCAGTTTCAGCCAGTTTTTACTCGAGAGAAGACAGGTAATCCACTATTTCTAGCTATGTTTTCTTTTTTTTTTTTTGCACTAATTTTATTTTATTTTATTTATTTTTTTTTTCTTTATTTTTTTTTTTCAAATTTTTATTAAGGTATTATATGTGTACATATCTTACCATTGCCCCCCACCCCCACCCCACTCCCATACATGCCCTCACCCCCCAATGTTTTGCATCCGTTGGTTACTCTTATATACATGCATATAAGTCCTTCAGTTGATCTCTTATTTCCCCCACCTCTCCCTAACCTTACCACTGTAATTTGACAGTCTGTTTGATGCTTTACTGCCTCTGTAACTATCTTTTTGTTCATCAGTTTATAATGTTTTTCATTATCCCCAAATGAGTGGGATCATGTGGTATTTTTCTTTCATTGACTGGCTTATTTCACTTAGCATAATGTTCTCTAATTCCATCCAAGTGCCTACAAATGGTAGTAATTCCTTCTTTTTTACGGCAGCATAGTATTCCATTGTGTAGATGTACCATAGTTTTCTGATCCAGTCATCTGCTGATGGGCACCTAGGCTGTTTCCAAATCTTAGCTATTGTAAATTGTGCTGCTATGAACATAGGGGTGCATATATCCTTTCTGATTGGTGTTTCTGGTTTCTTAGGATATATTCCTAGGAGTGGGATTACTGGGTCAAATGGGAGTTCCATTTTCAGTTTTTTGAGGAAACTCCATACTGTTCTCCACAGTGGCTGCACCAGTCTGCATTCCCACCAGCAGTGCACGAGGGTTCCTTTTTCTCCGCATCCTCGCCAACACTTGTCGTTTGTTGATTTGTTGATGATAGCCATTCTGACAGGTGTGAGATGGTATCGCATTGTTGTTTTGATTTGCATCTCTCGGATAATTAGTGACTTTGAGCATGTTTTCATGTGTCTCTTGGCCTTCCTTCTGTCTTCTTTCGAAAAGCTTCTATTTAGGTCCGTTGCCCATTTTTTTATTGGATCATTTATCTTCCTTTTATTAAGTTGTATAAGCTGCCTGTAGATGTTGGAAATTAAACCTTTATCAGTGATACCATTTGCAAATATGTTCTCCCATACAGTGGGGTTTCTTGTTGTTTTGTTGATGGTTTCTTTTGCTGTGCAAAAGCTTTTTATTTTGATGTAGTCCCATTTGTTTATTTTCTGTTTGGCTTCCATTGCCCTAGGGGCAGTATCACTGAAAAAGTTCTTTTGGCATATGTCTGAGATTTTGCTGCCTGTGGATTCCTCTAGTATTTTTATGGTTTCCCGTCTTATATTTAAGTCCTGTACCCATTTTGAGTTTATTTTTGTGTATGGTGTAAGTTGGTGATCTAGTTTCATTTTTTTGCATGTATCTGTCCAATTTTCCCAACACCATTTATTAAAGAGACTGTCTTGACTCCATTGTATGTTCATGCCTCCTTTGTCAAATATTAAATGCGCATATTGGTTTGGGTCGATATCTGGATTCTCTATTCTGTTCCATTGATCTATATGTCTGTTCTTGTGCCAGTACCAGGCTGTTTTGAGGACAGTGGCTTTGTAATACAGCTTGAAATCTGGTATTGAGATCCCTCCTACTTTATTCTTCTTTCTCAGGATTGCTGTGGCTATTCGGGGTCTTTTTTTATTCCAGATGAATTTTTGGAGAGTTCTTTCTAGGTCTGTGAAATACGCCGTTGGTATTTTAATGGGGAGTGCATTGAATCTATAGATTGCTTTGGGTAGTATGGACATTTTAATGATGTTGATTCTACCAATCCATGAACATGGTATGTTCTTCCATCTGTTTACATCTTCCTCTATCTCTTTTTTCAGTGTCCTGTAGTTTTCCGCATATAGGTCTTTTACCTCCTTGGTTAGGTTTATTCCTAAGTATCTTAATTTTTTTGGTGCGATGGAAAATGGGATTGCTTTTTTAGTCTCTCTTTCTGTAAGTTCATTGTTGGTGTATAGAAATGCCATAGATTTCTTGGTGTTAATTTTGTATCCTGCTACATTGCCGAATTCATTTATTAAGTCTGTTAGTTTTTTGATGGAGTCTTTCGGGTTTTTTATGTACAATATCATGTCATCTGCAAATAAGGACAGCTTTACTTCTTCTTTTCCAATTTGGATGCCTTTTATTTCTTCTTCTTGTCTAATTGCAGTGGCTAATACTTCCAGTACTATGTCAAACAGGAGTGGTGAGAGTGGGCATCCCTGTCTTGTTCCTGTTCTTAGGGGAAATGGTTTTAGTTTTTGCCCATTGAGTATGATGTTAGCTGTGGGTTTATCATATATAGCTTTTATGATGTTGAGGTATGATCCTTCTATTCCCACCTTGTTGAGAGTTTTTATCAAGAAAGGGTGTTGGATTTTGTCAAATGCTTTTTCTGCATCAATTGATATGACTATGTGATTTTTATCTCTCAATTTGTTTATGTGATGTATCACATTTATTGATTTGCGGATATTGAACCATCCTTGCATTCCTGGGATAAACCCTACTTGGTCATGGTGTATGATCTTTCTGATGTACTGCTGGATCCTATTTGCTAGAATTTTGTTGAGGATTTTGGCATCTACATTCATGAGGGATATTGGCCTGTAATTCTCTTTCATTGTGTTGTCTTTATCTGGTTTTGGTATTAGGGTGATGCTGGCTTCATAGAAGGAGCTTGGAAGTGTTCCTTCCTCTTGAATTTTTTGGAATAGTCTGAGGAGGATAGGTTTTAGTTCTTCCTTGAATGTTTGATAGAACTCTCCAGTGAAGCCGTCTGGCCCCGGGCTTTTGTTTGCCGGAAGCTCTTTGATGACTGCTTCAATTTCTTCCATAGTTACTGGCATGTTGAGCTGTTTAGATTCTTCCTGATTGAGTTTTGGAAGGTTATATTTTTCTAGGAATATGTCCATTTCCTCCAGGTTGTCCAGTTTGTTGGAATAGAGTTGTTCGTAGTATTTTTTAACAATCCTTTGTATTTCGGCGGGATCTGTTGTTATTTCACCTCTTTCATTTCTGATCTTGTTTATTTGGGTCCTCTCCCTTTGCTTCTTGGTGAGCCTGGCTAGAGGTTCATCAATCTTGTTTATCCTTTCAAAGAACCAGCTCTTGGTTTTGTTGATCTTTTGTATTGTTTCTTTGGTCTCTATGTCGTTTATCTGTGCTCTGATCTTTATTATTTCCTTCCTTCTGCTTACACTGGGCTTTTCTTGTTGCTCTTTTTCTAACTCTTTGAGTTGTTGGGTTAGGTAATTTATTACCCCTGTTTCTTGTTTTTTGCAGTAGGCTTGTAGAGCTATGAACTTCCCTCTCAAGACTGCTTTCGCTGTGTCCCATAGATTTTGGATTGTAGTGTTTTCATTGTCATTTGTTGTCATGATGTTTTTTATTTCTTCTTTGATCTCTCTGGTAACCCAGTCATGGTTTAATAGCATGCTGTTTAGTCTCCATGTGTTTGATTTCTTTGGGTTGTTTTTATTGTAGTTGATTTCCAGTTTTATGCCACTGTGGTCTGAGAAGATGCTTGATATGATTTCTATCTTCTTGAATTTGAAGAGACTTTGCCTATGTCCCAACATATGGTCTATCTTTGAAAATGACCCATGTGCGCTTGAGAAGAATGTATATTCTGTGGCTTTGGGGTGAAATGTTCTGAAGATGTCAATTAATTCCATCTGGTCTAGTGAGTCATTTAGGATTGATGTTTCTTTGCTGATGTTTTGTTTAGAGGATTTGTCCAATGGTGATAGTGGGGTATTAAAGTCTCCTACTATGATTGTATTGCTGTCAATGTCTCCCTTGATATCTTCCAGGAGTTTTTTTATGTATTTGGGTGCTCCTGTATTGGGTGCATATATGTTTACCAGAGTTATTTCTTCTTGTTCGATTGCTCCCTTTAGTATTATGAAATGGCCTTCCTTATCTCTTGTTATGTCCTTCAGTTTGAGATCTAATTTGTCAGAAATAAGTATTGCTACCCCAGCTTTTTTTTCAGTTCCATTTGCCTGGAAAACCTTTTTCCATCCCTTCACCCTCAGTCTGTGTGCGTCTTTTTTTCTGAGGTGGGTTTCTTGTAGACAGCAGATATATGGGTCGTGTTTTCTTATCCAATCTGTTACCCTATGTCTTTTGATTGGGGCATTTAATCCATTTACATTTAAAGTTATTATTGATAGGTACTTATTTGTCGCCATTCCTATTCTTTACCCCTGTGTTACTTCTTCGCTTCCTGTTTCTTTCTTTCTTTCTTTCTTTCTTTCTTTTTTTTTTTTTTTTACAGTAGACCCTTTAGCATTTCTTGCATTGCTGGTTTGGTGGTAATAAATTCCCTTAGTCCTTTTTTGTCTGTGAAGCTCCTGATTTCACCTTCAATTTTGATTGACAACCTTGCTGGGTACAGTATTCTTGGATTCAGCCCCTTCCTTTGCATGACTTTGTATATTTCATTCCATTCCCTTCTGGCCTGATGAGTTTCTGTTGAGAAATCAGTTGCTAGTCTGATGGGGGTTCCTTTGTATGTAACTTTCTGTCTCTCTCTTGCTGCTTTTAAGATTCTTACTTTGTCGTTGGTGTTTGCCAATTTAATTATAATGTGCCTTGGCGTCGGTCTTTTGGGGTTCATTTTGCTTGGGACTCTGTGAGCTTCTTGGATTTGTGTGGGTTTTTTCTTCCCTATATCTGGGAAATTTTCTGTCATTATTTCTTCAAAGAGGTTTTCTATTCCTTGCTCAGCTTCCTTTCCTTCTGGAACCCCTATTATGCGGATGTTGTTTTGTTTCGTGTTGTCCCAAAGTTCCCTTAGACTCTCCTCCTGCCTTTTAATTTTTTTTTCTAGAAGTTGCTTTTCTTGGGTATTTTTTTCCATCTTGTCTTCTAGCTCACTGATGCGGTCCTCTGCTTCTTCTAGTCTACTCTTGATGCTTTCTATTGAGTTCTTTACGGCAGCGATGTCATTTTTCATTTCTTCTTGGTTCTTCTTCATTTCCTCTTGGTTCTTGCTCATATTGTCGAATTTGTCTTCCATTCTTTTCAGCCACCTTATGACCATTTCTCTGAATTCTTTTTCTGGAAGGTTGCTTGCCTCCATTTCGTTTACTTCCTTTTCTGGTGATGCCTGCTTTTCTTTCATATGCGGGCTGCTTCTTTGTCTCCCCATGGTCTCTCTTCTCTGGGTGTCTGGTTATGTAGTTCTCTCTCTCCTGGGTTGATTTAAAGGCACAAAATACAGCACTACCAGGTACAACTCACAAGGCACTGAACAGGAATGTATTCACGATATTAATAACCTCCAATAAAGGTGACCACCAGAGAAAGGCAAATTAGGTGATAGAAGAGAAAGAAGAAGAGGAAAAAAGAAAGAAAGAAAAAAAAAAAAGAAAAAAGGAGTGTGAAAATGAAATTGGGAAAAGGGAAAGTAAAGAGAAAAAAAAAAGTAAGAGAGACAAGAAATTGACTAAGAGAGAAAGGGGAACAGACTATATATATTGGGGATAAAACTCCAATAGAACAATCACTAATCCCAGCAAATGCCAGCAACAAGTGCCTGGGGATTAGTACAAACTACAACACCAATTAATATGGAGTGAGGCAAGGGAAAGCTGAAGCACAAAACAAACAAAAAAATAAATAAAAGAAGAATAAGCAAAACAATCTCACAAAAAAAGCATAAAAATTGGATATAATCTACATTCAAGCAAACAACAACAAAAGGACAGAGATAAGGACAAGTTTATGGATAACTCAGACAGCGAAGGGAAAGGTGTATGTGGACTTGGAGCAGGGGATTGGAGATTAGATATGTAAGTAGGGTGAAATTTTAACAAGGGGTAAACAGAAAGAATAGGGAAAATCTAAAGCAGTAAAAGGGTAAGACAAACAGGACACTGAAAAGGGGGAGGTTAGGAAGAGAGTGATGGCCTAAAGGTAGAGTTGAGATAGAGTAAAACGATGCTAAAGGAAAGATAAAAAATAGAATGTAGAACCCTAATCCCAAAATAAAATGAAGAGAAAATAAAATGACACTTTAAAAAAAAAAAAAAAGATAAAATAGCAGTAGTAATAATACGGATTGAAAATAAAAATGTAATCATTAAAAAGGTAAAATCAAGTGATGAAAAAAGAAAAAAAAGTTTCTTGATTAAAAGATGCAAAAAATGAAAATTTAAAAAAAATAAAAAAATAAAAAAAATAAAAGGTAAAAATAAAATGTGGAGTAGTGAAGGTCATTCACTTCCTCTGTTTTTCTGTTTGGCACGCCTGTTTCTCAGTCCAGGCAGTATTGCAGTTCCCTGCGATCCACTGCTCTTCGGTGTTGTAAGCCAGTCCTGATTTTAAGCAGGCGGTGTGTCTTAATTTCTCGTATTCCTTTATTTTTGATTACACAAGAGTCAATTTGTGATTCAGCCCCTGGGTGGCAGTGTTTCTGGATTGACTTCCGGGTCTATCTATGGCCTCTCTAGGCAGTGTTAGAGCCTTCTTTCCCTGTGGCACTCGCCACGGGCCTGTGGGAGTGGGCTGCCTCAGAGCTGGCTCTCTGATGGTCACTCCCCACTCCGATCCCCAGGTTCCAGAAAAACAACCTTCCCCTGCAGTCTCCCAGGGTGTCCCCAACTGGGTGATCCTATGTATTGGGCTTAGTAATCAGATGCAAGGATTTGAAGAGGAAAAAGCCCAAGTGTGCGAATTCCGGGACTGCGAGTAAGCCCAGGCACCCAGGGAGCGCACGGGCTGCGCGTAAGTCTGGACTGCCTGAAATTCTTAGGGTGTCCCTGCACTTCAGATCAAAATGGGTTGCTTTTTAGAGTGCCCTTCTCTTAGCAGCTCTGAGGACCCCTTTCCACAGTCACAGATCACGCCAGCCCCTACAGCCACGGATTTTTCTAGGCACAGACTTCCCTGGTCCTCCAGCTCCCGCAAAACGCGCGTTCCTCTCTCCCGCCGGGACCAGAGACCTCACCTTATCCCAGGCGAAATCTGACCTTTCCGTAGTGGAGTGTAGAGCTTCTCTGAACCCGTGTGCTTGCGCCAGTTGGGGAGCGTTGTTCTGGGGCTCGCAGCTGTTCCTGGGGTGCCGCCGTTGTGGATTCTCAGGCTTCAGATAAGCTCCACTTTCCGGATCCGAGAGAGACACTTTGATTGTTGCCTCCACAGGCTGGAATTGATCGAGCCTGTAACTGACGTATTTGTCCTTGACCAGAATTGAACCCAGGACCCTTTAGTCCACAGGCCAATGCTCTATCGATTGAGCCAAACCAGTTAGGGCCAGAGGACCTTTCTTGGGCCATTTATGAAGGATAATTACTCTTTATACAAATTCACTAAGCTTTGACTTGATTAGCAGCCAGTTGATTATTTCCTTCATAGTTCATAATATATGTTGTTTATTATCTTTGTCATCCACTGGACACTGGGCTGTAATTTCCAACATATCTGTTTTCTGTACCCAGTCTGAGCAGAGTACCAGAGCAGACATCCAATAAGTAAGTGGATCTGAGGGCATCCTGGCATGTTGTCAACTTACATACCTATTCAATATACACATGATGAGTTTACCTACATTGGTGCTTATTTAGATATGGGCTTGTATTTTCTAAATACTGGTGCTACATACCCCAGGTATTCTTATATGTAATGATTTGTTAATGGATACTTTCTTGATTAGAAGCTCAGGACAAAGCTGGGACTCTTTAGCTGTCAGCATTCATAACTCTTCTTGCTTATGATCATATTTACTGTCTTGCTTAAAATGTGGCCACAGAAATTTGATAAGGAGGCATCATCACATATCTATGGTATCTGTTTTAGGTAATTTGCCATATATATAGAAAACAGATTCTACAGTTTACATAGGTAAATGACAAAATGCGACTACACAATGCAAAAACCTCCTGGCATATGTTGCAAGTATTTATAAGTTCAATGAAATCTTTAAAAAATTATATAGTGCACTCCACAACTTGTACTAGAAGGAGCATGTTTCATAATTTGTATTTGTACAAAATAATACTAATGAACTATGCTAGGTCTCTGTATGCCTTATCCCATTTAATCTCCATTCTACAAGTTCGGTATTATCATGTTTTCATTTTATAGATGAGAGGATGGGGTTGGTTAAATAACTTGCCCAAGGTCATACATCTAGAAAGCAGCACACTTGTGAAAGAACCACTGATCTTAACCACTTTGACCTACTCCTCCAGAGGATTATTCAAATCATCACTTCCTGGTACCACTGCTTATGAAAGTAAGACATTTTAGTGGATATAATAGGAAAATTGCACTAAATGAATCAGGAAAGAGAATTGTTGTTTTACTTTTTTGGCAATTGTCTTAGCAGATCTCCCAATGAAGAAATCAGTAAATTGGTTTACAATATGTCCCTCTAGACCAGTGGTTCTCAACCTTTCTAATGCCGCGACCCTTTAATACAGTTCCTTATGTTGTGGTGAACCCCAACCATAAAATTATTTTCGTTGCTACTTCATAACTATAATTTTGCTACTGTTATGAATCGTAATGTAAATATCTGTGTTTTCCGATGGTCTTAGGCTCTACAGCTGCGGTTCTCAACCTGTGGGTCGCGACAGGCTGTAGAGCCTAAGACCATCGGAAAACAGATATTTACATTACGATTCATTAACAGTAGCAAAATTACAGTTATGAAGTAGCAACGAAAATAATTTTATGGTTGGGGGTCACCACAACATGAGGAACTGTATTAAAGGTGCACGGCATTAGAAAGGTTGAGAACCACTGCTCTAGACATTGAATGGGGGTTGGAGCCACACAGAATCGTCTGTATGGGTTTGTATTCATTGCCTTCTCTGATGTGCTTCTACCACCTTGCACTTCTGTCAAGTCAAGGTTACAGAATGCTTATTCTATAGTCCAAATACCATGCACAAGACACCCATACATAGTCTCTTTTCATGGGACTAATTCATTTTTATAGCTGTTCCCTGAGGCCTTAAAGAGAGAACTAGCACTGAAGATGGAATTTCCAAAGCAATTAGATCTGACAGACAGCCAAAAATGTAAGACAGACATTGAAAAATCACAATAACATGAAACCCATTGCTAATAACTCCATCAGTTCCCACTGTGATTAGTTCAGTTTGACACTTTTCAAAGTGCAAATCTAAGCTATTGAAGTGATTTGTGTTTCATTTCAGTTTGCAAAGGCTTATTTTTCCTTTGAAAGTTTTCTAAGCTTTGGCTTGATTATCAACTAGTTGCTTTTTATATAAGGGAAGAGAGGAGACCGAGACAAATTATAAGTTTGTGCCTTGCCGCTTTAAGGAGCAAACACTGGCAACTGAACTAGCTTCTGATTGAACAGTAATTTTTGGCCAAATGGTCAAATTTTGGTCCAGCGGATTTTTTATGTGTGGCAGTCAACATGACTAAAGTGTCTATGAAAAATTAATTGCTTGGACTGACCTCGTGGTCTAAATAATTTTGGATCCGTTCCGCTTCTGCATAGGCAGCCCTTGGGGAAGTGATCACTGAATGGTTAAACAGCCAGGCTCCAGACACTTGAGCTGTGAGGCAGTGGGCAGGGGAATGTGTAAGTCTAAACAGGAGGATCCCAAAGGGAGGCTTTTTATGTTACGTCAAGCCTGGAAGCTGTTCTGTTTTCCTCTTGCCAGGATCTAGAGTGAGATAGAAAACTCCTCTAGCTGCTGCATTAAGCCTTAGAAAAAATACTGTACAAAACTGTAAACAGAGAGGGGTTAGGGTGAGGAAGTTGGCAACTGCAGTAGCCATTTTACTCAGTTTCCATCCATGTAGGTCAAGACTTAGAAAGAAATGAGGGGAGTTTACTTTTTAAAGGACGGCGCTATGCTTATGAAAACAACTTCAGACAAATCACCATAGTCCTGGTCTTTTGAGACCACTGGTAAAGAACTTGTGCTGAAAGAATGGACTTGAAGCAGATATAGACAGAGAATTAGACATTTCCTCATTTAATATCAGAAGCTCTGATGACAAGGAGCTGATCATATTGAAGTAGAGCGGAATGGGATCAGTAAAGAGGATAAGCAGGCCATGAAAGAATAAGTCTGTGAGAGCCTGTCCTAGCTGCAGGCATTTCCCAGGAGGCTAAGGGTCTCACCATGTACTGATGAAGAGGGATTAATTAATCAGTTAAAACCAAACAATAGTGTTTAGGTTCTGAAGCTTATTGCATTATAGTTACCTCTCAAGTATTGATTTCAGAGAGGAAGAGAGAGGGAGAGGGAGATAGAAATATCAATGATGAGAGAGAATCATTGATTGGCTGCCTCCTGCACGACCCACATTGGGGATTGTGCCTCCAGGTTCTTAGGTCGACGTTCAACCACTGAGCCATGCTGACTAGGCAACAGTATATAGTTCTTAATACATAGTGTTTGGTTGATTCATTCTGATGTTAGAGAATTTCAAGTTTTCTTTAACAATTCCTAAAGAAGTTATAGTAATATGGTATTAACGACACTCAGAAAAGTTCAAGGATTATTAATAACACTAGCTATTGGTAAAGACAAATAATTAGTAGACCTCTATGAGCTATTCAATGTGAACAAACTAGATAACCGGCTCAAAAACTACACAATAGTGTGGGAGTAAGGTCAGTTCCTGCCAGTGTGTTACAAGTTACACAAGTGACGTGTGCTCTGTGATGCAATGCCAGTTAAAATAGGAGGCAGCTGCTCTACAGAATGTCAACTAAGCTGCCAGTTGTTCAAGTGGGTGGCTAGACCACCTGCCTCTTACTAGAGAACAAAACACAAGCTCCTCTTGATATAACCCACTTGACACCAACATGGGTATACGTTTTCCTACCTGTCATGAATATGATTCTATAAACACACATTACACATGTGTTTTTTCAGCACTTGTTAGAGAAAGATGTGTTTTCGAGGATGGCATTTGCAGAAACATTTGAGTCACACATAAGATACATAAAGCAAATAAGAATATTTGTGCACTGTTATACACTGAAATACCAAAGTGTGAACACATGGAATTTGTTTTCATGGTAAGATGAGTCTCTTATCATTCGAGTTTATGTAAAGCCATTGCTGACTGGATTTGGACAATGAGGTCAAAAGACAATTCTTCCAAATAGAGCTCAGCAAGTCCTCTATTTCAGACAGTGTTTTATTTACTAGAGCTGTCAGAACTTTGATAATAGTCAATGTGGCACTTTATAAATAGCACAAATCAAATGAAAAAAAAGTGAATTACTCCTGGTTTGTGACCAAAATGAAATTACAATAATAAACCCACCACAATACATACTAAGAATGGGAGAAAAATGTGGTAAGGGCAAAATATTGGTAACTGATTATGCAAACAGACAAAACTATGATGTTGGAATAAGGAAACTTGACTACCATGAAACACTGTTAACCCTAGAGCTGCCATGAAGTTAGGCATGTTGAGTATTTTGGACCATTCAACATAAAACACATGTTAAGTATGTTTACCTTTACGATCTAATTAGTTGAAATAACATACTGCAGCTTTAATTCCATATAAATAGGGCTGAAAATCACTACAATTTTGTAGCTACCTGAACACATTTAAGATATTTGCTTTGCTCAAAAATAACATGAGTGAATTCTAAATTTATGAATTAGCATGCCCCTCTTTCCCCCCCTCTCCCTATATTCCCCCATTCAATCTTGTCTGCCACAGTCAGACAGACAGAAAGGGCAAGGACACTTTACTCTTGCATTAAAATGCACTTTGATTCTAAGATGGCTCAAACTCATGTTTTATTATTTTACTTAAAATACTTTGTAAATGGCATTTTGCTAAGAATTGAATCCATTATGAAATCGTATTGCTTGAAAGAGTTCTAAAGGTTGTAGAATGAATTTTCTAGTTAAATATTCATGACAAGTCTTTGAATGATAGGACTGTTTTGAATAATAGTGCACATATATACTTTTCTTATTCAGTTTTGCCTATACATAAACAGTGTTGCGGGGGAGGGGAACAGAAGAAATTGAGATCCAAAGAAACATGCTAATTCATAAATTTAGAATTCACTCATGTTATTTTTGAGCAAAGCAAATATATTGAATGCGTGCAGGTAGCTAGCAAGTAGCTACAAATTTGTAGTGATTTTCAGCCCTATTTATATGGAATTAAAGCTGCAGTTGTTACACATCACCCTACTTTTAGTAAACAGCCAGCAGATAACCAATTTGCATCAGTAATTACACTGAGCTTACTCTGAGGTTTTGTTCCTCATGATCCTTTATCAGTCTCTTCTATGGTTGCCCCTGACAGTGTATCTAGCACATACATTTAGTCATATCCTTCAACATTCCTCAGGGAGGTTAGATTCAGTTCCATTTTCTCACAAAAGGCAATCCCCAATATTTCCATTGCTGGCCCCAATATCTGGATCTTGTAGATTTATCCTTGCATTCTTCCTTGTGTCCTACACAATGCCAGGCACGTATTAGGCACTCAGGCTAAAATAAGAGTCTCTCAGCAACATCAGGTTCTGCTGAGTAGAATTCTCTCTCTTTCTACTGACTACAGAGCTTCTCATTTCTGCTCTCTCCTACTTAAAAGTTGTGGAACACACAAGGTAAGCTGCTTCAATGACACTGTATTCTCATCCCACTTCACAGCTCACCCAAGTGATGGTAGTTAGTGGAAGGACTTGCAGTGGCTTCTTGGGCAAAGAGGGAAAGTTAGGAGGAGAGTGGGACACGGGAAGGAGTATATAAACTAGGCAACAAATGTCCTGGGAGCTGAAGGAAAAGGAGCTGAGCATCTTCCAATGAGCACACAGGATTACATTTACTCTGTAGATGTTGAGGCCTCTTGGTTTAACCCTAGAGCTGCTGTGAAGTTAGGCATGTTGAGTATATTGGGCCATTCAACATAAAACACATATTAAGTATGTTTACCTTTGCGATCTACAAAGTAAACCACCTGGCTGGTGCAGAGACTAGAGGGGCCTAATTACTCTTCATTCAGATTTTTAATCAACTCAGTTGTCTTTAGCCTCATCTTACACATCTCATGTCAGAGACAGCTAGTGCCTCTTCCAGGATTTCTGATGAGTTTATCTCTTAATGTCTCCAGCATTCACCTATTCTCCCTACCCAGGAACTCAGCAGAGAGGTGAACGCTGAAACCTAAGCCAAGTATCCATCTACTTTCCAATTTTTTCAGTTTTGTTGACTTATACTATCTGTTACCCATTCTCTCCTATTCTCATTGTCTTTGTGAGTTTGTGCATTTTTTATTGTCATTTTAGTAGCCCTTCAGGTACACTCTTGTATTCAACCTGTCATGGCTAACTGGAATTTTTGAATTATTTAATTCTGTCTTCCCTGTTCCACATCCATCTGGCTGAATATTGAATTTCTAAAAATAGAGCAATTACTAGCTTATGCAAAGGGATCAATAAATCTTTGTTAAATGAATTAAGTATTCAAATTTATTTTGGTGTCTGTACAGATACAAATTAACTAAAACGCTCCTCAAATTATGTCATTTGGTAATTCCAGGAAGGGAATTTCTAGGAGTTTCCCAAGGTTGAACTCTAGGGGTGTGAAGGTGTGAATAGCTAAGACTACCTCTGTGATGGGCAATTCTAACATGAATATTGAATTTGTATTATATTGGAGTGAGACAAACATTTCATTTCTGTTCTTCAACTTTTAACAGAGCCAATTCACATCTCGAAGGGAATTCTCAGATGTTACTAATGCCTAGATGATTAAGCACTTATTAGAACTATACATGATATACTCGAGAAATTTATTGATTAAAGAAAGAAAGCTTTGTATTTGGGAGTTTTGTTTGCATAATGCTATTTTATCTTGATTTTACCAATTTGGCAGAGTATTTTCATATCATCATCTTCTTCAGTAATTAGCAATTAAAAAGCCTACACCAGAAAATCTGAATATGGTCTTACATGATAATAAGAATGACATTTCAAAAGCTGTACATTGTACTTTTTTTGTAAAATAAATACAGTATATTTTTAGAAGGATAGTTTTGAAGTGATATATACAGATATTCATCAGGGTAAAAATGTAGTTACTTGATAGTTTTCATATGTGTAGATATCTTCAAATTCTAGAATTGCATTGCTACGAAGTGAGCCTACCACATGCCATACGATGCTGTGCAACATATGGCCTGGCACACAGCAATAATCACCAAAGTTTGTGTCAGTGCCTTCAGAAAAACTGAGAAATTGTCCCTGTAGTGGAGCGATATTAGTAAATAAAAACAAAGTCTAAACCTCTAAGCCTTTGCTTCCATTTAAGCCTATTTTTAAGGTTTAAGAGATGACCTGAATAAGCTGATTGGCTCATATATATAGATCTAATTCTTTAAGGATTTCCTCCACCATAGACAATTAAAATGATTATTAAGTTGCTTTGTTTTGAAAACTGATTTTGATAACTTAACCTCACCTTAATTATTCTTTTGTCCTGATTCAGTTAAATTTTTTTCTTTTTGTTACTTTGGAACATTAATTTGTGCTATTACTGGACTTTGAATAAATTCTATTTGTTTATTCTTAAGAGGCACTTCATTAAAATGGTAATATTTTATTTGTTTTTAGTTATTTCACTCTCATAGAAATCTTACAAGTTTTGAATATTGCCATAGAACCTGGTGCAAATCATCATACTTTTACAAACTATAAGAACATTTTGGAAATCAAATGGGTTGCTGCACAAAATTAATTTTGTTATGTTCATAATTATTTACAATTAATGTATATTCATTTGGTTCAATAATGACATATGAGCAACATAACATTCTTTTTCTGTGATTAATTTTTTCCCTAAAAATGGTATGAGAACCAGGTGTTGTGGAAATTTGTTTATTACACAAAATTCCAAAGTTACCATTGACAATGCAGAAAGGGCTTCGTTAGGTTCTAACACTGTCCTGCATCTTACAAAGAGAACAGGCTACATCAAAAACTTTGGCCTTGATCATCAATGACTCCTTCCTAAGATGAGGAGCTGTTATCAACTTTGGCAAGTGGCCTATGGGGCATCTCATTACTTTACATTTACTTTACTTTGCCTTGTCTCTAAATACATTTTGCTTCGAACTTTCCACTGTACCCTAATTTTAAAATTAACTGTGTCTGTTAAAAGTGATTTCCACATGCTCTCTGCCCAAAAAGGTCCATTTATCCAACAAATATTTATTTGGCACATGCTGTGCATTGGATATTGCTTTAGGTACTAGAAATAGAGCAACAGACAAAACAGACCAAAATCCTCAGCCTCCTATTCTTGTTACATTCTAGTTTACATTCTAGAAACGGGGAGAGAATGTAGTAAGCAGGATAAACAAGAACATACAGTACGTTAACCCAAAGTAGACAATAAGAGAGAGAATGTAGGGAAGGAGGGAGATGGATGGTTTAGTGCTGGGACTAGCTGATAAAAGTCAGATGGAGTGAAGGGAATAGCTGTGGGAGGAAGCTGTGTGACTATTTGGAGAAACAGCATTTCAGGTAGGGGACAAGAAGTGAAAAAGTCCCAAGGTAGGAGGATGCCTGATGTGCATAGCAGGAGTCCAGCACATGGAACCCAGTGGATACCCTGGGCAGCAGTTGGAGATGAGATGAAGTTCAAGAGCTAAAGAATGTGTATGTTGGGGGCGGGGGGCAGATTGTATGGTTTTAAACCCAAGGAAAACTTATGTTCTAAGTGTAACGAAAAGCATTTACAAGGTTTACAGCGAAGGACGGATGTATTCTGTAGGTTTGAACAGGATATCGTTAGTTGCTAGATTGTCAGTAGTGTTAAAATGAGTAAGGGCAGAAGCAGAGACCAAACAGAAGTCTAATGCGGTAATCCAAAAATCAGTGACTTGAACTTGGGTGACTTCAGTGGAGATCATGGGCAGAGGTTAGATTTTGAAGATCTAGTTGAGAGAACTTGCTAATAAATAGGGTGTTGGGTGCGACAGAAATGAAGACTGATTCCTAGTTTTGCCTGAGCATCTGCAAGCATTGTAGGGTTTCCATTAGCTCAGACAGGAGGACCCCAGTGGGGCAGGCTTAGTGGCAGGGTGAGAATAGACTGATATCAAGAGTTTTGTTTGTGTCTTTTTAGGCTTTAGATGCCCATTAAACATTCAAATGAAAAGTCCAAGTAGGCAGTTGGATATACATGTCTGGAATTTTGAAGAGAAATATGAGCACATAAGATGGCAGCTATCAACATATAGATAGTATTTAAACCCACGAGACTGATGATCTACTTCATATAAATTGAGACAGTTTTCTGCCATTACTAGAGAAATTCATTATATTAGAGTTTAAAAGTAATGCTATTTTTAAGGTAATACTATTTTAGGGTAATGCTAAAATTTCTGTGCTTTCTAGTACTCAGTAAATTACTGCAGGCTTAAGAGGGCTGTAGGTCTTAGTGTTTGTTATACAAAACAGAGAATAATTCTCACATTAAAATGTTAAATAAAATTATATGCATTATATAATCGGAATCATGTAAAATACGCTTAGACAAAAATGTGAAGGAAATATAATATTGACTGTCTTGGTTATTTGGGAGTATGGATGAAATTTTCCAACTTTTATTTATTTCCCAAACAAGTAGGAATATTTTTAAAATGGAAAAAATGACAGTTTATCTTCCAAGGTTATAAAAATCAAAATTCCTCCCTATATGCTAATCAGTTAATGCTTGGATATGTAACAGAACCAGTGGCTAATTGCACTGCATTTCATCATGTATGATTATATTTGGTCTGATATAAAAACCAGAAAATTAAGATGAAGGGCATTTAGCAATCTTATTTGAATATCATATAAAAATATTTGTTTTATCAACAATTTATCAGTACCCCAGACCAGGTTTCCTAGAGAAATGAGGAAGAAAACAGGTCCTATAACTAGCCTACTTCATGAATCTCACATATTCAGGCTGCCCATTTTCACCCCAAATCAAACTGATGCAATTTCTAGCTTCTGTTTTGGTCTCTGATCTCCTTCTCCAGCACACAGGCCCCCTTTGGGATTTCCTTTTTTACACAAGCTTTCACCATGGGTTTTTTTTTTCCCCACCTTGTTCTTCCAGATACACTAAAGGGTTTTGATTCTTCAAGGTTTATTTCAAAGTACTTCAAAGAGGGACCTCCTGACGTGGGGTAAAATAGACTTAACAATACCAACCTACCTCATAAGACTGCTGTGAGGAATAATAATATAAAAGTCTACAAAGCACTTTGTAAATATAAAGTTCTATACAGATGTTTAATAATAATTACTGGGTACAGCACAATGCAGTCTTTTGTGCATTTATGGAAGTGCCCACGAGTAGGAAAAGTTTCCCTCCTTCGGCCATTTTTCAATTTTTATAATAAAATTGTTTTATTTAAAATCGTGGACAGAACATCCTTGTGCTCTGGGCCTTGGATGGATTCCCAAGTAAGAACTGAAACAATGTCAGGCTGTGGGAAGAGAAGGAGGGTGTTCTGGGTGCAGCTCTCTTCATGTTTGAAGAGGCTTTAGCACAGCAGGGAAACCAGAGATATATAACCCCATGCTATTTTTTCTCTCTGAATGGACAGATATATATAATCTGCAGTGCTCTCTCTATTCAGATCAATGTGAAGATCTGTTTAAATTGTGCAATCTCACCTCTGCTTTCGATGATGCAAGGAAATCAATGCTACGTTTTAAATTTCCATCAACTAGCACTGGCATTAAACAGCTTCACATTTCTTGTGTTGTTACAAGTTTCTTTCACCATCCCCCTTAATTCACCAGACATTTGCAGCTTTGGTCTACTGGTCTGCTTTCTTATTAATAACCCAAGCTTCCAAGTATATCATTCCTTCAGTGTCTGACGGGTACCCACAATCACGTTGGAGACCACTTACTTTTGGGTACTAGAATCCTCATGATATATTTTTTATCAAAATACTTTCTTTTAAAAAACCCTTATAATTTTTTTCTAAGATGAAATCTGTGCTAAGTTATCTCCACTGTAGAAGTTATAAGGATAAAGTTGATTGGTTTTTCCAAGGCACAAGATTCTATTTCTGTCACACCAAGACCCCTGGACACTGGGCATTATCAATGACACTTCGTAGAGATTCCAGATTCTATTATCTTACTTATAGGATTTTTGTTTCCATAGTTGTTGCCACCTCTGGCTGGTCCATTTGAACCTCTGTAGGCTTGTTTTTACTATGGTAGGACAAATCTATGGGAATCCCAAATAGTTCCCAAGCCCTTTAGCTTTGTAAGACTCAAAACATTTAAGCAGTATTTATCCTAGGGATTTTTTTCAGAGCATAGTTTTAGGCTTTGTTATGACAGTTCTAAAGTAAGCCCTATTCTAAGCATGGTTTTTAAATTTAAGGTTTGTTCTTCCTGTTGTCTCGCTGGATACCTCAAGGTCTTAAAGAAATTTCTCTCCTCTGGCTGGGCTAGATCTCCAACATCTCCAATCTCTGACCTCTAGAACATCTGCTCTGTCCTAAATTCCTTAGCAGCCATTCTCTTGAAAGCCCTGGATAGTCTTGCACTGTCAATCTGCAATCTGGCCTTCAGAAA
The DNA here is from genome assembly GCF_963455305.1 of Plecotus auritus. Classification (NCBI taxonomy): domain Eukaryota; kingdom Metazoa; phylum Chordata; class Mammalia; order Chiroptera; family Vespertilionidae; genus Plecotus; species Plecotus auritus. The sequence goes on from NC_137776.1 coordinate 41,001,449, forward strand.
ATATTTGTAGGGGACCCCTGTACAACTCTGGCCCTCTTCTATAGGCTATCTTTTCTGCTTCAGTAACTTGCTCAAATTCCAGTCATTGAAGCTACCCCATGCTCTATCTTTTCTACCTCAGATCAACAGCAATTCCATGCTGTTTGGACTCTAATGTTCTCTGCCGTGGTACCCAGGAAATGGTACCCAGGCAGAATCAGGTTAATTGTGAGCCTCACCTCATGAGTTCCTCTTTTCTCAGGGATCACAGGAATTAGCACATCCATTAGAGTAGACTGTAGCATGTGAACTCATGTTTGGGCTCCTCATGTTGGAGAGGTGATCCCAAATCTGTCCCAGGACAAACAAACCAAAAATATTTCCACCTGGTGATCATTAACATAAAATTTCCCCTCCTTCTGAACCTACAACTGTGCATTATTTTTCATGTTTAAAATCCACTTTCTCTTTATTTTTAAATTTCTCTATACTGTTTTCACTGTAAGTATGATTTACTTCCACTTATCAAGACATAGATATTGCTTTTATAGATTTTAGTATGATTTGAAGCTTGATGAGAAAATGATTGAGAGAAATATAATATCATTATCAATTTTTAAGAAAAAATGGCTTCATTAATGCAATCATTTTACATTTTCAAAATAATTTCAAAAATGTTGGCATCACATAACTACTATATATACTTAATTGTTAAAGAATATAGATTTTTTAACCAATAATGGTATTTGTGACATTTTATCAAAACCACTTCTCATCACTCTATCTTTACTCTCATTACTCACCATCACCTAAATATCAATCTTGATAAATAGAGCTGGGAATTGAATCACAATGACTTAAAACTGTACACTTAGGTGCAGCTCATCTGTTAAACCAATATAAGAGCTCTATCATTTTATAATTCCGATGAAAAATTGAAGGCAACTTTATGCAAAGAGGGGGTTACTTTACTTTCAATGTGACTTAAATAGCTTGTGATTTTCTACTTCTTGTGAGGAGACAATGCTACCAAATTTCTTTTTTGGAATATCTTTAAACGTGAGAAAATAACATTTAACATTTTAAAAATTGACTGCCTATTTAAAAAATTATCTCTACAAAATGGGCACCATCAGAATCCAGCTATATATAAGTAAGCTGTAAATTATATATATCTTTAAAAATCAAATCCTTTTTAATCTTTTAAAATTATGAAAAGAAAGAATATTGAAATTTGTTCATCATTATTACAGACAATGGGTTTTCAACAATTACAAGCAGAGTAGTGTTGTTAGACAATGTGTGCCTTAATTTATTTGCAGACAAAATCCTTTTAATCTGTTATAACATGTTTAATACTATTGTTGCATTCACTTTTATAATCCTCAGATTTTTGCTAAGAACACATCGCTATTAACTATAACATCTGACTCTATTTTCAGGCAGAGTAAACAGTCACCTCTAGAAAATAATTCTGAAGCAGTGCAAAGCCTGCCCATCCTCAAGCGTGTTTTATTCTAGAAACCTACCACAATTCTTTGCATTAAGGCTTTGCTTCCAGGAAAGATCTATCAACCTGGAAATATACTAACCAACAATCATGTTAACACAATTCCCAGGTGTTTAAGGAAATGGAAGTAAGACAGGTAAATGTTGATGTTGGGGAAACAGAAGACCACTAGATGGGAAGTACCACTAGATGGTTGATTCAGGAAAGAGTGTGGGGCAGTAGAGGGGCCAGGCATTAAATACCCTGAGAGAACTCAGGGAAAGGAAGTCCAGAATGAAATGTTAAGGGGCACTAAAAATGAACAAAACCCAAGTATTCTGTATGATCTGTTTTCTAGAATAAAGTAAAGCATATATTTTGAGTTAAGTCACAAGATTTTTAGGTAAGCTATTAGCCATGCTCTTGGCAGGGAACTTTAACTGAGTATTTTGAGTGTGCTGAAATGGCATATTCACATTGCAATTTGACAATCTATATATATATATATCAGCCAAGCGACCAGAATGACAGAACGACTGGAACAACCAGAATGACTGGTCACTATGATGCGCACTGCAGTGGCCAACTGGGCCAATTGGGGCCGACCAGCCAACCTCCTGTGGCCCCTCCCTTCAGCCGGCCCTGCCCCTGATCGGCCCTCCCACCCTGATCGGGAAGGGGCTGGCCAGCCAACCTCCCCCGTCCTCTCCTCCCACCGGCCCGGCCCCAATGGCCCCCATTGGGCCAGCCTGGCCAGATCCCACCCATGCATGAATATGTGCACTGGGCCTCTACTAGTTCAATAAAGGGAGTGTTTATTGTGGGCCAGATGTGGAGGAACTACAAGGGATACTGCAATAATCAGGGGTGGTAACAAGGGACAGGTAAGAATGACATGGGACTACAATAGGACCTGAAAACCAGGGACATGGAAGAGGCTTGCTCTCAGGAACTGTGACTTTTGGTTGAAAAATCAGTCTGTCTGTGGTATAAATACCATAATTTCACTCTCTTCCTTCTTTTCAGTCTCGTGCCTATGTTCTCCATGAACCAAACCCAACAGTACATCAGTGGGTAAGAGAATCCATTATAGTCCATAAGTGTCTCCCAGAGTAGAGAGCAGGTGGAGAAGAGTGGAAAAGGTATCAATAGGGGCAAAAGAAAGATATCCTACCCAGGAAGAAAGAAAAAAGCACACTTTTCTAACTGTGCAGGAAAAATATTTGCTTTCATAATTTAATAAAAATATTTTTCATACAAAATTTTTCAGTAGTATAAAAATGTAGAAAATCTATGTTGAGGATTTATGTAGAAGTTGGACTACTTTTCAACTGAAGGTATCCATATGCTCTATGTAATATAGTATACTTGATCAGAAGTAATGTAAGCTTACATGGGCCAAGAGTATATTCTGATTATATTTTATTTCTATAACTGTATCCATTTCAAGTTAGAAAACTAATATTTATGTTGTTTTGAGAGAAATAGAGATGAAATGCTCAGCATATTTTATGTTGGAGAGTTTTTAACATGTTTACACTTCTTGTTACCTAAGAGTGGGATATTTAAATTTCTGGGCACTAAACGTAAGTTCTACTATTATCTAATGTAATATTTACTCATGCTATAAAAATAAAAAAGATATAGGTGTTATAAATTCTACATTAGTAAAGAAAATGTCTTCTCAAATGTTGCTAGTATTATGTAATTAATTCTACTTAACAGTAATGAATCTCATTTCTAGTTTTTAGAAATGTAGTTTTATACTGTGTATTTGGAGGGAGAGGAAAGAGAAGTTGAGAATGAAGCACTGAAAATTAATAAGAATTTTTTTCTATTCAAGATTTAATTTTTTTTTTGCCGAAACCGGTTTGGCTCAGTGGATAGAGCGTCGGCCTGCGGACTGAAGGGTCCCGGGTTCGATTCCGGTCAAGGGCATGTACCTTGGTTGTGGGCACATCCCCAGTGGGAGGTGTGCAGGAGGCAGCTGATCAATGTTTCTCTCTCATCGATGTTTCTAGCTTTCTATCCCTCTCCCTTCCTCTCTGTAAAATATCAATAAAATATATTTTTTAAAAAAAGATTTAATTTTTTCCCCTATTTTGTCAAGACTTTGTTGTTGTTGTTTTATAGATCTTTTTGTGAGGAGTTGTTGGAGGACAACTGGAATATGTTTCTGAATAGTTCTATTTATCTGCTGCTTATCACCTAAAAATATAATGGACTCAAATTGATAGCTACTATAAGGATTAGATAAATGATTGGTACTCTAATCTAGAAAGAGCAATACTAGACAAGCATGGGTCCAACCGGGTCTTTTCTCAGATGAACATAACTTAATTCTAAACATATCTCTTATGTGAATAAAGATAAATGTGATCTCATTGCTATGTTTATGTGATCTCATTGCAGGAAACATAATTTTTTATGACTACAATGTGTGGATGAGAAAGAGTGAACTCACAGTTACAATGTACTTGTACATTCTAGGCCCCTAATTATAATTTTCTATGTAATTATAATTATTTCATACTGTAACAACCTTATACTATTATAATCAAAAGGAAACTATACAGTTGAAGTAACTTTCTCAAGGTCACTCAGCTAGTAAGTGGATTGAACCCAGGCAAGCTCACTCTTGGTGTTTGGGCTCTTAGCAAGTATTCAATTCTCTCTCTCACTAACTTGAACAGAGCATGCCCAAAGATATTCTTTTCATTCTGAATTACTATTATATATTATGAAGAAATTATAAGTACATTAATCATGATTTTCTTCTTGAAACTGAGAGAATACTCTAAAATAGCTTTCATATGGATGGTAAAATTAATGTAAACAATCTTTAGATTTCCCATTAAACCAAATCAATTAGTCAATTCCTTTGCCCGTACAGATGGCAAAGATAATTTCCACTGGTTTATTTATTAATCTGACTCATTCCAGGGAAGAGCATGTTTAGTTAACCTATTACTTTGGCATTATGTAGACAGAAGATATGTTAGTAATAGTTAAATCTAAACTTGCTGTTTTCTATTATTATTTCCACAGTAATTATTGTGTGATGGCTCAAAAAAAATACCTGGACATTTTCCCCTTATAATTAGTATTCTTGGGATAAAGCTATTGAAAACACCACACTGAAATTAAAAAAGAAAAGAAAAAAAATTTTGGGAAGGCATTCTTTCTCAAAGAAACATGGATAAATTATCTAATAATTATCTAATATATGTTGAATATATTCAGCCATCTACTTAATGAAATGGGGAGATCTAGAATCCTCAGGAAAGCATTTCATACAGTGGTATTGCAGGAAGACAACTTTTCTGTTCAATTTTTATTGAGTTTTGTAAAAACTACTCAATTATAAATGTGTTCTTTCTCTGATCAGGTGCTCTCCTGTGCATTTAACTTTCTCTGAGTATTTTTATCTTTGCTCATATTAAGAGACTCTATACTAAGTTATCTTTAGTGAGAGCTTTTCAAGAATATTTTATTAGCACCTTGAGATGAAATAACATAACCTACGCCTAAGACTCCAATGTGGTACTCTGAATATGACATAGGATCTTTGGAATAATAATTTACACTCATAGGGCTATGAAATACCAACGATTCACAAAAACAGTCATGAAATGGTAATGGAAGATTTAGAAATGGGCCCTTTAGAAGCATATTTTTAAAAACAATGAGGACAAAAATCAATATAGAAAGAACTATGGTTTTTATTTTTCACCAGAGTCCTCAGAGCACATTGCCACAGAAATGAATCAACACAATTATTCACCACCTATACTATACTACCCAGAGTTATAAGCACAGTTTTTCAGGTATTTAAGAAAATTTCAGTTCCCATGACCAGATTTTAGCCAATGTTTCTCTTGTCACCAGTACATGGACATGCTGGCTAAAAGCTAACAAATGTTTTGAATAGACAGCTGATCATTAACACAAGAGAGAAATCCCCATGTGCCAGAAATAAAGAATCTCAAAGCCAGAGTGAGCAGTTAGCTGAACTGAAATGCTAGGCACTATCAAAACCAAACCAAACCAAACCAAACCAAACCTAACAAAACATAGGCTGAGTGGCAGGTTTTGGTGACACCTAAATGAGAAAGGAGTCCATTTTTAAGTCTCCTTGTTGAGAGTTAAAATACTAGCACAAAGCCGCCGAAACCGGTTTGGCTCAGTGGATAGAGCGTCGGCCTGCGGACTGAAGGGTCCCGGGTTCGATTCCGGTCAAGGGCATGTACCTGGGTTGCGGGCACATCCCCAGTGGGAGGTGTGCAGGAGGCAGCTGATCGATGTTTCTCTCTCATCGATGTTTCTAGCTCTCTATCCTTCTCCCTTCCTCTCTGTGAAATATCAATAAAATATATTAAAAAAAAAAATACTAGCACAAAGCCATATTTTAGGAAGGGCCTGCCTTGACTGAAAATGGTGCTCAGAAGTACTTTATGCCTTGACATGAACAAGTGACTAAGCAGCTGGCCTTCTCCCCATGAGAGTAGACAGTCACTCTCAGAACCTGGAGCCCTGGATGTGGCACAAACCCAGGCAGGTATTTACTGATTGAGTAAATGAGCAGCGTCTTCACACAGGTACTATACGGGCAGGTAACCTAACTTAATGGTATCCCCAATTTTCTTGAGCACCTACCATGGTCCAGGCATCTTCACTGAAGGAGATAAAAGCAATGAAAATGAAAAAAACAAAACAAAACACCAAAAAAACAGATAAAGTCCTTGCTCTCATAGAACTCACCTTTTGGTTTTCTGAGAAACAACCACAAATTAACATATAAAATATGCCATGTGATAAAAAGTGCTATGAGGAAAACTAAAGTAAAGTGAGTGTGATGGGAATAGATGAGGGGGCATATTTTGTACAGAGCCTTCAGGGAAGGCTTCACTCCTGTGGTGACATGGGAGCACTCTAAGGGAGTGACCGTGCAGGTATCTGGGGGAAAGCACTCCGGGCAGAGTGAGCGGTGAAGACAAATGCTCTGAGGCAAGGATGTGCATGGTGGGTTCAAGAAACAGCAAGGGTGACCTAGGCAGTCCTGTCTGACTCACTGAAAGGGAGTAGCTGAAGCTCTGGCAGCATCAGTCTAAACTAAACATATGCAAATTTTCCATATCGTTTTATTACAAGATTCCAATTTCAATATTGACCTTTCTTTTCATGTTTTATATATTTTCCTTAGGCTATAACATATTACAATAGTTGAAAACAGAAGAGAAATATTTTAAAAAATGTCCGTTTTATATCAAAAGCCGATTCATAAGCTGATCCATTTCTGGTTAATTAACTAAGATGGAAAAGTGCAAAGAGTAATTTTCTGGAATTTATAATGATTTAAACACGGACTGACTCATTAGGGCTTTATAAACAAAGTATGTGATATTGAAAACACTGCTAATCAAATGACTTCAATACTAGGACTTTAAACTAATACGTAAGGCAGTCCTTGCGGGGAGTAGACAGTGGTCCTTCCAGGCTAGTACGCAGACTAACCGCTTGAGAAGGCTTTTAGGAAGGAGGATCCCCAGAGGCCACCTGAGAGATCCCAGGTACAGGAGGGGAGCCTAGGGCTCTTCATTCGGAACAAGCCCTCATGTAACTCTTAGCCAAGAGCCCTTTGACCACATTTTGGGTTGGGGAATCTCCTTTCTGGTTCTTCTTTTGACAAGTAGCATTGCCATTTTCCTCTTTCACCTTTTCTGCTCCAAAAAATTTAAAGTGGTAGGTAGTTGCAATGGACATTGGCCAGAGTGCGCAGGTAGACAAATACCAACTCCCTTTATACTCTTGAGTCTAAGGCCCTTAAAGTGTACTTGGCCTTTCTGTGTGTGGTTCTCTGTTATTTTAATGCAAAGTGACTTGGTCCAAAAGACCTGAGTGTTTAACTTTTCAAACATTATTTATTCTCTGGTCTTGAAAACCCAAATAGTAATTTGGCTTAACTTACAGGGGTGCAGTGATGCTGAAATGTAATAGCATATGCAACATGATAAGTGTGAAGCAAGTGTAAAATCCTATCTCTATTACTCAATTTTATTTACTAGATATAGATAAAATATTCTGAAGACAGATGTCTACACTTTTTTACTATGGGCAATTTAAAAAAATTATTTAAAAAGGCAAACATACTGTTATAAGCTCTAAACAAGAATTTGAATTCAAATTATCTACCTGAACAAGTATATTCATACATCTTTCATTGCTTGATGAACTAGATGTGACCAGAAAGACCCACTTCTCCAGCCAGATCTATTAATATAGTATCTTTCCTATTTCTTTAGTTGATTACTTGACCCCCCCCACCTTCTCTATTGACATTAGGCATGCAGGCAGAAGTCCATAATCCTTCCTTTAGGGCACCCTTGGGGCAGTTGTCCAGTCTTCCTGGGGTTTACTCAGGTTCAAAATTGTTGGAGCTGCTTTCAGTCATGAGGTGGTGAGCAGTGGGACATGCTGATCAGTTCACTATAGGTCCCTGACTCAGGGCTGCCCTTGCCTCTGTGTCCACCACAGAATACTACTACTGTATTTTATTCCTTGCATACTGCAATGACTATCCCTTTTCATTCAGTCATGAAATCTCTGTTAGGCTACTTTTCTGTATTTGGCATCCAGGTTATAACTTTTTATTCATATTCATATGTAGAATACTTATTTTGTACCTTAATGGTGAAGTAAAGAGGCTTGAAATGGCTTCTAGACTCAGTCATATATTAAGTTACTTCTCAGGATTCTCTCTTATATCACAGCAACATCCTCTTTGTAGTCTTGGATGTCCTTTTCTACCAGTGACACCCCCATCAGACTACTTCAAATTGTGAGCATGGGAGTAAGTTAGATTTAAATCTGTTGATAGGAAAAATTTCTCTCTCCTCTCCTATGATGTCCTGTATTTCAATAATGTATCAAGTAGCAAACAACCACAACAAAAAAATGTTTTATACTCTTCACCAGGAGTAACTGGTGCCCAACTGGTATTTGTAAACTAGGACAGTCTAGTGACTCTTAAAACAAAGAATAAATGCTCCAAGGTGACTTGTTTTTCTGAATCCCAACTAAACAAGGGTTAGTAAGAGCCTTTGTTCAGTTTGAGTAGTCAACGATTAGCACAGAATTTTGAAATTTTTGTGTTTGAAAGCTTTTAAGTGCATTCATTTTTCTTTTTTATGTATCCCACTACTTCCTGCTACCTCACAGACAACCTGTCATTCACATATGCATACCTATTTAGCTATCGCAAACATTTTCCTTCATACACCTCTTCAAAATTGACCAAAACTTGACTTTTGTTTCAAAAAGGCAAAGCTTAGATTACTAGGCACCCCGCCGCACAAATACAAACATACCTCTGAGATATTATGAGTTTGGTTCCAGACAACTGCAATAAAGTGAGTCATACACATTTGTTAGTTTCCCAGTGTACATAAAAGTTATGTTTATACTATACTTTAGTCTATTAAGTATGCAACAGCATATGTCTAAAAATGTAAAGAGCCTAATTAAAAAATACTTTATTGTTTAAAAAAATGCTAACCATCATCTGAATCTTTAATGAGTTATAACCAATTCTGATGGCTACTGACTGGTTAGGGTGTTGGCTGCTGAAGCAGAGGTGGCTGTGGCAATTTCTTAGAATGTGACAACAATGAAGTTGGTCACATCAATTGTTTCTTCCTTTCAAGAACAATTTCTCTATAGAATGCGATGCTATTTGATAGCATTATACCCACAGTAGAACCTCTTTCAAAATTGGAGTCAATCCTCTCAAACCCTGATACTGCTTTATTAACTAAGTTTACATAATATTCCACGTGTTTGCTTTCATGTCAAAAATTTAAACAGCATCTTCCTGGAGTAGATTCCATCTCACAAAATCACCTTCTTTGCTCATTTATAAGAAGCAACTCCGTATCTGTTAACATTTTAACATGAGATCACAGCAATTCAGTCACATCTTCGGGCTCCACTTCTAATTCTAGTTTTCTTGCTATTTCCTCATTTGCAATTACTTCCTCCATTGAAATATCACCTTAAAGTCATCCATGAAGGCTGGAATCAACTTCTTCCAAACTCCTATCAATGTTGATATTTTGACGTCTTCCCATGAATCACAAATGCTCTTAATGGCATCTAGAATGGTGAATCCTTTCCATAAGATTTTCAGTTTACTTTACCCAGATCCATTAGAGGAATGACTATCTATGGCGGCTATAGCTTTACAAAATGTCCTTCTTAAATAATAAGACTTGAAAGTCGAAATTATTCCTTGATCCACAGGCTGCAGAATGGATGTTGTATTAGCAGGCTTGAAAACAACATTAATCTTCTTGTCCATCTCCATCAGAGTTCTTGGGTGATAAGGTGCATTTTCAGTGAGCAGTAATATTTTGCAAGGAATCTTTTTTTTTTTTTTTCTGAGCATTAGGTCTCAGCAGTGGGCTTAGCATATGCAGTAAACCATGCTTTAAACAGATGTGCTGTCATCCAGGCTCTGTTGATCCATTTACAGAGAACAGGCAGAGTAGATTTAGCATAATTCTTAAGGGCCCTTGTATTTTCAGAATGGAATATGAGCATAGGCTTCAACTGTATTAGTCCCTAACAAGAGACTCAGCCTGTCTTTGAAGCTTTGAAGCCAGTCATTGACACTAACTCTGAAAGTCCCAGATGGCATTTCCTCCCAATATAGAGCTGTTTCATCTACATAGAAAATCTATTTCGTGTGCTGCCTTTTAAAATGATCTTAGCTAGATCTTCTGGATAACGTGCTGCAGCTTCTATATCAGCACTTGCTGCTTCTCTTTGCGTTTTTATGTTATGGAGATGACTTCTTTCCTTAAATCACATGAGCCAGCCGCTGCTAGCTTCAAACATATCTTCTGTAGCTTCCTCACTTCTCTCAACCTTCCTAGGATTGAAGAGAGTTAGGACCTTGCTCTGGATTAGGCTCTCACTTAAGAGAATGTTATGGCTGGTTTGCTGTTCTTTCCAGATCACTAAAACTTTTCTCCATATCAGCAATAATGCTGTTTCTCTTTCTTGTCATTTTTGTGTTCACTGGAGTATATTACTTTTAATTTCTTTCAAGAACTTTTTCTTTGCATTCACAACTCAGCTGACTGGCCTAGCTTCTGGCCTATCTTGGCTTTCCTCACTAAGCTTACTCATTTCTAGCTTTGATGTAAAGTGGGAGATGTGCAACTCTTCCTTTCATTTGGATACACAGAAGCTACTATAGGGTTATTAACTGGTCTAATTTCAATATTGTTGTGTCTCAAGGAACAGGGAAACCCAAGGAGAGGGAGAGGGAGTTGGTGGTGCAGTCAGAACACACTCATTTGTCAATTAAGTTTACTGTCTTATATGAACGAGGTTCATTGTGCCCCAAAACAATTAAAATAGCAACATCAAAGATCATTTATGATAGATCTCTATATCAAATAACATAATAATGAAAACATTTGCAATATTGTGAGAATTACCAAAATATGACACAGAGACCAAAAGTGAGCAAATGCTGTTTGAAAAATGGCACCAATAGGCTTGGTCAATGCAGGGTTGCCACAATCTTCAATTTGTAAAAAATGCAGTATCTGCAAAACGCAATAAAGCCAAGTGCAATAAAATGAGGTATGCTAGTATAATCCTTCTTTTTTTTTTAAAAAAAAAATATTTTTATTGATTTCAGAGAGGAAGGGAGAGGGAAAGAGAGATAGAAACATCAATGATGAGAGAGAATCTTTGACTGGTTGCCTCCTGCACACCCCACACTGGGGATCGAGCACGCAACCTGGGCATGTGCCCTCACCGGGAATTGAGCCATGATCTCCTGGTTCACAGGTTGACGGTCAACCACTGAGCCACACAGGCCGGGCTATAATCTTTCTTAATTGACTCTTACATGAAGAGATTTTTACATTGTCAAATACCTAAGGTTCAGTTCTATACTTCAAGCTTTATTATTCAAAATAATCTAGAGATACCATAAAAAAACTATGAGTAAAGCACATAATACCTTGCTTATGGGTTTAAAATAGTTTTCTTTCTGCAAAAAATAAATGCCAGCTTATAAAATATTCATGTGCCCCTATGAAAATGATAATCAGTTGATGATGGTGATCACTAGATGTATAAGACCAATATTAAAGGTCATTTTCATTAAATTTTTTTCTAGACTATGGTTATTTCAGGTATAAAACCGTGAACATGAGCTTCTTTGAAGTGAAAATATCAGTAAACTAGGAAACATCAGCAACGAACCTATTCTGTATCTAAATAATGAGGCAAAGGCATGACCTCATTGGATTTTCATTTTCTCTTTTGCAGAGATGGGATATAATGGCCCATACTGACTTTGTGTTCATGATATGAGAAAAATATATCTTTATAATACATTATTGAATAATTGAACTTCTAAAAATTGTGTGCAAATTGCTTTTTATAGTTTGAATTAGAAAGCAGAGGATAAATGTTTTTAGGAAATGTATACTGAATTCATTTATAAATGATATTTCTTCTTAATGTCTTGTATTTTTAGGTTAAGATATAATACATTTATTTCTAATAGAAAAATATGTTTAACCATATAAAAAAACCCTGAAATTTTTTTGAAAGAAAGCTATAATAATTTTAGGACATTATCTTTTTTAATTAAAGGAAGGCCAACATTCTAAATAAATCTCATAAATAATATTTTTAATTGTGTAAAAAATGATCAAATATTAGCTAACACAAAATTTTCCTTTTTATCTTTCTTGATTTTCTTTTTTTTTTAGGTACTTAGGTAAACAAATATCAAGTTTAAAAAGATAAATTTGAAAAAGTTTTTGAGATTTTGGAATACTGATAAAGATATAAAATCAATAGGGGACAATTTAAAATAAATTTTAGTGTGTAAATTAGAATTTCAACTTGAAGGCAAGGATAAAAAGTTCTTATCAAGAAATTTGGTAAAATATTAATAATTAATAAATATAATACTTTGCTATTTATATGTTGTTTAACAAATACAATATTATCAAGTTTTATATATATATTTTTTAAAATACATTTTATTGATTTTTTACAGAGAGGAAGGGAGAGGGATAGAGAGTTAGAAACATTGATCAGCTGCCTCCTGCACACCCCCCACTGGGGATGTGCCCGCAACCAAGGTACATGCCCTTGACCGGAATCGAACCTGGGACCTTTCAGTCCGCAGGCCGACGCTCTATCCACTGAGCCAAACCGGTTTCAGCTCAAGTTTTATATTTAATGAAAAGTCAATTTGAAGCTAACTGGCACACAATCTCATCAGTGACTGAAGTTAACTATTGAATATAAATATAGAGTCTCAAAAAATGTAAACACTTCAACTGCTGATAACTCACTTAATTTTCACTCCTTTCCACATTTAACTGATTTGAAATAATGGGTGAAGCCAGATTAAGCTTTGAACAAAGAAAATTTATCCTAAAGTGCCACTAGACTTTTTTTTAATGGGGATACATAAAAGACAAAGTTTATGTTACAAAACTGGCAATAGTCGATGAGTTGAGGGCACACAAATACTGAAAAAGATTTTTGATATTTGTGATCCCGTTGTTTCTCGTTATCAGTATTGCCTGGACAAGAACAGTCATCAGTTTGAAAACAGGGGTTGACCAAAAAATTATTCATTTCTGTAGATTCTTTTAAATTTTGAAAGTGAACTGTATGTTAATAAACACTGACTTTACTGGTATAATCATTCAAAGTGTATATACATTTTTGGGGACACCCTGTATATTTCAAATATTATAAAATATTTGAGTCAAGTCATCACTAGTCTCTTCATTTCATAATCACTAAGTCTACCTACAAACCCTGGGGAAGAAGAAGAAAAAAAATACAGGTACAACATTGGACTTATATTTATACTTAAATTACACTTAACTGATCCTTAGTTTTTTATTTTTTCCAGCCATGATGTTTATATAGTTCATTCAAGTTATATGATATTGAATCTTTATCTATAGTTTGGTAAATATACTATTTTGGCTCATTAGAATTAAAAATAAATTATAAAAGAACAGCACTAACCGGTTTGGCTCAGTGGATAAAGCGTCGGCCTGCAGACTTGAAGGGTCCCAGGTTCGATTCCAGTCAAGGGCATGTACCTTGGTTGTGGGCACATCCCCAGTAGGGGTGTGCAGGAGGCAGCTGATCGATGTTTCTCTCTCATCTGATGTTTCTAACTCTCTATCCCTCACCCTTCCTCTCTGTAAAAAATCAATAAAATACATTAAAAAATTATAAAAGAACAATGGTGATTTGTTATTATAGCTAAGAGAAAAAATTACTTAATCATAAATTCATAATCCATGTTTCCCAGTATTCACTGATTAAGTATGGCACATTTTATTCTCTCTTTTATATATAAGTTCTCTTCTCAAAAAGGAAAAAGAGAAGAAAAATACACTGAAAAAGTTTTTATATCTGCATTCTTTTTTTTTAAAGTTTCATTAATGTTTTTTGTTAGTCTGCAAAAATCTTCCCTATTTTTAAAATCCTTTTCAAAAGTTTCAACACAAGACCATTTTAACAGTGTCCTTAAATATTTTACATGCCTCTATTTTTAATGACCTGTGGTATATTTCCAGCGATAAAGTACTATTAGTTCAATTGCCTTTTTCCTCTACTCGGTTTATAGTAGCAAAACTGTTTTGTCTTTTATAAACATACAAAATGACATTGTTGAGTTTTCTAGGTCTCTGAAGTGGTAATTTTTGGAGAAAATAGTTCTCCTACTAGAGCTATTGTACAAAATGATAAAGGTAGAAACAACCGCTTCTATCCCAAAGGTACAACTGTCCACACTCAAAGTGAATGTCATTCCGAGATCAATTATGTGTTGAGAAGGAAACCACTGAAGGCATTAGACTGTATCCTCAAAAAGGAAAACAAGGGATTCTCTAGTTTATAAGTTTCTTACTGAAAGAGAAAAGCTTAGACTCATCCTTGTCTCATGTTGTAGATGGCATTAATCTCACAGGTATATAACTGCATTGCTTTACATTTACTTTCCAATTTGTTTCAATGGAAAACTCAGATTGTTTCAGCTTACACAAGGCAGCAGCCTTCCTCTGGCCAAAATGACATTTATGCACAAATGTTACATTCTAACTCAAATGTTCAAAGTGAAAACAACTAAGAATTCTATTGGCTGTGGCAAACAATATGAGTTTAAAAAATGTTAAACCGTGCATCAAAATAAATATTGAGATCATGTACCATAATAACCGAGCACCAACATTTTAATTTTCCCTTTTTGTTTAATTCAAGCAATGTTTTGTATTCTCCCCTCCCCCAGATTTACTGGTGGGGAATTGTTCACATTTGAAGAATGTTCCTTTTCAAAGAGGTGGGCTGTCAATCTAAGTCACCTTGACCACGGGAACTCAGCAAACATAGAAATAGTCAGGGAATAGCAGTACTTGGATTCCAGGCTATTCGTTCATGTGAAAGCCAATCCAACAACTGCTTGTGGATACGGATGCAGAACTAAACCACCTAAGAGACTGGGAAGAGTCATAGACTTGTCAGGCCTTAAATATGAGGCAGACATCAAGTGCCGTAAGTGGGGCTCAGAGGGGAGAGCTCACTAGGCAAGTTTCCATATTTTTTGTTGGCATTTTGGGCCAAGACCTTATTCTAGGCATCCCAAATCCTATATTTTGAGTGACCATATTCATTGCAAAGTTCACCAGTGTTCTTTACCCACCGCAGGACTTGGAAAGCACATAGTAGATTGAAGGACTTCAGGATGGGGTGGTTGGCATTAACCTGGTAGACTGAAGGTATTTCAATTCGACTAACCATGCAGGGCAGGGACTGGCAGGATTTAAAATAATATAAATACTTCAAAATTATTCCTAGCAAGAGAAAAAAACCCACACACTGAAGATATCTTCCTATTATCCGTTGAGTAATAGGATCTTAGCTTCTTTAAGTAGATTCTGTCTTTTTTAAATCAGCAGACACTTTGAAGACAACGAAATTTCTCCCAGAGTACCCTGTTGATAAGTCTTTTACTGACTCTACTTAGTGGTCCCCAAACTCCCAAAACACAAAATTACTGCATCTAGTATTCAGAATGGAAGTACCATATGAAGCGACAATTTACACGACTTCACAAGACACAGTCTTAGGTCACATGTTTAGCTGGTTACCACTACTCTCTACTCACAGTATCAGTGTCGTCAGCACACCAGCAGCCCCATTTAAACCTAGGCAGTAGATTTAAATGATCGCTCTTACCGCTGAGTCTTCTTTCGCACTTAGTGTTAAATAAGTGTTATTTAGCACTTTGTAACATTTTACAGACTCACACCCGGAAGACTGGTCCAGACTCTAACAGTGTTACACTAAATCATTTCTTAGTGAGTCTACTGTTTCCTTGTTCTGTGCTTCTTCCTCAGCAACATGATGATAGTGACACATCCTTTAGGACTGATGCGGATTCCCTGGGATTAAAAGGGATAGCCAACGTCAAGCCCCTCACTTGGTGTCAGTTACAGAGTAGGCCTTGAACATTTGGTAGTTCTCTCTGCCCCTTTTCACGATGTTAGTTTTAAGCCATTTCTTCTGAAGATTCTAAACAACTTAATGGTAAATACTAAAAATATTGGTAGGGATATTATTTTTATGCACATGTTTTAAATATTAATGTCAAATTTATCAATAGTTTCTTTTATGGCATATGCACTTTATATCTTTCAAAGGTCCCCTCTAATCCAAGATTACAAATATGTTACCTTTGGATGCTTTTTATAGTTTTATCTTAGACATTCGTGTTTTTAAACTACCTAGAATATATGTTCTTTTCCCCTTGGCTCCAAATTATGAACCTAATAATTTCTGTCCCACCTCCATTTGTTTATTCTTATTTTCATTGGTTTGGAGTGTTCTTCGTCATGGATTTGGTTTTCCTCCATTTATATATTAATGCATCATTGTCATTTTATTCTAATTGCTACACTTGTATTTATTTTATTTTTTTTTAAATGTGTTTTTATTGATTTCAGAGAGGAAGGGAGAGGGAAAGAGAGACAGAAACATCAATGATGAGAATCATTGATTGGCTGCCTCCTGCACGCCCCATACTAGGGATGGAGCCCACAACCCGGGCAAGTGTCTTTAACTGGAATTGAGCTAAACTGGCTAGGGCTAATTGCTATATTTTTATAGTATATTTTAAAATCTGATAGCATAAATTCTCTACCTTCTTCCTTTTTTTGATGGTTTGTGTGTGTGTGTGTGTGTGTGTGTGTGTGTGTGTGTGGCTACTTTTACATCTTTTCTGGAAACTGTACTGTCAAGTTTTATTTTTAAAAATCTTAGGTTTTGAATTGAGATTGCATTTATTCTGTAATTTACTTAGGGTGGAGAATAACCACTTTAACTATATTTTCTTTCCGTTTAGAATAGGGTATGTTTTATTTTTTTTTATTTAACTATATCCTCTTTTTCGTTCCACAGTAAAGTTTTTATTATAGATATTGCATTTACATTAATTTTATTCCTAGATATTTTCTTTCATTTGCTGTTATTTTCAATTATGACTGGGGCTTTTATTCATTACACTTTCAAATTTATCATTGCTGATGTTTAGATAGATATTCTTCATTTGTTCTTGCATTACACATTTATCAAATATAAAAACTATTATAAATTAGTTGTCACTTTTAATAAGTGGATTTTTCATTAATTGCAATGATTTTATTGCTTTCCCCCTTTAATTTTAAAAGTGTAAATTACGTTAAAATATTTTGTGGTGTTGAGCCTTCCTTCCATTTCTGGTGTCAGGCAACGTTTAATACACTGCTATATTAAATCTATTAAATTAGCATTGAGAAATTTTACAGCTGTAATTGAAAGCAGGTATGTCTATAGTCTCCTTTTTTTGTGTCAGGTTTGTCTAATTTGGGCATCCAGGTTATAAATTTACCTTAGAAATTTATGGGAATGTTTCTCCCCAAGCTTTAAAAATTTGTCATCTCTACAAATTTCTAAAATTTCCAAAATCCCCCTAAAAATATTCATTATATACTTAAATTCTTATTTAGCTGGGCAACTTGTACCTTTATTCACTAAATCTGAAAACCATTGCCTAGAATAAGCAATGCCAGGCACATAGTAAACACTTTATAAATGTAAATATGAGTGGCTTGATGATTTTACTTCTTTGAGATCAGATTGTGGACTAAAACATGGTAAATTTTAAAAAATGGTTTCCTCGGGTACAAAGTTCCTCATATATTCATTATTTATAAAACCAATTTTGATAATTGCCTGTGGTTTTGAGTTCTAAGTAGCTTTAATTATTTTTAGTTTACTTGATCTGTCAATTTGTAAGCAAGATATATTAAAATTTCTGACTATATTGTGGACTTACTAATTTCACTTGCATTTCTCTCCATTTTTGTTTTATATATTTTTGCTGTTAAGAACTTAAACTATGAAGAGTATGTATCATTTTATATTGTTTCTTTCATCTCTATTTATCACTGTTTTTCCTTTTCATGTTGCTCTTGATTTCTATTTTGTCTGAGATTGACATTTTTAGATCTGCTTTCTGTTTGTTAATAATTTTCTGATATATTTTTCTTTTCAAATAATTTTGTTTCATATTGTTTCAGGTAAATCTTTTGTAAACACCATACATTTAGATTTTATTTTTTACTCAACTTGAAAATCTCTAACTTTTAATAAGTAGCACATACCTGTTGTTTTGTAATTTGTATGTCTGAACTTTTCTTGACCTAATTTTAAAAATATGTTTATATTTATCATACTTTCTTATTATATAATACATTTTCTCTGCCTTCTATTATTTTAATATTTGTCTTCTACATGAATTCTTTTTTTTTAGATAAAAAGTGTCTCAGGGTCTCTGCTGTTCTTACTAGCTGTTATCTTGCTAAATGTTAACATGTAACACAGTATTTTGCAGATGCAGCTATAAATGGAATGAGCTTGATAGGAACTCAACCAGATAAGTGCAGCCAACTGCAAAGAAGAAATCAACATGAAATTGACCAAATAGTGTATATAAGCAATGGCTAAGCCTCTCTTCCTGGAGACAGAGCTTTGGATGTGAATCCACCTGTCTCTTCTACTTGCTGCAAGTAAATAGAACTACTTTATGACAACATCTAGTTCTTGAATAAAGCACCCCAAGTAACAAACCCCTTGAGTTCGGTAACATTTTGGTCGGCATTAACTTCTCGTTTCATACATCTTTCCCCTTTAGAATTTTTCAGAACTGTTCAATTGTTTTTTTTTACATCCCCCCCCCTTTTTTTTAAAAAAAAGCCAAATTTATCATTTCAACCTCTTTCCTTTGTAATTAATTTAATACCAATGATCACATATTTTAAGATTTATAATTCAGCCTGTTATTTTTTATGGGTAAGTCGACTTTTCATATGCCCCTGAAAATATTTATGATTCTTTCAATTATTTGTTGCTTCCTTCCTGTATGGTTTAACTTCAGATGTTTTCTGATCTTCAGAGTTTTCTTATCTGTGTATTTAAGAAGACCTGTCTATGAAAGCTAATTTTGATTATCATTCCCTGCATGGAGAAAGAGAATACTTTAATTGTTTCAGCTATGAATAAATAATTTATCTCTCTTGGCTTAGCATAAGCAGGGAAGGTGGAAGGAGTCACCCTGACCGGTATATTTGCTTCTTAATAATTGCCTCAGTTTCCTCCCTTGGGCCCTCCAAGGAGTCTGTAATATCCAAGACTTTATCTGGCCCAGAATCTTCTCTAATTTACATCTGCTCTTTAGCACAAATTGCACTAGCCTCCAAAGAGGATAGAATATAATATTTTCCATAGAGGCAGTGGGTTTCAAACCATTTTTTTGGACTATGATCTACAATAAGAAATACATGTCTGCCGAAACCGGTTTGGCTCTGTGGATAGAGCGTCGGCCTGCGGACTGAAAGGTCCCAGGTTCGATTCCGGTCAAGGGCATGTACCTTGGTTGCGGGCACATCCCCAGTAGGAGGTGTGCAGGAGGCAGCTGATCGATGTTTCTCTCTCATCGATGTTTCTAGCTCTCTATCCCTCTCCCTTCCTCTCTGTAAAAATATCAATAAAATATATTAAAAAAAAAAAGAAACTGAAAATTAAAAAAAAAAAGAAATACATGTCATATCTTTCTCACACATACACATTTGAAACCAAGTTTTAACAAAACAATTCTTACCCCTTCTATCTTTCATGCAATTTCATATTTTCTAATATGTTATTTTTCATTTAAAAAATTGTACTGCCTGGTCAGCGTGGCTCAGTGGTTGAGCGTCAACCTATGAACCAGGAGGTCACGGCTCTATTCCCAGTCAGGGCACATGCCTGGGTTGCGGGCTCCATCCCCAGTGGGAGGTGTGCAGGAAGCAACTGATCAATGATTCTCTCTCATCATTGATGTTTACATCTCTTCCTCCCTTTCCCTTTCTCTCTGAAATTAATAAAAATATATTTTAAAAAATTGTACTCAAATGGATATCACAATGCACTAATGTATGGCTCCCTAGGATTGGAGAAATACTGCTTGATGACAACCAGCACTTTGCCAAAGACTTTCCTTCTGTTACCATAAAAAGAAATGTCTACCATTCCATGTAATTTACTGCAAAACTGATTTTTTTATTAAGTGAATCTTACTGTCATCTACTTTAATTCCGACTTACACTTTTCTGGAAAAAAGTTACTCAGTTGACAAATCTGGTCACTGCTGGTACATTATATATTTACTAATCCTCAATCAGATTGAGTTTTTATTTTTTTGAATAACCTTTCCCATTTTTAAGCAACTTTTAGTTCTAATTAAAGTTTATAATATAAAGTTGATCATATTTCAGATACATAATTCCACAGTGAAACTAAAGTTTCTCTAATTACATATGCCAAAAAGTATGCATGAATATAGTAGCTCATTTCCATGTGTAAGACCTGTTACTGTAATTCTCTAATTATGTAGAGCTGGTGTTTACTTTATTTTTTTAAATATGTTTTTATTGGTTTTTAGAGAGAGAGAAAGGGAAGGGAATAGAGAGATAGAAACACTGATAAGGAGGAACATCATCGATCGGCTGCCTCCTGCACACCCCCTTTTGGGAATCGAACCAGCAACCTCTCAGTTTCTGGGTCGATGCTAAACTGCTGAGCCACACCAGCCAGGCAAGCTGGTGTCTACTTTAAATAGAAACTTTGTGTATGCCAGTATATTTCTAGTAGAAAATATGGGAACCTCTGTTATATATTTGTAGATAGGTCCCTTAGTTCTTTGCTCCCTAACCCCCTTCTATATTTAACAGAATTAGACTGCAATCTTATATTTTGCAACTAGGCATAGTATTTTTTAATACATGATTACATCATTCAGTGAATTCCTTAAGTTTTAGACTTTGGTTTATTTTGTAAAATATTTTCTTTATAATTTCTCTAACTAAACATTTTTTAAAAATTCACTTAGAGAACTTCAGCATGCATCTGTTTTAAAAAATATTTAATTTTCAAGTACAAACTTTTCAAACCAGAGCTGTTCAAAGTTATTAGCACTTACAGTGTGTCTTGGTCCAGTGGAACAGATGTTGCCTGTATCTACAAATATTTCAAAAACAGATTGAAGGCATGCAATATGCAATTCCTTTTTGGCATGATTTATATACATTTTGCCAGGAAATGTTTGAACAGATTTTAAATCTTTGTCCTCATTATCTTTGAAAAATACACAAACTTGCACACATTTTTGCAAGGTGTTGGTTATGTTCCATGCTGTGAAGTGTACCTCTCAACCAACATGTCTCTTGACATGAAAAAATTGGACTATATAAAACTTGGAAAGATGAGGAAAAGGTCATGTGTACAGTAATTACTAAGAGTAACATCAGACAAGTTTATCCTAATAAAAAATATTTAGTCTGGTAGGTGCATAAAATTTAACTCCTTGAGAAAAATTAATAACACCTACTTTCTAACACATTGCAAAGAGGCAGTGCTTCATTTAAGAATCGTAGCTCTAGCAATTCTTATTTTTCATTTCTTATCTAATTATGTTTTGGAGTCCAGTTAAATTTTATCTCTTGACATTCCCTGAAGTTTATATCTCTCTTCAAACTGCTTATTCCACCTGGAATGTTCTTCCCTCCTAATCTCTGTTTAGAGTGTGTGGAGTTTGGGGAAGTTTCATGTAGTTCAGTGTGTCTGGGGGACAGGGTACATTTTAGGACATTCTGGGAGGTAAGACTGGGAAGGTAGACAGGAGCCACATAACTGGAGAAACTTTTATGCAATGCTAATTTTAAGAATTTGCAATTAGTCACAGAGATTTGATGAAAACAGTAGAGGATTTAAATCAGGGATACGAATGACAGGATCAGAGCTACATTTCATGTCATTGAATCCAGATGATGAATTTAAAAGAGCAAAGCTGAGTGGCCAGCCAGGAGCTTATTACAATAGTTTAGGTGTGAAATGCTTGCAGTGAGAATCAATGAATCCCATAGTGCCTCACATTCCTATCATTTGTAGTCGCTACCCCTAATTTAAAGCCTTCCACTGTGTGTTGTTTCCCATGTTCTCATCTTCAATTCAAAAGTGCTTGTTCTCCTCTGCCCCACCAAAGCCCTTCCCCACCACCTCCCATACCCTTCCTCCCATCACACCTCCCTGTGTGATGTCTGTTTTATGCAATCTACCTTTCCTGCATCTTTACCCTCTACATACACAGTTGATCCCACTCCATGGCCTGCACTGAAAAAATGGCTTCTCCAGCATCTGTCTTGAGTGGGTGCCACCCATTTTCCCACACCAAGCTGGGGATAGGGTGGGTCAGCCCCAAATTCTCCTGCCTCAATGTCACATCCATACTCTTATGATTCCTTACCTCTCTCCTCTTTGGAGGTTCATGACACTTTTACAGTATCATCTTTTACACCTATTTTGCTCTCATAAAGTTTCCAGCCATTGCCTTTCATTCATTATATATTTTGGCCCCTGATGCATCTTTCTTTCTACCCCTATACTGTCATTATCTGGAGTAGCTGCCGTGATCATTGGTCTTTTGGAGAGTAGCCTAGCTTCTCTTAGCTGGTTTTCTCCACACCAATGATCTTCACATCCATTCCATTTCAGAGAGGCACTTCCGTGCCTCCGACTCAGTCCCCGTTTCATCAGGTAGTGCTCCATTTCTGAAATACTCACAACTTGCTCTTGTATCACAAACTCTTATCCTTCCAGGTCCTCCCACTACTATTTCACAACCTCTCAGGATCTACAATTCCTTGCTCTCTTTCTCTTTACTTTTACCCGTAGTTCCCTCCTTTCTTCACTTCCTTCTCTGGCCCTACTACACCATTGAGTCCCTTTCTTGTCCTTTTTTCTTAATTCTTGATATTTTCTCCTCCCCGGATCCACCAGCAAAATGAAAGTTTAAGCCTATTTCATTGCTCACTTTCTCCATTCTCATTCCCGGGCTACTAAATACTAATGATAATTAGCACACACACACACACACACAAAAACCAAAACAAAACAAAAAACAGTCCAATGGTCTGACAAGTTAACAGTTTTAACAATAACCAGGTCCTGAAAGCTGCCTGGAAAACTTTCTGAGTTTCTCTAATTGATTCCCTCTTCCAATTTCCACAGCAAATTTTTTCAATTATTTTCCCCCCGCCAACCTTTGATCTCCCTGTCTCACACTTCACTCAGGGCAGGCAATTTACAGAGAAAAGAAATAGTATCAGATGAATCTTTCCTCAAACTCCTCCCACCACGTTTGCAAACCTCCCAGCTCCTGCCCCTTCTCTTACCTCCCTTCCTTTCGGTCATAGTGTTATAAATGTCCTTCCTTCTGATCAAGAACCTTCGTGTTCCTGTGTCCTGGATCCATCTTCTCTCACCTCATCCTTAAGTCTGTACTATTGCCTATCTTTTCTTTTCAACATATACAACCAATCTCATCACAAGATTCCTTTCTGTCAGCATTTACATGGTCAAACCTCTAATTTTATTAACAACCAGCCAACCTTCCCCCTCTATCTTTCTCTACCATCTTTCTCTTTTAACATTCAATGACCATAAAGACTGTCTTCATTTTTCTCACCTTCTATTCATTCCTCAGTCTAATTGTAATCTGGTTTCTGTTTCTAAAACACCATGCTCTTTAAGAAAGAAGTCCCTATTTTATTTGCCTCTATCATTGCATTTTAAAAGTGCTGTCTACTTATCATCTTGAAATGCTCCTTCCTTCTTCCCACCCCTCCTTTTGGCCAACATGACATTACTTCTCCTGGTTTTCCTCCTAACTTTCTGGCTGTTGCTTCTCAGATTCTTTCATGAAGTTTTTTTTTTTTTTTTTCCTTTCCTTTTAAAGATATCAGGTCATCAGAGTTTATCTTCAAACTTATAACAAACTTAGAGATAATATTTAAATCTTCATAAAGTCTTATGAGATAGTTACTGGTATTATTCTTTCCCTACAAAGAAGTTAAGGAGCCTGAGCATTGCAGGTAGCCAAAGCAAGATACATACCCAAATCTGACTGCACAGAGCCTGTCCCTTAACCACTGGGTCTGTGTTCTTAACTTCTGTGGTCTCATCCACTTGAATTTTTTCACCTACCAAATGCTCATGGTTCTCAAATCTAGCACTCCTTCCCAAATACAGTTCCTGAAGACAAGGCTGAAAAATCCCACTGCCTCTTGCTGTATTGTACAAGCATCCCCAAACCCACATTTCTCAAACTAAACTCACCATCGCATCACTTCCTACCTTCCCAAAATTGTTCTTGTTAGTTTCATTTCAGTCAGTGGAACCACAATTAACTTTGTTTGCCAGATGAGGACCTGACTTTCATCCTCGATTCCCCTCAACCCTTACCTGCCGGTTAATTACAGTCTTCTCACTTTTACTTATTTATGACTTCAGGAATCTTATCACTTCCTTTCATTTCTACTGTCCAGATTACTAAGAAGGGGTTCCTTGCTTCCAGTAGCCCCACTATCCTAATCCATTCTTCACCCTGAGCTTAATTCCGTTTTCTAAAGTACACATTTTTATCAAATTAGCTCCAGCCTTCAATAGCTTTAGTGGCTTGTCACTGAACTCCAAACTCCTTAGAATGACATTATGACCTGCCTTCTTCTTAATCTTGTAGTCTAACTTTCTACAATTTCCTACCTCAAATTCTGTGACCCAGCCATACTGAATTACTAGCATTTCCTTACATGTGCTGAAATATGTTCTTTCCCTTGATTCTGACCTTCTGCAGATTATTAAATAATCTTATCTATGTCTAAAATAGTCATCATTCTCATCTGCCTCTTAAGAGTTAGGTTTCAATTTATACAACATCTGTTCTGGGAAGTGGTTTCTAATGACCCAAGTCTGTATAGGTGCCGCTCTGATGTTTGCCATAGAGTCTTGTGCACATCTGTACTTCAGTGTTGTAAGTACCCATTTATTGTTTTCTCCATTAAGGTATAAGCAACTTGACAGCAGGGCTTGTGTTTACCTACAGTGCATAGCACTGGGTCTAGCATATATCAAGTGATCAACAAATATTTATTGAATCAATGAACTTGTAACTGTCTAAAAGTGTCATGCTAAAAAACAGAAGCCATCTGTTGTACTTGGCAGTTGATAATCTGCCAGAACAGCTTCATTAGAGTTGAGCAGGTGAGAAATGAATGGGAAATAAAGAGGTTAGATTTCTCTCTTGAGAAACCTAACTAACGAACTATTTAATTCATAAGAGCAATGATAAATAAGCAAATAGCACACAGGAATAACCTCTCAAGAGTCATGCAGGGCTTATAGGAAGGAAGTTAAAAATCTTGACTGGAGAGCTCTAGCTGGTTTGGCTCAGTGGATAGAGTGTTGGCCTGCAGACTGAAGGGTCCCAGGTTTGATTCTGGCCAAGAGCACATGCCAGGGTTGCTGGCTTGATCCCTAGTAGGGGGTGTGCAGGAGGCAGCAGATTTCTCTCCCTCTCCCTCCCGCTCTGAAGTCAATAAGGATGTATTTTTTAAAAAATCTTGACTGGAGGTATAAAAGAAGAGGTGAGCACATGGTGAGACATACCACGTTTCTGGCTAGGAAAACAGTACTATAAGGTAGACTTATTTCCCTAAATTAACTTACAGCTTCAATGCATTGTGACACAAATATTCCATTCAATTTTTTTTATCAATAATTTTTATTATGAAAAGATTTCATTTTTTTATGGGGGGAGAAAATCAAATCAAGTTTCTCATTCTCTTACTTCTCTTGTGTGTAAGTATATGTGTATATGTATTCATTCAGATATGGATATATATTTATACACATACAGACACACATATATGATAGTCTTTTTTTAACACATATGGGACTCTTTCTTTATGTACCCTCTAACAACTATTTTATTTAACTTAGCAGCATAACTTGGATATCTTTCTACATCAATACATATGGATCTACCTTATATATTTTTAAACTACTAAAACTAAAATTTATCTACATACAAAAAGTGCAGAAATCAACCTTCCTCACATCCTTTTCTGATCCCAGTTCTCCAAAGGTAAACACTATTGTGACTTCTACAGCATTGGTTAGTATTACCCACTTTTTAACTTTATTTAAGTGGAATCATACAGCATATTTTTGTTGTGTCTGGTCTCATACTCAACATTACACTTATGAGTCATTCAGTAGTTTGGCTTTTCATTGCCATATCACATTACATGAATGTAATATAATTTATACATTCCTTTGTTAGTGGATATTTGGGTTGTCCCCCCACTGAGCATATTATGAATAGAGCTGCTGGGAATATTCTTGTATGTCTTTTTGTGAACATATGTAATATTTATGTTGGGTCTATATCTAGAAGTGGAATAGCCAGGTGATGGGGTATTCACATAATTAGTTTTAGTAGATATGGCCAAAGAATTTTCTAAAATAATTATAACAATTTATGCTCCCATAACAGTACACATATCATATTCTTTTTAAAGTCCTAGAGTATCACAATGTATAAATATATCATAAATTTATTTAACATTGTTTTTTTTAAGTTTTCTTTATGAGTACAAACAATTCTTTTTTTAGATTAATCCTCACCTGAGGATATTTTTCCCATTGGTTTTTAGAGAGTGGAAGGGAGGGGGAGCAACAAAGAGAGAGAAACAACATTGATGTGAGAGAGACACATCCATTGGTTGCCTTCTGCACGTGCCCCGATCAGGGCTAGGGATAGAGCCTGCAACCGAGGTACATGTCCTTGACCGGAATCGAACCTGGGACCCTTCAGTCTGCAGGCCAACACTCTATCCACTGAGCCAAACCAGCTAGGGTATAAACAATTCTTTAATAAACATTTTGTGTATGTAGATTTGTTTACTCACGTGAGTATATTTTTAATATGTAAAAAATATTGACAATATCTTTTTAAAGTTCACTTGGAAAAATTAGTTTTTATGAAACAAAATTAGGCAATAACATTTTTTATAAAGATGAGTGAAATGAAAATATTTTAGAAAAATTACAATCATTAAAATTGTAACCCTGGTCCAGAAAAGAACACATACATCAATGAATAGCAAGAGAGCTTCATCAGTTGGGTTTCAAACAGGAAAACTGATATTAAACTGAATATTCAAATCAGAGGGAATGTAATACAACTAATGGGTGGCACAGATGATAGAAGAGCCTGAAAAGCCACCCAGTGATTCACAATGCAGCTGCAGCTGCCATACCCCTCTTCTGCAGGAACAAAAAGAGGGAGTGGAGTCCCTGAGCTCAGGGGCTGGGTCACCTAGTGAACTAGGTGCAATCATGGGATGCCTGTGTAAAGGGGGAAAGAGTGCCAGAGGGTAAGTCAATCTCTGCCCAAGATACCACCTGGAGCAGAAAGAGGGAAGAAATGCCTTGGCTCCTCCCCTCTTCCCATCAGTGCCCCTCCTGCCGGGACCCCTGGCAGCCTGTTAATGTGGAACACGTCTATGCAGGCCACACTGCTTGGGATACACAGCAGAGCACAGAAGGACTCAAAAGGACCAATAGAATGGCATCACAGAATATAGGATAAAGATGGTATATATATCACCAGAAGCACAGGGATGGTGACTTAATAAATGCTACTGACATCATTAAGAAAAATATCAAGTTAATTTGGGTTTTCACCTCATACTGTAGCCCAAAGTAAATTACAGGGGTGTGAAAGAGTTAAATGTAAACAGTTAAAGTCTCTATGAAAAAGAAAATTATTTAGATTTTCAGGAAGGGGACGATGTACAGGACATAAAACCAACAGGATAAGTCTAAAAGGAAATGAGTATTTAAATTTTAAATAACACCATAAAAATTAAAAGGCACATAACAAAGTGGGGAAATTATTGGAACACACAATGAAGAGGGTTAATACTCTTAATTAAACAGCCTCAAAAGAAAGTAGAAAAGTGGGCAAAAAATACTAACAGTTATTTCATAAGAGAAGATCAAATGGCCAGTAAACACAGATAAAATAATGCCCAAATTCCCCCAAATTAAAGTCACCCAAATTTAAATACACATGTATTTAATTATCCATTAAACTTACAAATACTATAAGATATTGTTAATACCACCGTGTGGGGAAAAGAAATGAACAGCAAAAAATGAGCTAACATGCTGCCATTAAATTATTTTTCAAGAAATATTTGGTGACATAGATAATATTCTTGACATAATAGGTGAAAACATTAGAATTTAAGGTATATTAAACTTAGGTTAATATTTTGTTACAAAAATAAAACAATCCACTCATATAAATGTATAGAATAAAATACTAGAGGGAATACACCAATGTGTTATAGAGTTAAGTAAAATGCTCATTTTTGGACTATGGGATTATAGCAACTTTTATTTAATTATACATTTTTAAAGTTTTCAAATAACTATTCTATAGTGAACCTTTATAATCTGACAAAAAGCAGTGGTTGCACATACCAAAGAAGTGAAGTCAAAAGATAGAGCAGTACAGTGCTATGGGGGCATTGTTTGCAAAGACGGAGATTTACACAAGTTTGCAGGCAGACAGGAAAGAGCCAGTGGAGAGGAACCAATTGAAGATATAATTTATACATTCCTTTGTTAGTGGATATTTGGGTTGTCCCCCCACTGAGCATATTATGAAAGGACTAAAAATTGCTGCAGGAAGGTCTTAGAGGAGACTCGTGAGCTCTAGAGCCCTGGTGGGAAAATTAGGCTCAGATAGGAGGGTATGGGTGTGTGTATGTGGGGTCGTAGGGTTGTCAGGGGAAGCCTTAAGGAAGCAAGTATGAAAACCAGACTTTGAGGGAGTTCATGCTTTATAACCCTGATTTTCTCTTCGTGTTTTCAGGCAACCTCTGCTGAGCGTGAGGTATAGGGATTGAATAGTGGATTTACAGAGACTATTGGGGGTATGAGTATTTGCAGAAAAGAATAAGAGAGAAGGAGTTTCTTATAGAAATCAAAAGATTACTAGGTTGTTCTAAAGGCCTCTTTGAGGTTAGATGTCTAAACTCTGTAATGGTGGTGTTTTTCTCTATGTTATGAAAGGTTTCCCAGAAAAAAAAAAACAACAACAACAAAAAACAAAAACAAAACACCTAGACTTATGAATAGAGGCAATGGAAGTTTGGAATGTTCTCTAGTTGAGAATTTGCAGAGTGGAAATACTTAACAGACAAAAAGGTTAGAAAATTTAAGAGACACTGGAGTCTGTGCTAGGTCTCTGCAGGATAGGAAAGGAATAACGCTTGGATTGGTGGAGTCAGGCAGAGCAGGTCACTGGAAGCTGTTACTGCAATCGCTGAAGAAGTGAGAATATGTTCTCTGCCTTTACTGAACACCCACAGCCTTTAAACCTAACTTTTGGTATTCACCTCACTCTGCCGAAGGCACCTACCTGATTGTTAGGCACGTGGCAGTTTTTCAAGCACTGTTGTTGGAAGAGTGAAGGCAACCAAATACGTTAGTTTTTGGCATTATGGCAAGTGCTTTAGTTAAATTTAGAACTCCTCTTTTGAAGATTGTGCAGTCAAAAGAACTAAATTGGCGACAGTGCCTGCCAGTGACATCAATATGGTGCTTCTTGGGGAAAAGCCAATTGAAGGTGTTACTGGCATTTTACCAAACTCAGGGCATCAAATTTAATTGCATTTAAGGACGCACCATCTTTTTAAAACTTCAAACTAATGGTGAAAATATCTGTTTCATAAGCAGGCACAGTTTATTCTGAATTAGCTGACGTGTGCTTGCAGGAATAATAACTGTGGATGTTATTTGCTCAAACAGTATCTACTCAAGAGGGTGGCAGGAAACGTTTTGCTTCTCCCTGAAAGCATGGTTTCAGAAGTGAATTTGTCTACTACTATACCACCAGGGCATAGACTTCTAAAAGTATATTCTTCAAGGCCTTTTCTGTCAATTTTTCTTAATTTATGTAGAAACTCAGATTCCAAATTTTTATTTACTGGGAGGAATAAAGAGGAAGAATACCGTTGTGAGTTGCATAATGACGGTTCTGGTCAATGGTGGATCATATCTATGACTGGTCTCATAAGATTGCAATGGAGCAAAAAACATCTCTATCACTTAGTGATGTCAAAATGGCACCGTGCAAGTCATTACATGTTAGCGGTGATGATGGTATAAACAAACCTACTGCTGCTAGAGGTATAAAAGCATAGCATATGCAATTATGTACACTAAATAATACTTCATAATATAATAAATGACTCTTTGGTATTTACTACACTAGACTTTTTATCATTATTTTAGGGTGTAATCTTCCAACTTATAAAAAAAAATGCTGTAAAACAGTGTGCCCTGTTATGCTGGCAGCAGTATCATACATTTCGTGTTTATGGTGTCTCTTGACCTCATCATTTTCTCTTGTGCTTGATTTAATATTGTATTGTTTTGTTCATCATGGCCCCTGTCTGCACAATGATGAAATCGCCTAACAATGCATTTCTCAGAATGTGTCCCTGTTGTTGAG
Organism: Plecotus auritus; assembly: GCF_963455305.1. Lineage (NCBI taxonomy): Eukaryota > Metazoa > Chordata > Mammalia > Chiroptera > Vespertilionidae > Plecotus > Plecotus auritus. The sequence goes on from NC_137776.1 coordinate 41,031,982, forward strand.
TGACACATGATTGTAATATCACTCTCTGATGGTGGTGAAGCTGCGGGGGTGGGTTGAGAAGGAGGAAGAATCATAATTTCTTTTGGTAACTTTAACTGTGGTTCCACACACACACACACACACACACACACACAAACACACTCATACATAGTCACTCAGTTACTTGTTCACTCACACAAGCCTTTCCTGTTTCATTCTTTCAGTTGGATGTTAAAATTCCAACTCTGATATTTAACTTTTAGTGTTTTCAAGGCTCTTTCTTATAAATTCATGAGTCTAGTAGTCCTCATTCCAGTGAACATTCTTAATTATAGTCAATTGCCCCAAATTGGCTTTCTTGAATTTAAATGCATTTACCATTTCATTTTTCAAGATGAATTTGATTGAATGTCTCATAGTGATTGATGCAAGCTCATTCAGAATATGTGAATAATAAATTTATTACTCTCTAAAAATAAGTAATAGATCAAAAAAATCTCTGGTTTAATATTTTACTGTGAAAGATTAAACAGTTCTTCTAAATAACTTAGCAACTCTTTCAAACTCAAATTGTTTGGCTCTATGTTTAAGGAAACTATTGAAATCATTTCAGTTCCCTTGGGTACAGTTGTGCAATTTGGATTTAGCTGGTCTGCAGATTGTACTCATCTATGTTAATGTTTCTGTAATGAGAGTGATCCAACTATGTCATAATCTTTTGCGTCTTAACCTTCTTCATTTAAATAACCTTTTACTTCTCATTTACACAAGCCTGCCCATTTTAGGATGACTATATCAGACACCTTCCTCTTTCTCCCATGACCTGATTTTTGTTGCTAAAAAAAAAAAATCAATTGGTTTATCTTACATATGAGAAAAACATGTTGTTCATAACAGATTTCTCAGTATTTGAAAGAAGCTAGGTGTTATAACAAAGAGAAGTGAGTTAAGGGATTTTAGCACTAGTATCATGATTTTAAGAGAAAACTCAGTAAATTATTTTTACTCTTAAAAATGTTAAATCTGGAAATATTTGAAAACATAAGTAGACTGTTAAATAAGTAACTTATAGTACTCAGTCTATTGCTTCAAACTGAAAATATATTTAAGAGGAGATGGTGTTTCAAAAATTAATGACAGAATTTGTTTAAATAGCAAATATGATACACATGGAATGATTTGTTTTTAAAATCCTATTTATATGCAAGTTTTTTATATTGTTAATGATTCTATTCTATTTGTGATACTTTGAAGGAAGAACACCAGCTGTGTGACAGGAAAACCAGATGGAATCTGGGGTACCACAGAGGACTTCCCTGAGAAAATGTCTTTGGAGAGCTGAGTTCCAAAGGGTAAGTAGAAACTAAAAGGCAAAGGGCAAGGGTCTGGGGAGGAGGAGTCTTTTTAGAGTAAGTTTTCAATGTAAACCTGACCTATAAGTCCTGCATACTCTCCTAAAACCCTACAATAGCCTTTTTTTTTTTTTAAGACACTGTATTTTTTAAAAAAACATTTTATTGATTTTTTTTACGGAGAGGAAGGGAGAAGGAGAGAGAGTTAGAAACATCGATGAGAGAGAAACATCAATCAGCTGCCTCCTGCACACACCCTACTGGGGATGTGCCCACAACCAAGGTATATGCCCTTGACCAGAATTGAACCTGGGACCCTTGAGTCTGCAGGCTGACGCTCTATCCACTGAGCCAAACCGGTTAGGGCTACAATAGCTTTTTCAAATCCTCACCTTGACTTAATTGTAAACTCTGCTTAAACTGGTCTATCTCTGCCTACTTCTTCCCCAGTAGCACACTTCACATTTGCAATTTTCCATTTAGTGGCTATATTCCTGAAGGATAAACACTAAGCTTGTATCCCCTGAATCTAGATCACTATTACATTGTAGAGACCAAGCAAATATGTGAATAAATGAATGTACATAAACCTTAAATCTTCAAAATTTAAATATGATGCGGCCCGGTCACAGTGGCTCAGTGGTTGAGTGTCAACCTATGAAGCAGGAGGTCATGGCTCGATTCCCAGTCAGGGCACATGCCCGGGTTGCAGGCTTGATCCCCAGTGTGGGGCATGCAGGAGGCAGCCAATCAATGATTCTCTCTCATCATTGATGTTTCTATCTCTCTCTCCCCCTTCATCTCTGTAATCAATAAAATATATTTAAAAATAAAGATAATGTGTCTTATTAGTCATTATAAGACTTGTTGCTGCCATTTATTGAACACAGTATTTAGCACAGTGCAAGATGCTAAATGTGGTGGTTATTGACCCATATTAGTGATACAAAAACAGGTTTAGAAGTTCAGGAAACTGCCCAAAGTCAGACTGTGCTCTATAATCCTATCTAATAAAAGAGTAATATGCAAATTGACCATACCACACCCACCAGCCACACCCACCAGCCAATCAGGAGCGAGTATGCAAATTAACCCAACCAAGATGGCTGCGGCCACCGAGAGAGCAGGAGGCTTGGGTTGCCCCCGACAATGGAGGAAGCCAAGCTTTCCACCTGCCCTGGCAGGCCCAGACTTCCACTCAAGGCTACAAAATTTCAATTATAGAAGATAAATAAATCCCAACAAAAATGGTGGCAGCCACAGAGCTGGAGAGAGCAGGAGGCTTGGGTTTCCCCTGGCAACAGAGGAAGCCAAGCTTTCCACACACCCTGGCAGGCCCAGGCCTCCACTCAAGGCTACAAAGTTTCAATTATAGAAGATAAATAAATCCCAGATAACAGGGCCTCCACTTGGGTCATCGGGTGGTGTGGCCAGCCTGCAAACCACCACAGGCCCCTCGCCCAGGCCACCCCATGTCCCAAGGGAATCCCCACCCTGATCCGGGACACCCTTCAGGGCAAACCAGCCAGCCCCCACCCATGCACCAGGCCTCTATCCTATCTAATAAAAGGATAATATGCAAATTGACCATCACCCCAACACACAAGATGGCTGCCCCCATGTGGTCAAAGATGACTGCCCCCATGTGGACACAAGATGGCCACCACAAGATGGCCAGCAGGGAAGAGTAGTTGGGAGGGACCAGGTCTGCAAGGGAGGGCAGTTAGGGGTGACCAGGCCTGCAGGGGAGGGCAGTTAGGGGTGACCAGGACTGCAGGGGAGGGCAGTTAGGGGCAAACAGGCTGGCAGGGGAGCAGTTAGGCATCATTCAGGCTGGCAGGGGAGTGGTTAAGGGGTTATCAGGCTGGCAGGCAGAAGCGGTTAGGGGCAATCAGGAAGGCAGGCAGGTGAGCAGTTGGGAGCCAGCACTCCTGGATTGTGAGAGGGATTTCCAACTGCCTGTTTAGGCCCGATCCAGGTAGTTGGGAGGGACCAGGTCTGCAAGGGAGGGCAGTTAGGGGTGACCAGGCCAGGTAGGATCAGGCCTAAACAGTTAGTCGGAAATCCCTCGAGGGGTTCCAGATTGGAGAGGGTGTAGGCTGGGCTGAGAGACACCCCCCTGCCATGCACAAATTTCATGCACCTGGCTTCTAGTATTTAATAAAGATAGAATCACTAAATTGTCTTAGTATCATCAGGGGAGAGGAAACACTACTTTTTTTATTGCAGTTTTGATGTAGTTCATCCCAAATTTAATACTTTTATTTAAATTTTAATTAAAATTAAGTTTTTATATATTATTAAACTTATTCTCTTAGTAAAGCATCCACTTCATCAGTATTTCAGACATGTACTATATCTAAGTGAGCATAGTAGGTGATATGAGACATATGGTTTTTATGCACTTCTGGCTACAGGTGTGATTACAATTTGAGTTGGGAGAGGGGTTTGGGGAAAAGTACATATGTTATAGTATGGGTAACCACAAAATTCCAAGGGTCATAGCGTTATATATATTTAACAAATATTTAAAAAGTGCCTAATATACCCACATCTTGTTTTAGGCACTGAACTATGCATACTATGGTGAATAAAATAAACAGGGTCTTTGGACTCATAAAAAATATAATCTAGAGCAAAGTCATTAAATTTAATTAAGGAAGTATAATTAGAAAGGGTTTACTAGAGACAGTGATACTTTCATTGAATCTTAAAAGATGAGTAAATAGTGTCATGCACTCCCCAATGTATTAGTTAGGGTTAGAATAACCGTTAGTAGTAGAAAACCCAAAATAACATTGGTTTAACAAGCTAGGAAGTTGTCTTTCCCTCCCATAAAAGAAATCCAAATACAATCAGTCCAGTGCTAGTACACATAGTGCTCCAGAGATAGGAGTCTGGGATGCTCCCGCTAC